>NC_079528.1:12004996-12304996 GCF_003711565.1 Takifugu flavidus | reverse complement strand
TCCAAAATCCACAAGATCAAGGTGAGTTTTAATGACTTGTTTGAACAGGGCTGGCGTGCAAGGCGCACTCACCTGCGGTGATTTCTGACGTCCCGACGGTTCCGGTGCGTTTCAGTGTAAAATTGTGATCCGGGACGTGTCCGCCGCCACCATGTACGACGTCCTGCACGACAACCAGTACCGCCGGGACTGGGACCCCAACATGGAGGACAGCTACGACATCGCCCGGCTCTCCGCCAACGCTGATGTGGGCTACTACTCATGTGAGTACACACGCACTCCGTGCGCGTTATAGCTTAACTCCGCCGTGTGTGTTTTGTGGAAAGTGATCCACCTCCACGACTTTCACACGCCTGAGAGGAAAGGCAAATACTGGAGGGGAATTGAATCTGAAGACCTTCCCAAAATCTAGTTTTTGATTTATTGAGAACTTTCTTCAGTATTGTTAACTTCACTTTTTATTATAATTAAAATATTGGAACTTTATTTTGAAAGGGTCTCATAATGGCTTATCATTGTTTAGAGGATACATACAGTTTTTTTCCTTAGCATAACTTGATGAATAAAGTTTAACTAGAATTTTTTTTTATAGATTTAGCCTTCTTTTTAAATTCTTAATCCAAACACAATACTACCAACATGGCCGACGGTGCCTCTGATGCTACACCATCCTCCTTTATTTCAGGGCGCTGCCTGAAACCACTGAAGAAAAGAGATGTGCTGACGCTGCGTTCCTGGAAGGTGACGGACGATGAGTATGTGATCGTGAACTTCTCAGTCAAACACCCGGTACGCCCCCCCACCCTTCACACACACCCTTCACACACACACCCCCACACACACACAGGAGCCATTGTCTTGAGGAAGTCTATCTCCATCTCTTATAACTGATTAACCTTGTTGTGGGCATTTCTCTGATTAGCGTCCAACTTTTTTATTGAACTTATCGTCCGCACTGATTTATGATGCAGAAATACCCCCCCACCAGCAAGTTTGTCCGAGCTGTTTCCATCCTCACTGGTTATTTCATCAAGGCCACGGGACCGACCAGCTGTATCTTCACCTACCTCTCGCAGGCAGACCCTAAAGGTCGGAGCACAAACGCCCTCCTGTCACCGAGAACCTGTTTTACTCGAAGGTTTTTACAACTAGAAATTTTCTCTTCTTTTCTGTCACCTCAGGTTTGATTCCAAAGGTTGTGGTGAACACGGCCACACAGATGCTCGCTCCGAAGGTATGTCCAATCTTATCTCTGAGCCCTTTCAGCCAATTACTTCCTGCTTCTCTGCTGCACTGACAGCCATGAGAACAGTGTGTGTCTGTGTGTCCAGGGGGTAGGTATGTGTGAGAGGTGTGTGCACACACCTAACGTGGCGCGCCACAGGCTCGTGCGGCGAGAGCTGGGTTTCGTGTTTTGTGAAGGACAATTGTAACCATAGAAACTCAGTTGAAGGCTTTCTTGTTGTGGTGAGATTTGCAACAATTAGCAGAACCCGTTTAGCTGGTTTCATACCAACTGCAGATTGAAACTGTGTGTGTGTTTGTGTGTGTGAGAAACTCGAGTAAAACACTGGCTGCAGTGTTGGAGCGGTGACATCCATTTCTGTCGATAAGATGACAAAAGTCCTACTATTTAAAGACAAACTCAATATAAGAAGTTTAAGACAGCTAGAGAGTTACCTTGGTTACAACAAAAACTGGAGTATTTCCCTTTTTTACATAAAATAACAAGAATCCACTGGTTGCATTAGGGTTGGATGGTGGGATATTTCATTTAACAGCTTTGATTTGGAGTTTCCCAGTTAAATATTATACAGACGGGGCGGATGAGCAGTTCCTCTGGGTGTGATTTGTGCCGGCTGGCGGTTGAAATGTTGCAGTTCTCCATTTTAATTATTAGTTCATTGGTCGATAATGACGTGTAGTCACAGTGACTCATTTTAAATTCCAGAATAATCCAGACTCCACATTAGTGAACTTCATAAACCCCCAACACAGGAAGTTAGACACACACATATTAGGGGTATCATGACAAATGTTCTATCTAATTAGACCGAAATGTCTAGTTTCATGACGCTCCACTGAGAACCAAGGTGTGAGAAGGATCTTTGACTCTGGACACTCCTTCTAGGTGATGAAGTGTGTCCACAAGGCGGGTCAGGACTACTCGGCGTGGAAGGAGAATAACTCCCCGCAACACAAGCCCTGGCTGCACCCGGACCAGAACACCCTGCCCATGATGGACCCGGCCGAGCTGTCCATACAGAGGGCGGACTCTCTGGAGGACGTGGACACCTGCACCAAGGAGGAGGGTCAGGACGGCGAGGACAGCCCTTAAACCTGGCAGGAGGGATGTGAAGGACTGGATTTTAAAGAAAGCGGACTCGAGACCACTGAAGTGATTTTCCCTGTCGGTTTGGCTTACGAGCCTGAAGTGTTTGCAGGTTTCCGTCCACCTGATTTTCAAGTCTTTAATCACCCCCCCACCTTTAACGTTATTGGTTTAACCTCTGTTCTGTCTGGGATGTGCTGGAGCTTTCACGCCGTTTCACAGCTGCTTTACTACACGTCCAAAACGAAGGATAAATGTTTTACTGACTTTGTTGTGGCCGACAATGAAGACTAACCCGCCTCTGTCGCTGGTAAATATGTTGTGCATTATATAGATTAGTGTGACTAATCCCTGAAACGGACCTTTGAAGTACGCTGGCATCGAAGGGAGGGGGGTCCGTCCGGAGCTCTGGAGAATGAAGGTCTAGCTAGGTCAAGTCGAGGCGGATTGGGCTGACCAAGGGTGCGTCTTTTTATTTATTTATTTATTTCGACGTTGCAATAAGCTCAGATGAAGTCGTGAGAACGAGAGAGAGCCCTTTTTGTTTTTGTTTTTTTTAAAAACATGCTTTTTGATATCGGAATGTGAACAGAAGTTTTTTGGTTGTTTTTTTTTTTTTTTAAAGAAATAAACCTGAAGAGGTGGACGCTCTTTTGTACTTCCTGTCATTGACTGTTCCTTTGACGACAGTCTGGAGAGAAAGCATCGGGAAGCTGAACGGGTTTGACAAGATGCCCCAGAGCACGCCAAAGACGAGGTTACTGGGGTTCAGAGAACGTTCAAACCAAATGGCGGAACAGCAACGCTCAGCTGTAAAGCCTCACTTTATTAGGAGATAATTCTCCCTAAAACAAAACTGAGTGATGGATATTAATATATCGTGACCTCAGCTTTATTCTGCAGACTACAAACCATTAAGTATCAGAATCCAAGCTGCTCGATTCATGCGTCATCAAGGTCTCCAGTTCCAGCTCCTAATTGTTGGGGCGTCATGAGCAACAGTGGCTGCTGTCAACCACCGAGGAGGGAGAGCTGTGATGTGAAGCTGTCGGAGGAAAGAACTCCAGCACCAGACACAAATGAACAATGCTGCATTTCAGGCTTCCCTTCCATTTTAATAGTGTTGTTGCACACTGATTACAAAATAAATCACACCAGGCGTTACAATAAAAGCTGTCATTGCTCCAGTGTTAGACTGTAGTCACTCAACGATACACGTATTTACAGTTTCCCTCCTTCACCTTTAGGAGTTTGTTTAAACACTAGATTTGCGGCATACACACAGTGATATTTACAACATGATCTTCATCTTGACAATGCATGACAATGTTTTAAAATCGGAGCCGTACCTATTTTTCCTGCCATATAAATACAAATTAAAGTGAACTCACTGGAGCTAATGACATGTAGTGAACCCTCCAGCCACGCTGCTGAAGTCTGAGGCCTCTAAGGTGATCGCTCTATTTTTATTCTTTCCTCATTAATATAAATGTAGTGGATAAAACATAAGAATCAAGTCTTGTAATAGAATTTCATTAAAAAGCTTGAGTTGGGTGGGATTGATGGTCTGGCCCCGGTGCTGTGCTGCTCCAGGACGTGCATCTTGTTAAATACCAACACAAGCAGGTGAATACGTTAGTGTGATGAAAGCAAATGAGTCCCGTGCCCACAAGCACTACTCCTGATTAAATTATATTTCTAAGACTAAAGCAGGAGCGTTTAATTAAGCCTCCAGCAAAAGTTAAATTTTAAAAAACTCCTCTCTTTATTAAATTATGCAGACCCTACAGATGTTACGCATGGAGAGAAAATATATTGCGCTTACATAATTTATGGCATGACATGTCTACTGAGCTTCCGCTCCTCTGAAAACACCCAGGTGGGAATGAGCAGCACTCACGGCCTTTTAGGATGCATTCTGTGTGTGTGTGTGTGTGTGTGTGTGAAGCAGACTGTATGCTTTTCCTTGTGTGAAGGAGCCTGGGTGAATGTTAGTCATCCATCAGTCATGTTGAAGCAGAGACGGGAGGAGGAGGAGGAGGAGGAGGAGGAGGAGGAGGAGGAGGCCGCAGTCTGTGGGAGGAGGATGACGCATCAGTCCACACCTTTCCCTCTGGCGCCACCTAATGGACGGTCCTCTCCTTCTGCCTTTGGTAGTCTGATTAAAGAGAACCGCCAGTGACGTCACGCAATCGTTTTGTCAGAGCCACGTTGTTATAAAGCCGAAGAACAGCAGATGTGTGCCACGCACAGCAGCTTCTGCCGGAGACTTACTGTAAGGGAAAAAGCGCACCCGCATCTGGATTTCTCGTGCGGTTTTCAGAATCTCCACAGCCTGAAGAGGGGAAAGAAGTTAACTGGATGCACGAATCAGATCTTCTGGTGGACTAAACAACATCAGCAACCTTTACCCCAGCAGCGTATGATAATATGCTCTGTCAAAAGCAGAGGGGGTACGGATGAGGGTTGAAGGCGTGCTGGGTGTGTTTTCTGCATTCATCTTTGCTCTTCTTCATCTGTAGCTATAGAATCTAGGCAGTGAAGTTCATGACCTTCCTCGTTTTAATGTCAGCCGAATGGAATGTACAGCTGATGCCCGACTGATCTGGGCTGAGCCTGAGCTTTTTCATTTCTAATTAACAAACCAGCCTTTGACCTTTTGGAAATATGATTGTTGTGTCAATATGATCAATTTTCTTTGAATTCTAGATTAATAATCAAACCCACCCCTGAAACATTTACCAGTTATGGTCAATTGGGTCATGACAACTCTTTTTATTTTGGATCTTTGTTCTCTTATATACAGCACCCAGGAATCAGCAACAGCAACCTTTCAACATCAGCATTATTCCGCTACACCAGCTTGCTCTGACTTACTTTAGAGTGCTCGATGTCTTGGAAGTCCACATCGTTGACAGAGAGAACCTGGTCTCCCTCCTGGAGCCCAGCTCTGTGGGCATCTGAATCAGGGACTACCTGTCACAACAAACACAACAAAATCAGAAATGTGGGGATCAATTTGAACTAAATTGGGTTCCGAAAACCGGGGTTTCCCACACCAACCTTGGAGATAAAGATTCCCAGCTGCGAAGCCTTCCCTCCACGGATGTTGAAGCCCAGCTGTGCTCCTGGAGGTTTCTTCAACACAATAGTACGAGGTAGGAACTGAGTGAGCTCGTTGTTGTAGTCCGGGTGATGAATCCTCTAAATGAAAAGAACATACGTCCAGAAGAGTGGCAGGAAACCAACAATGACAGAGTAGGTCTATTTATATAACTAGGATTTTAAAGGAGCTCCATTTAACCAGAAGAGATTATGTAATGTGCTTTAGCTGAAACATTGAAGATTATCCACATAAATGATAAACAAATGTTATCCAAGGTGGGTCTTCTGTGTCAGCTGGACTGAGGAGGAGAGGACAGAAACCTCACCATCGAAGTCTACAGAAAACCAACAGATACCCACCAGTACCGTCATTTCTGGACTACAGAGGCACCTGATTAAAAGCCGCATAATCTAATTTTAGAAAGAAAATCAATTTTGTACTTATACAAGCCGCACCGGATTTTAAGGTATCCCACGTAGTAATATGAAAAATTAGATCGAAAACATTCAGTACCGGTAGATGTTTTTATTACCGTAAGAGACGAGTCACTGACGAGTGACAGACAGGTAAGAAACAGCAGCCACTCTTTTCACTTGTATGTTTATACAGAGACCTTAAATCCAATTTTTTAACTTTTCTTTTGATTTAATCCGCTTAGCAACATAAACAAATATATTGTACCGGTAAATGCTTTTTTTTCTAACGGTGTCTGTAATGCAGCTACCTTAAAATCTACGTTTGTATCAGCTACACACAAATGACGTTGTTTATGCTTATGTTTATGCCTCAAACAATGAACAATCTAAACTCCAGATGGCCCACCTCTAAAATCTTCTATTTTCATGGCGGTGGCGATTGCTTTTGCTTTCAGTCTGAGTTGTACAGCGGAAACACCGCGGCCGCCTGCTCTCTGTGTTGTTGACCCAGTCTCCCAGAACGTTCTCAAGCTCGGGCCACCGGCGATGTTTACGTCTAAAAGCTTTGGTCTTTTTGCTTTGGATCAGTTCTTCAGGCTGGCGTCTCCACCTTCTCCCCATTGATTACGCGTGAGTGATCGCTGTTAACTTAAAAGTCGCATCATATGCTTTTCTTCTAGTATTTTCCATGTTGATGAGGGTTAGTAAAAATGACTGATTCACAATAGTTGTGATAGTGCGCCACGAAAAAAACATAAATAAGCCGCACCGTAGAATAAGACGCAGTGTTTAAAGTGTAGAAAAAAGTAGCGGCTTATAGTCTGGAAATTACGGTACCTCCAGTTTGACTCTCACCACCCACTGGAACACAAGTTGGGAGTGATCACAACCCTCCAACACCGGCCCAAAGAAATACCCACCACATCCCAAGGCAGGAAGAATTAACAGGACCACATGTTCATTAAGACAGCTCTCAAAAAAGCGAGACCCCAGCAAAGAAGAGGAGGAGAGAAACAAACGCCGCAGCGTTTCCATCCCCTATCTGTCCGGGGTCTCTGAGGAGTTTAGGAGGATCCTTCAGAAACACGACATACCGGTTCAGTTCAAACCCAGCAACACTCTCAGACAGAGGTTAGTCCACCCAAAGGACAAGACACCAAGACACAAACAATGTAATGTTGTTTATGCTGTACAGTGCCAGGAGGAATGTAAGGAACTGTACATTGGGGAAACCAAACAACCTCTCCACAGAAGAATGGCACAACACAGACGTGCCACCTCTTAGGTCAGGCCTCAGCAGTCCACTTACACCTAAAGGAGAGTGGGCACTCCTTCGAGGACAGCCAAGTACGGATACTGGCCAGAGAAGACCGCGGGTTTGAGAGGGGGGTCAAGGAAGCTTATTAATTAGGGCTTATTTTACTATAGCAGTTATGATACCACATGTAATCATCAGCTACTGTTTCTGTTCACTTCTGATCATCTGTTTCCTATTAGTGGCATCGTCCGTGACAAAAGTAAGAGCCGTTGTGTCTGAGGGAAATTAGGCTGAATCCAAGATATTTCCACCCCTTAGTAATTGCTTCAGGATGTATGAAAAGCACCCAAACGTAACATTACATTACAGTTTGTTTTTGATGGCTTCATGAAGTAAAGAATAACGCACCTCATGTGGAGGGATCCATGCTGGTGGGTTCTCATACGAAGGTAGGAAAACCACTGGCAGCTGGTAGTCATCATAAGGGATTTTCTGATCCATTGTTTCTGGAAAACCAAACAAAGGGCATTTCAGTGAAAACAGCTGGAATCTGGTCTGCAAATATTTGTGCAGTATCATTTTCCTTAAAACCAAGACACAAGACTGAGAAATAACGCAAGAAAAGTAGAGAAAAGAGTTTCTGCTCCAATTTGAGATGTTTCGTGAAGTGAAAATTCCATTTACATTGTAAAACTGCTACATTTAATCTCCAACACCTTTATTCTGACCAGAGTTACAGACTCATTACATTAATGAATAAGATCCAAATCAAGGGTAAATGGTTCAAATCAGAGACTTTTTTGCGGCTTTTAAACTAAGGTTGGCTGACCGAATAGAGACATGCAGTCTATGTGCGTTAACAGTGTAAATATTCGACTCCCAAACATTCAAACACACTGGCAATGTTGACAATATGTGTCATAAATGTGGAAGAACACCTAAACAAACAGACTGGAATACATGTCAATGGAACTCTTCTGTGTTATCCGTCTAAAGTCGCAAGGGATGATTCACTGATACACATCTTCTGTATTGAATTCTGCTATTACAATGTAAAAAGGGAATAATAGATCAACTTAGTTTAAATTACCTTCTTATACGCAAATGTGCAAAATAACCTGAACCATAAGCTAATGCTACATTTAGCTTGTGTTAAGTTAACTTCCCTCGAAACGCTTGTCCTGAGATATAATTAAGATTCTTTAGTGGTCTTTTGAATCATCCTAATCTGATCTACAATCAAGTTGAACAGTTAGTGCGTGTTAAAAAGCGCAACAATGATAAAGTAACAGTTTATCTTACCTGCCAGTCAGACTAGCATCGGACACTTTTTCTATAAATTATGACTGTCGCAGCACGAAATGCCGCCACCTGCCGCCCCGGCGGGGTCACTACAACACCTAGTTTGTACTGTAATTCAATAATCTTTCGAGATTTTTGCGTCTTTATTTCATTTTCTTTCTTAAAAATCGAGAAAAAAATAACATTTTGCGTACATGGTACAACCCAACTCGGCCCTGATATCAATACATTTTCTTGTTCTGGTACTTCCACGCGTGTTGGTTTTTGTAATCTACATTAAATGATTTGGCTTTTATCTCTGCGTCTAGTGTCGCAAGCCTGTCACCGTAACCCACTCATGTCATTTCAACCTCCCAACCTGAATCAAACCGCCAAATTAATAACCTAAATCCACAAGGCTCTGGATTATCTAACTAATCTTTTAAATTTGGCACACCTAAATTTATGGTGGATTTATTCCCCCGCCAGTTATAAACCCACGTGTTTACACGTACGTATGATATTCGACACTTTTAATTATCAAAACAAAAAAACAAAATATTTAGTTTGTCGTTACTATAAGCATTACGCTACCACCACGCAGAGGACGCAGAAATCCTTTAAGGTTAAAAACTCTGATTTAAAGCGTGTTTCCATACCTGCAGCCATCGGTGGCGATCCTCCCTCTCAGATTCAGCTGCACCCTTTCACCGCGCACCCATTCATGTGGGAGCGCATTTACAGTCGGAACACGGACGAGCCAAGACGACCGGATGCAAATTGAGAGGCTCTCCGCATGAAAACTGCTTTAGAGTGAGTCGATTTCCCACAGATCCACGCTTCTTCGGTTGAGATCAATGATCCTGTCAGCGGTTTGCACGCGTAGCAACTTTCAATTATGATTAGACCTTAAACTGTTTCTAATAGGTCTGATTGCATTTTGAATAGCCAAAAGAATAAATGTTAGATGCAGAAATACATGTAAGGATAGAATGGAGAAAAAAAGATGAGACCACAAAGATGTGGAAATTCTGTGTGTTTAATTCAGAAGTAATGTTTACAACTTATTACAGACTATAGTGGTCGTTTTATTCCAGAATCTGATATAAAATCTTTAAGACGCAGCAAATGTGCCAAACCCATCTCTAATATTTTTTTAAAAATTATATTTGATGGCTATCGAAAGAATTTAGGCTTTTAAAAGTTGTGTGACATCATGCTTTTTAAAAGTTGTTTTTTTTAAGTATTTAAAGTTCATTAAATGTGGACCTTAAATTAAATGGGACAGTTGCAGCATTGTCACATGCCATTTTAGCACTGGGACACAAATAGGACACTGTTGTGAGGCAGCCAGCTGTGCAGGAGTGTTTAATTATTCTTTGTAAGGGTGTCCAAGGTAGTTTTCTCTGTTTGTAAGGGTGACATTTCATTAATGTTGTTCCCTCATCATCGCATCACCATTTTCCCACACACACAGGTGTTACACAACATGCTCTTATTGTTACAGGTTCCCAGAAAACTGCCATAAGTGAGAAACACTGTGATCTACTGTATGTAGCATCTACGTGACGGTTGATAAACCGGTTATCATATTCACTGGCTTATGAAAATATTCACCCCCATGTATAAACAGGCATCAGAATTCCGAGTGAAAGGGGGGGGGGGCAGAACAAGTTTGACAGAAACTGTTGGTTGAGAAATAAACAAGGTGCATTATTTTCCTCCTAAAACATAATGGAACCAGAACTGGCAGAAAGAAATTTGCCCTGACATGCTTGATGTGCATCACTATGAAAATATTAAGGTGGTAAAGCCTGATTTAAACAAAGCATCCTTTAGCGTCTCAGTAAATAAATGAGACAGTAATCGAGCTGTTTCTCTGTTTATTATAATTGATTTTTTAAATCCCTGCGCGCACTGATGCGCCTGTGACTGTTGAATGGTGTGGTTCTGCCCACAGTCCTTCAGCCGCTGCCCATTGTAAACCCTGCCAGTGTCTATACCTTCTTAGCACACTGGCTTCATTCACGAGGCTGCTGAGCACGGGTTGCCTTAATCCACTAAGGAAATCTCCCACCCACATTCCTCTGGTCCCTTTCTTTTCCATCTACAGGTTTCTAGACCTGCATGAGATCAGCTGCTTGCATCCAAGCCGTACAGATGCAAGAGGAGGACAACTGTTGCAGAGTTTTCTTCAGGGGAGTGTACAGTTGCCACTGGAAGCTCTCCAGCAACAGCGAGGGACGAGTGAGTGTCTGCCACCACGCTGAAGTTGACATTCTTTAGGGGATTAGCCGAACACCGTCAAGACTTCATAGGCCTGACAGGCTGCCAACGAGCTGTTTTACTATCTTCCTCAAATATATTTTAAATCATGAGAAACGCTGGGATGATTGTGTGATTTCGGACAACGGAATACCTGTTAATCAGGTGCTGTGATGAATTGCTGGCAGCGATGTGCAAATGACAATAGGGGATTCACAGGTCCGAACAGGTTTCTTGTGAGTGAAAAAGCGTGTAATAGTGGTTGGTGGCAGCAGCTTGAGGTGAAGTGTCAGCAAATTTGATGCTATAAAAAGTATGAAAACATTGTGGAACTCAGTTTAAGTTTGACTCAGGTTTCCCACGCGTGCGTTCACAGCACAGGTCATAAAAGACCTGGCATAAAAGGTTTGGAGTGTAAAAATACTGTATTGCCTCCTCTCACAGTGTGCAGGTTGTTGGTTTATACTGGTCGTGCTGGTTTCCCTGCTTTCCCTGTGCTGGATGTATATCTGCCTGGTCACCTTTAATGACCAAGATGAGGTTAACTGGTGAGTAATAACCAGGGCAAGTGCACACACGCACACACACACACACACACACAAATACAGAGCCTGCTCTAAATTCAGGACAAAAGCCTGAACCCTTTTTCTCCATGACCTCCATTGTAACCCCGTGCTGCCCTCCTTTGTTCTATTGTCAGGCAAGGCTTCACGCAGCTGAGTCTGTGGGTCAACTGGTTCATGTTGCTGGTCATCATTTCTGCTGTGTTAACTAGTTACTGCCTTCTACTGCTGGTGAGGGTCCAAAAAAAATCATCAAAAAAATCAGAACCCTGTTGTGGAACACAGGCAGATGGTAACATGTACATTCACCACGCAGCTCTTTGCCCTCTTTCAAGTTGCCCTTCGAGAGCCGCTCGACCTACACTGGCTGCACAAGGTAGAATTCCAGTTGTCAAAGGCATCATCTGCTGAGGTACTTTGATTGGTGTTTCATTTTTGCCTTTCCCCTCAACACAGGTGCTGTTGGGCTTTGGCGTGTTGTTCATTTTTTTCGGGGTCACGGGTATCAGCATCAAGTGGCGAAAAGAATGGCCGACTGTTCCTCTCTCGCTGCGGGTAGGCTCTCGCTCGGGCTTTCACTGTGTGGGGGGGTGTTTGATACGTATCCACTAGTGTTTCCATGAGTGTCTGCCACCTTCCTCACAGGCCACGGCTCCGTTTCTGCAGTTTGGCGCTGTGGGAGCGTTGACTCTTTTGAGCCCGTTCGTCTTTAAGGGCTTCCATGCAGCCAAAGCCAAATGTAGGTCTCTTTTCAGCATCTCCTTCCGTCTCCTCTGTAATTTGACAGTGATGCTGCCGTGCAGCTGCCATTTTTCGTTGAATCAAAATTGGGATGGACTGTTGAACGTTGAATGTATGGATGAAAAGGTGGATGGAATTAGCGTTACAGTGATCCCTCGCTATATCGCGTTTCATCTTTCACGGCTTCGCTGCTTCACGGATTTTTTTTGCGAGTCGTTCGTTGCAGTTCTCAAATATAATCGAAGGTGGCATATCCGTTTATAAAAATCTTCTTGCTCAGAAAAAGAAAGAGCGCCAACAACTACCCATAACAATGTTCTTCTCTCGGAGAAAGACTCCTGCGCCTTCAGTAGAAACAGACGCTCCAGCGGAGTGGAGTCAGGACGCAGAGGCACAGCTGGGACTGGGAAATACGCGAGTGACAATGTTTCCAACCTTGTATTACTAGATTAAAATTATTGTTTTAAACAAATTTTGGGCTGGTTTTGATTTTTGGTTTAATTCTATAGTTCAGTATTGCATTGTAAAATAATAATAAAAAAATAAAGCTGACTACTTCACGGATTTCACTTTTCGCGTGTGATTTTTGGAACGCAACTCCCGCGATAAACGAGGGATCACTGTATTCATAAAAAGAAAGTGCAAAAAGGGTCACGGGGCAAGTCTTGCAAACACTGACCTGCTCCATGATGACAAATGATCAGTGAGGCACTTTTTATTTACTGACTCTTCTGTAGGAGTGTCTGTAAATGTCTTCTGTTGACTTGCAGCTGTGTCAATAACAAAAGAGGATTATCCCGTTGTGTGGATTTCTCCCCAGGGTCCAGGTTTTTTATTGTAGCCGTGCCGCTCGCTGTGTCGGCAGGCATCTTCCTGTGTCCTCTCTACATCCAGACTCAGTGCCCTTGTCTGACAGAACAGCTCCCTAAAAAGCCAGACCTCATTGGCCACCGAGGAGCACCAATGGTGAGCAGAACCACGTTTTCACCAACAACCCGAGGACACACATACAGATGTCATGCCAGCCATAGATTTGTTACCACATCACCACCACTGCCTCTAAACCAGGAGGAAGTGATCTATACAGTACAACTACATAACTTTTTGACAACTGTTGTAAGCCTTGAGCTGATGTGTATGTGTTCCGTATGTGTTCTGGTTCAGACCTGCTTCGCAGATGTACATGTATATTCTTTAAGGTGGTTTGCAACCTTATACACATGCACGTCTCCCCATCTGCCTTGACCATTTACAGCTGGCGCCGGAAAATACAATGATGTCATTCAGCAGAAGCATCGGGTGCGGAGTGACGGCCTTTGAGACGGATGTACAGCTCAGGTATAGAGGAAATGCCGTTTCATAATGGCTCGTGATGACAGAGGAGCCGCTTCAATGGCGAATATCTCAAAAATAAAGTTTAAAATGTTTTTGATCAATGGCACTGGGTTCCGCAGTAGCTCCAACTGTAGTGTGAGCTAACATCATTTAGCTTTGTGAGAACTCAAAGTCAAGCCAGCAAATGTTCATCTTTCTTTTGTCATCTAGTAAAGACAGAGTCCCCTTCCTGATGCACGATCACCAGCCGGGGTTCCTGCTGAGAACCACCGATGTAAAGGAGAGATTTCCAGACAACATCACCAGCAACAGCAGTGAGTTTACCTGGGAGGAGCTGCAGACTCTCAACGCCGGTGACTGGTTCTTAAAGGTGAGAAGTGCGCCTTCACTCACGCAACCCCACAAAGCTAGCGCCCAACTGCATACATGAAGCTGTCTGTTAGGTTCAAACAACCTGAAACACGAGAAAAACAAATGAGGCAAAGACAACAGTTTTGAATTTTACTTGCAAGGAGAACGGAGAGATGTGCTCAGTTACAGATCTCCAACACGTTCTGACGCACACCTCCCGCCATCCTTCTTTTATTGAAATGAGGAGGTCCTTAGCTACAGAAGTCCTTCACTGATTTGATTAGCTTATCTCGCAAACAGCACATTCTTCTATATGAGACAGATTAAGAGAACATCTTCTGGGTTCGGCCCCGCAGCTCTGTCTCCAGTCAATGCCACTTCTCCAACAGTCGCCGCTGCATTTCTGTCGCCCTCGACCAGAGAAATTCGAGGTGACATACCAAGCATCACGAACCTTAAGCATTAGCAAATAATAAGAAGCATTAAGTAATGAGAGACAATATAACAAGAATAAGGAATATAACAAGGCAAAAGCAAATAAGAGATAACTTTAACATAATGGATCTAACATTTCCCTCCTGTTTATCACATATTTGCTTCAAATTCTCATAGTCTTTTAACAATCTCTTCCAGTAGATTTTCGGTTGCAAAGTCATGTTTATGAACACAAATACATTTACACTCAGGGGAAAATTAGCTCAATTCCCTCATAGTCTTCAGAGTCTGTAGTCAAATCCAGCTCTTGTCTGCTGATTAAGGGATACAACTCGGCCATTCGGTTTTCCATGGGAGCGCTAGCTGTGGTGATAAGGCGGTTAATAAGAGAACGCAGGCAGGGAACACAACAACATCCACACGAGGTAAGGATTGCAGCAAAAACAGCTACAGAAATTAGAATAGATGTAACCAATGTCTTATACTTCCCAAACACATTCATCCATCCGTCCCACATCGCGGTCTTTGCTCCTGAGTGCTCCTTCATCTTGCTGTTCAGGGTGCGCAGGCCTTCTATGGCCAGTGTGAGACTCCCATCCGACGCAGTGTTGTTAGGAATGAAGGTGCAACATTGATCTCTGAACACAGCACACACACCACCTTTCTCAGCTAACAACATATCCACTGCGATCCTGTTCTGGAATGCCATAAGGGAAGTAGCCGACAGTTGGCTATGAACAGCCTCAAAACCGCTCTGAGTCCAATTTCCTAAACGTTGAACATTGTAATGGATGTAGTTGATTCTGTCTACATTCTTATTTATTGTACACCACCAACAGATCGAAGATTCAAAACCAGCAGCTACTTGATCCAGTAATTTATAGCCATCTGGAACACCGACAGCATCAATACATGTAGGAACATTATACGTAGGAACATTTTCAGATTGCCATGCAGATCTTTTGTTACGACGTCACTGTTCAGGCATAAATCTATGCGTGTGAGTGACTAATTGATCAGCTGATGTAGGGAACACAGAAATTAGCATAAGAAGTGTTACTAAGCACATAGTCCTGTAGCTCTCATAGGCAATGTATCAGACAGTCTCTCATCCCCACACCACCAGAAATAAAATAAATAACAGAGACACAACTTCAGAACACTATAATGCATGCATGAACAGCAGGGTGCAACAAATGAACTTTCCAACAGACAAAAAACATACATCATTTTACAGTAAGAACAGTTTTTCGTTTTGCATTGAAAATTGTATCAAAACTACTTTCAGGACGAACAAGCGATTAAAGAGGTGTTAAAGAAGTGAAGCTGAAATAATGGAGCTGGTGAGCTTCAGGTGAATGAAAAGCTTACAGGTCAAATACAGCATAAGAGCTGACCTGCTGTTGCCACATTGGTCCTTTAGGTTGTTATTTGCACTTCGCTTGTCATGCCGTATTTTGGTAACATTCAATCTTAGACCTGGGGGTTTACAGAGGTATCATACAAATAAAAACAAACATATGAAGAAAAAACACACTCCCAAACATTTAATTGCATTCTGTAGCCACTTGGGAGTTATTTGAACTTATTTGATTTCAACTGAGTTGGAGACTTTGTATAACTATTGTGATTATCAGGAATACTATGATTACAATTAACACCGAGGCTAGTATGCTACAGCATCAGCCAATCTTCTGTATTTCTCTCCTTTTTTTTTTTTTTCCTAAAAATTATCTTTTGTTTATTTTACCCGCTGCTGTCCTTGTGATGTTTATGAAATCGGTACACTATTTATGGACCATAACCTGTTGAAGTAGCCTCCCTAAATGAGTCGGTGGCTCTTAAAACTTCACTGACTTTCGGGTCTACCCAGACTCTATTCGTCTAAGTCCACCCTATTATCAGACTTTGCATCACCTTCCCGTTTGGAGTTTTCAACAGAAATGACCTTCTTGCAATGACTGAGGTGTACCCAGGTTGATCTTTCAGCTATTTTAGCAGCAGTAGGTGTAGACAAAAGAACTTGGTCAGGTCCTTCCCACTTAGGAGAATACCAGTGGGTTTTTTTTTGGTTTGGTTTTTTTACGCTTCTCACTAGGACCCAGTCGCCTGGCTCCACTGTTCTGTTGGGAGACGGAGGGCGTCTCAGTCTCACGACCTTGCTTTTGTTTTTCTAACATTTTTCTCATGTAATCAGCTAGATTAGACTCATAATTTGTCTCCCAGTAGTTTGTGAACTGAGGAAGCCTGTATGGTCTTCCAGATAAGACCTCATAAGGAGTTAGGCCTGCGGTGCTTGTAATGTTTATGTAGAGCTTAGCCAAATCCACACATTGTCCACGGTCTCCCCGTCTCTTCCATGCATTTCTTCAGTCTGTTTTTAATAGTGCCATTAGCTCTTTCAACTAAGCCTGCACTCTGAGGATGATAGGAGCAATGGTGTTTTAAATTAATATGAAACATAACACTGATCTTTTTAACAACTTGATTTACAAAATGAGTACCATTATCACAGTAAATTTTTTCTTCACTTTTATTTAATTCTATGAAGTCCATATGTATAGTTTGGAATGGATATTGGGGAGCAGGAAATTTTCCTCTCCTGGGTCTCAGATTTCCCTGTGAATTGTGTTTCACACACGTCAGACATGTTCTACAAATTTTTTTATTTTTTTGAATAAGTATTAAATCCATAGGTTGTTTAAAGCTGCTGTATCTGTCCTACCATCCCTCCTGTTGAGACATGTGTTACACCATGACTCAATATAGCAGCATATTTACACAGATTTTCTGGTAGGATAGATTTTCCTGCTGGTCATACATAGATTATTCTTTTAAGGTTGCTCATTTTTCTTTGATGAGCCATCTACAAACAAAAATGCTCCAGCTTTTAAAGGTTGATCTAAATCACTTCTACTTTTTGCAGTTTGTTCAGCTAATTCTTGGCAGTCACGTGGTTCTCCGTCATCTGTTTTGTGCCTTTCCTATGTCTTTCCTATGGCTATGTCTCTCAACTTACTTTGTTCCATCTATATGTCTCTCAACTTACTTTCTCAATTTCCAGGTTTGTCTGCAACTCCAGAATATCTGTAGTGCAGAGTTTGCCTGAAAGATTCAACTTTCTTCTCCACCTTTCCTGACTTTTTTTCCTCGAACCTTCTGCATCTCCTTCCACAAACTTTTCATCCCCCTCAAGTTCGACATCCTTTTTCTTGAACAGCGGCATTTTGTACTATGTGGTCTCACAGAAAGGTTCTCTGGCACACAGTCAAAGGGAGGACACTAACACGGCCTTCTACTGTGCACTATCTGCACAGCGGTGTTAGTTTTAAGGGATGAAACCCGTCCTTTGTCCCCTGATCACCAGTACTTCGTTTTCTTATGAGGCAAAATAATAAACACAGGGCTAGCAGAGTTCTCCTATCAACTCTTTCAATGGCTCAGTCCTCCATTCACACACAAACACAATTTCCTATTTTCTTAACTTAATTATGGCTAAGTAATAACCTACTTAATTAATGGCTAAGTATAAACAACACTATAGAAGCACTCGTTTCCACAGCCATAGATGCTGCGATTACAGCTTTCACACAGTGTGGAAGAGCACATGCTACAGGGTCAAGTTTAGACGAGAGAAATATGCTATTGGTTTCATTTTAGTCCCACATTGTTGAGCTAAGACCGAGGTCATCAAATGTCCTTTGCAATCAACCATCTGAACCAAAGGTTTGCTGTAATCTAAGGCTAAAGCTAAAGCTGTGCTCGACACTAAAGCTTCTTCATGTCACGGAAGGCCTTTTCTGCGTTTTCAGTCCATTTTAGTGAAGAAGTCATTTTTAAATATTCATACATCAATTTTTTGCAACGGTGCTGTAATTTCAGCATAATTTGGCACCCAGTTGCGGCAATAATTAGTTAGTCCTAAAAAGGACATCATTTGCTTTTTAGTTTGTGGTTTTGGAGCTTGCAAAATAGCTGTTTTACGGCCTTCTATGATAGTTCTTCCTCCTGCACTCAGGTTGTGACCCAAGTACTTTACTTCAGTTTTGCACAGCTGTAGTTTACTTTTGCTTACTTTATGGCCTTCTTCTGCTAGATGTTTAAGAAGTGCTATGGTGTCTATTTTACATGCTTCTAAGGTTTCAGATGCTAATAAAACATCATCTACATAAATCAATACTTGACTCCCACTGGGAGGGTGGAATTTAGCCATACTTGCTGTCATCATCTGAGAATAAATAGTTGGGCTTTCACAATAACCTTGGGGTAATCTGGTGTAAGTGTAACGTTTGCCTTCATATGTGAATGCAAACCAAAACTGACTGTCTTTATCAACAGGAGAAAAAGGCATTGCTGATATCAACTACAGTAAAAACATTAGCTTTCGGATCTAAAGAATTCAGGAGCGTATATGGATCTGGAACGCAGGGAGCTCTCTGTATTACTGCATCATTTACGGCTTGTAAGTCCTGAACCATGCGCCATCCTGCAGATGGGGTTAGTTTCTTTACTGGAAAAATGGGAGTATTACATGGTGAATCATCACATTTAACGAGAACTCCTGCTGTGATTAGATCATTTATTACAGGTTTGATGCCCTCACGAGCGTCCGTTTTTAATGGATATTGCCTCACACGAGGCCTGTACTCGCTTTTAGGTCTAATTTGTACTGGTAATACTCCTTTAATCAATCCTACATCAGAGGGTCCTACTGACCACAATTTAGTGGGTATTTCTTCAAGCCAACCATCCTCTTCCTGTGTCAAAAGGACATCAGCCATGATTTCATCTTCTAGAAAATATCATCGTCGTTCATAGCGGATCATGTCACCGTTGTTGTCATCATGCAGTCCGCTGTTTGCTCTGAAAACTTTAGTCATTCTGGCCTGATACTCTTCGAAAAGCTCATCCTCTCTTTGTTTAACACGGTTAATTTCCACATAATTTGCTCTCTTAGCGAAACAATTTCGAGTTCTTAATACAAGAGCATTGACTCTGTTTGTCAATTCACCATCATCATGTTTTAGCACCTCTTTTTTTTTTTTTTGTTTTGGATTCCAGTCTCCTCTTACATGAGTCCAGTTAGAACCCAGAGCTGTCATCCAGATCTGTTGAACCTCTGCACCATTAAGGTGATAGGCTCTTCTCACATTTTCCATACCTTCTATAAAGAGTTCTATGTCTTCCTTATGGGAAGGCACACCTTCTATGGCTTTTTTAACATCCTCCAGTGTCCAAGTTCTATAGACTAGCATTACAGGTTGGTTTGTTTCAGCATTTGGATTAGCTACTTCAATCATGGGGTACATATCTTCCATTGGAGGAATGCTCGTTTCACTTAGATTATTCAATTTTGGGACTGCTGGAGTCAGTGCTTGTCCTAATGCTTTTGACCACGCATACCCATGGGGGTGCGCTGAGCGTGTAATTCTAAGTGTATCAGTGGGTGGAGGGTCTAATGTCTATGGTGTATATGTTGGTGGCAATGCACACGATTCACGAAGGTCAGGATACAAGCCTCCCACCCCTGCTGCTCTCTGTTCTACTTCCGCTTCCCCTTTCTCTGCCGACTTCTCTGTTGCCTGCTCTGTCTGTCTGTGCGCGCGTCTGCTCACTGCGCCTGTCTCATCATCCTCTTTCCTGTGAAACATTAACTGTTTGTTCTCAACCTCGTCCTTTCCCTCCTTTGCCTCCATTTTCAACTTACTTTGTCCCTTCTCTCTCCTTAACGCTAACTGCAACCAAAACTCAGTATCCTCATAATCGCATTTTTTCATCTTTTTCGGATTATTTTTAGTTCGCTCTTTTATTTAATCTTGTAGGGCTGTTATTTGTTGTGAATTTAGCTGTCCTTTGAACCCATAATCAGTTATCCACTTGTCTAAATACGCGAGTTTCTTTGGATTTTGTCCGTTGATTTCCAATCCTTACACCGCAATTCATCTCTGGGCCTTTGTTTACTTTTACTTGTCCCCATTTTTTTTTTTTTTCTTTTTGAGGATTTTGATTTTTACTCCTAGCTCTACTCCTCAATCTGCTTTTTATTACGATTTTTTTTTTATTTTTTTTTTATTTTATGAGTTAGCCTTATCCTAATTTACCGTTTTTTTGTTGCTGTTGTTTTTTATTAAGAATTTGGTCCAGTCTTGCACATAGGGTGACCTAAAACTGGGATGTTGATCTCAGTGGGGTGATAATTAATCAAACCGTTGTGGTACTTCTCACTTCAACTCTTTCGAGTGGAGAGTCTTGCCTCTGCATCCACAAGGGCCTTATCACTTACAGTCCCACTGCTTTGGTATGATTGAAAATACCTAGTGGTATTTAACAATCCTTTCACACTCACAATCACTCTGGATGATTTGTCGTGACTTAATTTCTTTTTCACGTGGCCAGGACTCCCTCGCCCTGCCTTGGTACTTCCCTTAGTACTCTTGTTTACCTGCCATTGACTAGTATTCACAGGGTTTGTTTCTCATTGCGTTTTACAGAGGACTTTCGGGTTCCTCTCTCCCAAAACACTGCCTTAGTGTCTATCGCAATTTTTACATTAAGTCCCCAACAATCATCACACACACACACTTTTGAATTCAAGACATGCTCACCACTGTTGTCTTTCCTCCTGGAATTCCGTCAACCGTCAGGGTCCAATCAGTGAGCTGAAGCCCAGTCCCGGAAAGG
This sequence comes from Takifugu flavidus, assembly GCF_003711565.1. Taxonomy (NCBI): domain Eukaryota; kingdom Metazoa; phylum Chordata; class Actinopteri; order Tetraodontiformes; family Tetraodontidae; genus Takifugu; species Takifugu flavidus. The sequence continues at coordinate 12,284,232 of NC_079528.1, read as the reverse complement.
GTATCTTAGGTCGCTTTGAGGCGGCCTGCCGTGGCCACGGTCTTTCCTGAGGTTCAGCCTCACCCACTGGACCCTTCAGGTGTGTTGGAATCCGGCTCGAAGGACCAAAATGTTAGGTTCAAACAACCTGAAACACGAGAAACACAAATGAGGCAAAGACAACAGTTTTGAATTTTACTTGCAAGGAGAACGGAGAGATGTGCTCAGTTACAGATCTCCAACACGTTCTGACGCACACCTCCCGCCATCCTTCTTTTATTGAAATGAGGAGGTCCTTAGCTACAGAAGTCCTTCACTGATTTGATTAGCTTATCTCGCAAACAGCACATTCTTCTATATGAGACAGATTAAGAGAACATCTTCTGGGTTCGGCCCCGCAGCTCTGTCTCCAGTCAATGCCACTTCTCCAACAGTCGCCGCTGCATTTCTGTCGCCCTCGACCAGAGAAATTCGAGGTGACATACCAAGCATCACGAACCTTAAGCATTAGCAAATAATAAGAAGCATTAAGTAATGAGAGACAATATAACAAGAATAAGGAATATAACAAGGCAAAAGCAAATAAGAGATAACTTTAACATAATGGATCTAACACTGTCTGACCTTCCAGACGGATCCTTTCCGTTCAGTGTCGAAGCTCTCGGAGGAGGACAAGGCCATGGCCAGGAATCAAACCATACCCTCTTTACTGCAGCTCCTCCGCCTTGCGAAGCAGCACAATATTTCGGTCATGTTTGACCTCTACAGCCCCGACTGGGAGAATGACACTGAGGATGTAGTGGACACCATCCTGGAGTCTGGTATTGATCCACATCTAGTAAGCCTCTATGGGTTCTTCTGATATCACTTGACCGGAATATGTCGTGCAACCTTGTTGTGGAATGAAGCGCATTTCCTTTCGCCAGGTCCTCTGGCTCCCTCCAGCAAAACGAGAGTATGTGAAGAAGGCTGCTCCAGAGTTCAAACAGGTTTATAAGGACAGCGAAAGGCTGAGGAATAAATCAGGAAACTTAAATGTGAAATACAGCTACGATATAGAGGAAATCAGGTACGAAGAATCAACACTACGCTAAACACACTGTAACACCAAAAGAAAAACTACTATGTTATGTACATTACTATGGACATTATACATTATATAAAGAAGCACAGGCTAAATCCCAATCTGGCTAAAGTACATTGTTTCATACCAAATGTTTTAAATAAAACGTACAAACAAATAAAAAGCATACATTGACGGTAGTCCTCTGCTGGACCAGTGTAACAGAAGACTGAATACCTTTCTGGAATCTTGTTTGTTTGTTTTTTTAATCTTTTCTTTCAACATAATAATGTACAGGATCGGGTAAGAAACTGTGAGCCCGTAGATTTACCACTGTGATGTGCATCTAAACTGGGACTGGATCAGTTTAACAGCCACTAAAGGGCATAAACTTACCCAAAGATCTAATATGCAGGTTGCTAAAAACCTATATGCACAAGAAAATTAAATACTGTAAATTAGGGTGTGCATTTTTACTTATGTTCATTGTTCCTCTTTTTTACACTATATGTTTATACCTGACAGGAAATTGCGGAAAATGAACATGAGCGTGAACGTGTGGGTGGTCAATGAGCAGTGGCTGTTCTCTCTGATGTGGTGCTTGGGGGTCAGCTCTGTTACCACCAACTCCTGCCACCTCCTCAAAGACATGAGACACCCTGACTGGGTCATGGTGAGGAAGACCTCTGCTAAAGACCCTGCGTCCAGTCAACAAAATCATATATCAGAGCAGCTCATTTAGCTTAGAGCCGTTGTGTTTTCGGAAGGGATCCTAAACCTGCTGACATGTTGTGTGTTTGTGCGTTTCAGTCACCACAGACATACACAATAATATGGATTATAGTCGACATTGCCTCTGTTGGGATGATGGCAGTACTCTACATTATTTACAGGTGAGTTAAGCAGATGTTTGTTATATTCTGCACACTATATTCTTTGAATAATTTGAAATGACAATGAATGAATGTCTAAAAAATGATCTTGTTGATTTACTCACTGTTTATACTCACTGTTTCTTTCAGGAAAAACATCTCTTTCTGTCACAGAAAAGGTAATATACAAACATTATTTTGCTTTTTTAAAGGTTCATTTTCATTTCAGAACCGATTATTGAAGCGAATTGAGCGACACACGATTGGTGACACACGTTTTCAGTCTAAAATCAAACATCCAAGAGTTTTATACGTTCCGACAGAGTATTTACGTTAAAACCTTAAAATAAACATTTCTAGTCAAGACTTATTTCATCAGTATCAGTACGATCTCATTCTCTGCTTGACCTGCAATGTACTTCAGCGTAATACCACTTGAACATCTGGTGAACTTTCTGGTTGTGATTTACAAAGGTGTTCATTTTAGTGTTTTTATTTTTCTTCTTTGTGACTGTGCACAGGGACGGCGACACAACAAAACGGCCTCTCAGCCATGGATGATAAGGAACAGCATCCTTTCTTATAGAAGAATTAAAGACCAGATCAATCTCAGCCGTGTGGACACTGCATATATTCCAGCCCATTAACTGCTGTTAATCTTTCACAGAATCTTCCCCCGCCTCCTGCCTGCTCGGAAAATGTGAAACTTTGTCTCTGAATGTTCCGCGTTAACATTTATGTTCAAAATTTTCTACCGCTGTTTTTATTGTCATTGTTTTTATTGTCAGTTTCCGTTTTTTTTGTTAACGGCTTTGGTTTTTAAAAAAACGTATATCACACTTTCAGAGAAAGATGTGCAGTGAATGTAAACAGAGCCAAAAAAAAATAAAAAATAACTGTTTACTAAACTGACCTTTTCCTGCATCTCATTGATAAATATATACATTAATATCACATATTTTGCTTTCACGCAAGAAAATAGTTGAAACATTGAAGACACTAAATGATGAAAACACATTTATGTTATGTTTAACAATTTATCTTATGAATTTTAGTGGTGTAAAAAATGATCATAATACTATTCAAATGCTCACTTGGGTGTATTCCTCAGGCAGTTCTACCTCACAGGTGAATCCATGGACGACGATTAGGGCCCTGCGTGGAAAAATAGGGAGACTTTTGTTGTGCATGTGGGACGACCGACTGTCTCATTATAGCACTCTGAGATTAAAAAAAGAGAGAATATTACAGACAGATGTTAAATGTAAGTGCACATTATGGTAATAAATCACTCATGGAGAGGTTTATAGCAAGTTGGGCAGCTGCAATTGTTTAGTCCAGAGAACAAAGGGCAGGTGACATACCGACATCTAGTAAAAAAAAAGAATTCTGAATTTAATGTCAGAGGTCAAACTTCTGTCTTAAAGACAAAACTTTTGTGTTTAAGACAAAAGCCCCAGACAATTAAGCCAGTGACTGGCTTCACTTTATGATCAAATGTGATAATCATAGCTATAAACCTTTATTAATACTGTTAGATCCATTATATTAAAGTTATCTCTTATTTGCTTTCACCTTGTTATATTCTTTATTCTTGTTATATTGTCTCTCATTACTTAATGTTTCTTATTATTTGCTAATGCTTAATGTTCATGATGCTTGGTATGTCACCTCGAACTTCTCTGGTCAAGGGCGACAGAAATGCGGTGGCTGTTGGAGAGGTGGCATTGACTGGAGACAGAGCTGCGGGGCCGAACCCAGGAGATGTTCTCTTAATCTGTCTGATATAGAAGAATGTGCTGTTTATATAGATATATAGATAAGCTAATCAAATCAGTGTAGGACTTCTGTAACTAGGGACCTCCTAATTTCAATAAAAGAAGGATGGCGGGAGGTGTGCGTCAGAACGTGTTGGAGATCTGTAACAGAGCACATCTCCCCGTTCTCCTTGCAAGTAAAATTCAAAACTGCTGTCTTTGCCTCATTTGTGTTTCTCGTGTTTCAGGTTGTTTGAACCTAACAATACTATCTTTAAAGAAAATTCTACACCAAAGAAATACTTTGTAAAACAGTACACTTTTCAGAAACCAGTGACTTGCAGAGCACTCTGGCATAAGTTCACAACCTGACACCCAGACTACAGTACCCACAATGCACCGCGCCAATCGGCAGGAGGTTCGGTTCCGTTATGATGGTCGCAGATTCTGTTGGCTCGAGCCACAGAGCTAGATATGAGGAGCGTGTTGTCGAGGCCGGGTAAGTTCGACTCTCTTACGCTTCAAATTTACTTTGTTCGTTGTTTGAACCTTTCATTTTCACTTCTTGTCGGCGCTGACTCGCGGTTTAAGACAAACGGACTGACTCTGGGCCTCCCTGGGTGGCCATTCAAGGCTGTATACAACTTTTTAAGATCAAATATTCCCAGTGATGACGGTCCCTTGACACCCTTGCGCACATGCGTGTCTGTGATTTCCGAGCGTCACCTGAACGCGCCGCTAGATGGCACAAGAAGCAAGACAAACAGAGTGTACATAAGAGAAAACTTAAACTGTGTATAAAATAACTTATCAAACGATCCATTATCGATAACTTTGTCACGCCACATTTATTCAGCCCAGGCTGACATAGCGTACATTTGTTTTACAGCGTTTTCCATGGAGGGGCGCGTTTTAGGGGTGGAGAAACATGTCACGTTCAGGGTTCACTTTACCCAACTTCGGGGAAGTTGTCATTGAGGAATCGGACTCGTCCTGTTGTATTTTAACCCCCGTGTGTGGGTGCAGACCCCAGCTGACAGCTGCAGTGATAGGCGGAGACTGTCCCGAGTCTGGATTTGAAATAATTAACTTTTTGGGGAAGACGCATGGACACATGTGTTACAGATCGATTAGTGTTGGACTGAAACTCCTCATTTTCACACAAACAGCGCAAACAACCTTCGTTTAAATGATCTGTTTTTCGACACATCATGGTGCACAAATATGGTGAGTACCGATCATGCTTAAATCTCCCTCGCCTGATGAGGTTTGGGTAAAGTTTTGGTCAATCGCGGTTTTTGCTGAGTTTTGTGGACGATCATGAATTTAAAAAACCAAATCTTAAACGCAAGTGTTGAGTGGTCCCATAATCTCTGTTATAATCCCACGAGAAAGGCGCTATTTTTATCCTCAGGGGATTTAAAAGGTGGACCAGTGTAACAGAAGATTGAATAACTTCCTGGAATCTTGTTTCTTTCATTTTTATCTTGTCTTTCAACATAATAATGTAGAGGATCTGGTAAGAAACTGTGAGCCCGTAGATTTACCACTGTGATGTGCATCATCATGTGTGTTTGTGTTCCTGCCACCCACAGGGTTCAACAACTAGCTGTACACTCATGGTTAACCAAAATTAGGAAAACAAATCTATATAACAAACACTTTATTTCTTATGTTGTGTTCAGGTTACATGCCAATGCATCCTTTTCCTGTTTCTTGTTATAGTTAAGTGCTCCTTTTTTGTCACTAATAACAATTCACATAATCAGATAACATATTTGCAGACAGGACATAAATGGACTTTGGTCTTTATTTTTTCCTGTTTGAAGTGATAAGCAGATTTCAATACTTTAGAGATGCCATAAATTAATTGTGCATGTTTCCTTGTTTGAGAAGAAATTACTTTTGTTGTTTTGGGTTTTTTTTAACAGACACAGAGCGAGCAGTAGGGCTCCTCAGACGGTACCAGGCTAACCTGACCAGTCCAGACGAGCAGACCTTGAATAACAGCGTGGGCAAAGTGTCTGCCATCTTGGGCAGCCAGCTGTTTCAAGCCCTCCTCGGTAAGGAATAAAAAATCCTATTAACTTGTTTGTTTTGTGTCGAGAGGGTTGTAGGAATCTGCCTCCCACTCGGATTACACGTCACTCACATCTGCACAGGAGAATTCATCGAAATAACACATATCCTCAATGTTGAGCTTTTATTTTGGTCCATTTATGGTTAGCGTCTACATGGTTGGCGGTAATTGGCTGCAGGAGGACACAGGATGTAGCACGAGTCAGGTTGTCTTCATTAGACTGAAAAGTTAACCGAGTCAACATTTTTGCCAGTTAAGTTTATGAAAGAGGGCTTTCAGTTTACCCCACAAAGGTCTGCTGTATACCCCCCCAACATGCTGACATTGTAATGAAATCTTAGCAAGGCCATAAACAACATAGTCCATTAATAGACTGTTATTGTACGGCCAGGCTTTTCACACTGTGGAGGAACAGTTCTCCCATTGACTTGGACAAAACAGCCTGTTTTTGTACCATCTACTCATAGTTCAACGTCATACATGTCATTAATCAGAAAAGCCAGAGTCTTGACGTGGCACTGATTTAATGATGCTAGACATAAGCTTAAAGCCATAGCTTATCCAAAAAGTAAAAGTCACCGTTCGTGTGGTCAGTGCTGCCGATGGAGGGTTGGACGGGGAGTTTTATTCCCTGAAACACTGTTAGAGCTTCAAAAATAAACTGTGCTGGAGACAAATTGACTTCAGTGCAAAGAGAGGAAACGCGGACCACTTTTATATATAATAATATAATACCTCCCTACCCTCCGGTAGTGTCAAATACTCCCTGCCATTCACACGTCCACACAAATAATGTCGTTTACACGGTGTTTTTAAATTGCAATCGAAGTGCGGGTTAGCCTTCCAAATCTGCATTCCAAACATTCCTCACCAAGAATGTTTAGTCAGAGGCTGACTGGAAAATAAACGGTTATTGGCTAATGTGCCGGGCCCTGAAAGACAGGAGGGCGGTGGACGAAAAAGGCCCGTGATTGGTGCGTTTCAGGTGCAGATGAGATGTTTAGCACACTTAACCTCTACTGTAAACCCTCAGTGTCACGTGATCCTGTCATGTTTGAACAATCTGGGCTGCATTCCTCACTATGCTGATAGGTCTTACAGTGTTTTTCCCTGATCAGAAAGTTGCTGTCGTCATGGTTGCGTTACGTTGCAGTGTTCTGTCTTCCAGATCTCTTCCAGCTTTGATATACTGTGGGAAGTAAAAGCCTGCTTGGTGCAGTGTGGGAAGTTTTCATTGCTGGCCGCTTGATTGGATGTCTGCATGGTTCCGCAGTCACGAACAAAGGTTGCCTTAACTGTGCATCCATCCTTTTGTTCCAGTGTACAAACAGGCAGTGGGAGGCTGGGAGGGGGCACGCATGCAGACAGATGCATGTTAAATTACAGAGCACCCTAAATGCCAGGGAGTATTTTACCAAGGCTGTGACAAGGGGCTGAGTTGTTTGCCCCGCCTTCAAATTGTGACCCAGTTTCCTTAAAATGTGTTATTCTAGCTAGCTGTGGGTTGCTCATGTAAAGGTCCAGTGGTGTGTTATTTTGGGGTTTCATCTGCTACGCTAAAGCGAATGGTGACAAACAGAAGAGGCCTGCAATACGCGTAGACATGTTGACCCTGCAGAGGGGGCAGGAAACTCCCCTTGGTCATGAAAAAACAAGCTCAGTGGCCAGAGCAGACCAGCTCCATATCGCAAATAGAGCTCTAAGAATAAGTTTGGTGAAAGACCAGTTTGTCTCTTCTCTTCCATCGTGGGGAGTTTACCCTTCCCCTGCATCCATGACACTTGTAACTCCATCACTCCTTCCTTCCAGGCTAAAGTACTGAGATCAGGATTCACAGCCTGCAGAAAAGCCTAACATAAGAACAGGAATCACCTGACACCAAATTGAAATCATTCTGGGTTAAACATGCTCTGACTTTTCTTTTCCCGTTAACAAGAGCTTTCCTGCACCTTCTCCCTGGCCTACTAACCTGTGCAGGCATTGTGTGTCAGTGTGTTCTGGGCTTTTACCGCAATCTATATTCCTAAATCTGCTGCTGGGCCGATAGAGATAACAATCCAAAAAGAATGTGCTTCAGGTGAGGAGCCAACGCTGCAAGCCTCAACAGAGGCAACATCTTTAATGAGTTATTTACCCACGATGAACAAGATGAACAAGGACATTAGAACGGAGAGAGCCCAATTTGATGTTATTTACTGGTTAATCCTCTGAACATAGTCTGTGTCTGTTGGAGAATCTCTGCTGCCCTTCAGGGGCAGGTACAGAAACGCTCCGTCGCTTCTGTCGTTAGATGGAAGCACGAGGAGGTGAGCAGACTCTGGCGTTAGGGATCTCTCCTACGTTGTCACTGGCGACGTTTGGAGCGTTCCTGTGTGCCAGGATTGCACCTCAGACGCTGGTTGAGCAACAGAACCTTAAGATGACTAAACAACCGCTGTGCGCTGTGTGTTGTTTTGCTAAAATCGAGCGATAATAAAGTATCATGTTCGTGTTTGTAACTGTGTGTAGTTCCGCGCGCCTGTGTCCGTGTGTGTATAGGGATTTGTGTTACTGAGTTTGCTCTTTAGTCAGCTGTGCAACAATCTCCCCTGCCCACACATGGCTTCACTCCTCCATGTTCAGACACAGTGATGAGTCACATGCTCCATTCTTACACTTTTGTTCTCACAGTGCCTTCTTGTGAGATACAGACTCTTCTCTTTGTGTCTCACATGCATTCACACGATGTGCAACCTCGTGTCCTCCGTCAAAGATACACAGCATTAATTAAAAGGTGAAACATTGTTCAAAGATGTCGGAGGTATTCTTTTTTAGATTAATTTGTGTCTCGACTTTGAACATTGGGAAGCTGACGACCTCCTCGGCAACCTCTTTATGTCAACAATGCAGTAATCAGGCCGGAGTGAGACATCAGCAAAATTGTCCCTGCGCATTCCCATCAAAGGGTTGCCACCCACAATAGGTGACCACAGGATGTAGGCGCGCAATGAGGGAAGAGGTGACGAGAGGAGAAGGGAGGAGAGCGGAGCCTGCTAAGGACAGAACTTTGGAAACGGTGTTTAATTCTGGCGGAAGCGTCAAAGCAGGAGCGAGTTATCATTAAAAAGCTACGCGGATGCTATTCGATGGTACATCCTGTCCTGCCTGTGGGCGTGGTCGCCTACACGTTATCAAAATACTTAATGCGCTTGGATGCCTTTGAGTGTGTGCGTGTAAATAGGCTGTTTGGTACCCTGACCGGTGTAAAAATAGTATAGCAGTGGTTAAAGAAATCATACCTTGATCCTGAGGGAAGACAACAATCAAGATAAGAACATGTGAAGATGTAAACAGGCCATTCTCATGTGCAGGTCACCCAGCGTAACACCACGGCAGACCCATTTCCCCCCATGTGTCCGCGAATGGTCAATTACTGCTTTTCCACCAGCAAAGTGGCGTATTTATAACACGTTATGAACATGAGGGCCCCAGAATAACAGTCACAAGTAAATGTTTGTAATTATTCTTGTTTTTTTCACAGATATTCAAGAGTGTTACGAGGTGACCTTGCAGCTGAATGAGGAACAAACAGTGGTGAAGGAAGATGCGTGGGAGGTAATTTTCTTCTTCACGCTACCCGGCATTTGCTTAATGTTTACATTGTCTGCGGCGCCGGGTCACGCCGTTGCCTCCTGGTGCCTCGTGGGAGCCGGTGTGAGTTGTCTCACTCTTTGACATGGATGAAACGTTGAGTCGGGGCGTTTGTGACTTTAGACCCTTGTGCAAACAGTTGGGATAAGAGAAGCAGGTAGAAATGGAACAACGTGCGGTTGAATGGTTCAACGAAACTCCAAAAACGCTCTCTTTCTCCCTGTATCTGTTCAGGTGAGTATCTCCTTCAACGTCAGGATCATCACATCCCAATTATAGCTTTTTATTCGCATATGTAAATGCCGACCAGCGTGCTGCTGACTGACATCGTCAATGAACGTCATCAACATAGAGAAAAGTTATTAGCCCTGATTGCTATTTGTTCATTTGCAGGCTGATCTTTGGAGGAGACGTCTAGCTTTGATTATGACATTTTCTGGACCCATACCGCTGTTAAATATGTTCCTGATGTAAACCCAGATGTGTTGCGTGCCGAGTCGTTTAAATTTACCACAACATCACCTGAATGGGAACAGGAACTGGCCATCGGAGGATTTAAGTCCTGCTGGTGTTGAAAGATTAGCATTTTTGAGTGTATTGCAGCACAAAAGCTTTTCCAGTGAGGCAGAATTCAGAATTTCTCTGGAGAGATCAAGCAGGCAGATAAAGGCCATAAAAAGGAGGGCTGTAATATTTCATAAGGAACAACATCAAGCACTCTTTTATAAGTATTTTTTTGGGATATGAGTTTGTTTTAATGACACTATCTGACCTTACGTAAAGACTCACAGTGGCGACACAGAAGAGAGGTGGCGGCAGCTCAGGTGCTGATGTTTTGATCCTTGACCCCTGCAGTAAATCCGACGTGCTGTAAGCCAATATTGCCATTTGGTTTCCATGCCCAGAACCTTTAAATAGCACAACTTTGTAAATTCTGTTAGGTATGATGGAGCTGGGTGAGTTAAGATGCTGCTGATTTGGCAGCTTTAGGCCATAAGGACAGTGTTTGAGGGAGTGACGTACTGCTCATTGCATTGTAAGCTGAAAATCAAAAAAAGGCTTGTTTTTATTCAGGGTTTTTTTTCTGCATTTCAGCTGTAAGCAGGGGTAACAGCTACTTTCAGACTTCATTTTTATAATTGCATCCTTGATTAAAGCTGTTCTCCAGTGAAGCCCTTGATTGATTACTAATTAGTACATAGAGATGTGATTTCAACCCCAACACTCCCACCAGGAAGGACTTAAAACTTTCTAATTCATCATCCATCAGTGCAGGGTTTAAACATACACTATCATATCATTAAAAGGGAGTACTAAACCCTTTCTGAGTTTTAAATTAATTTTCACCATAATAGAGAGTTTGTGGTAAAATGACACAATGCAATCTTCATCTGAGCTAAAAACTTTAATCTAACATTATTCCTTGATGCCTTCACAAGCCCATCCTGCCAGTCAATCCCCTAATGGCAGAATGTTTTTGAAATTTAAGTACTAAATCTGACCTGAACTTCACACATTCATGTGAATGCACGACCCATTCACAGTATTAAATGGACGTTTCCTGTGGTGGTCAACTTAGTGACTGAATTCATAACCTGAAAGTTTGTAGTTCTGTTCAGCAGACTGATAAGGAGGTGTTAGAGATGCAATAGGTAACGTGTGCACTTGGCTGTGGTTGTGATCACACCGTGCTTTTGGAAAGGCTCTAACCCATCGACTGACGTGTGAACTTTATTGTCTCGCCCTGCGTTCTCGTCAGCAGAGGTTGAGTCTGTGTAGCAGCACTCCTGCACCTCCCTTCATTCTTCCTCCTCTGGATCTCAGCTGCTTCTGCAGCCCAGGAACGGTTCTGCAGAGACCGAGAGAGGCAAGTTTGAGAGCTACTTAATGGACACCCTGCGAGGCGCTCATCAGTATTCTAACCATGCTGTCACCTGAGTGGAGGGTGTCAGGGAAACTAAATGAGTCTGCAAATTTCCTGATTTGGTGCAGAGTTGCAGGCGGAGTGAAGAATGGCTCCTTTGGAAAAAAGAAAGAAACACCGGGAGAAGTTTTTTCTTTTTTTATTTCACTAAATGATTTCATTAATAGAAAGCAATTAGCACTTTGATGGCAAGAATTTGGTATTTTTATTCGTGCAAGGAACTTAACACAGATACAGGTGTGTGTGTGTGTGTGTGTGTGTGTGTGTGTGTGTGTGTGTGTGTGTGTGTGTGTGTGTGTGTGTGTGTGTGTGTGTGTGTGTGTGTGCCAGTTGACCTGCTATTCAGTGCTGCCATATGGGAATGGAGTTGTCAAAATAACACTTTGCAATCTGAAAAGAACAACACACATTATATCTCATCTACACTGGCACAAAAATGTGGTCTGCATTCCAAACCATTACGTAAGAATATTGTGGGATTTGTGATGCTTTGTTTGAACTGGACTTGATGTTATGACAGGTAGACATTAAACATTAAAGTCTGCATGTGTTGGGCTGTGTGTACATTTATATCAAATCTACATTTGGCCTTTTGTGGTAATGTGCAGGTTCCCATCAGTGCCCTAAAGTCTGCCCTCTGCTGTCTGCTAAGGGTCAGTGTGCTCTGAACTGCAACAAACATAGAGGTTCTGGTATGATGTCATCACATTTTGTGCATTTCTTATTTTCACATGTCAAGAAGGATGAGCTAAATGAAGTATTCTCATGTCTCTTCACATATTTATCCATTTAAATTGGTCAAGAAAGGTGCTTATTTAGGCGTAATGCGGTTTTGTCTTATTCTTCTGCTCATTGTGCAGCTAGTGAGGAATGAGACAAGACAGCACTGGCAATGCTAGTTATGAATCTACAGGTGTTGAGTTAGCAAGGCTAGAAACAAGTAGCAAACGTGTATTAGCAGTGCAATGCAGTGGAATTTGCATGTTCTCCCTGTGCCTGTGTCGGTGTTCATCAGGTGCTCCCACAGTCCTAAGACATGCACATACAGAGTTCGGAAAGTTTTAGTGTCCCTTTGAATGAATGTGTGATGACCCGCTCAGGTGTGTATTCCTGTCACTTGCTAGGGTGAGAACACCCCTCACTCTGAATAGGAAGGTAGTTGGGACCGCCTTATGCATGACTGCAAAATGTGTTTTCAGACTAAGTTTAAGTTTGATATTGATGACTGTCAGTGAGTTGCGGCGCTCATTACTGATTATTCTCCTAACAGGGCCGGAAGGACGATGGCGTGGAGGAGGAAGAGGGTGTGTCCCGTGTGCGAGTGACCAGCAGAAGCAGCCCTCACAAAGTTGAGAGAGTTTCAGGCTTGGTGACTCGCTCCCACGTTGATATGCCCGAGGTAAGCAAACCGGCCTGGTCATCAGCTAGTCAAAGGTCTTTGCTTTCTCTCTTCTTCATCTGCTCCATGTAGACATCAGAAAAGCAGCAGCGTTTATTGCAGGTGGATACGAACAATCCACAATCCTCTTGCTGGGACACATTGGCCGTGACATGTTTGGCTTTCATAGTCTCATTTCTATATTCAGTATTTTTACAGCCTTGCCTTTTGAGCTGATTTTGTTACCCCCCCCCCCATCATGCATACAGTAAGTGAGTAATCATCTAATGCTATTTTTATTCTGAGCGCAGGTCACACAAATCTAAATCTGGAGCATAAACATGCATTATTTGCTTTTTTCAGGGTGTGGCCAGTGCGCCACTTAGATGAGCACTCGTCACTCATCCTTCCTGTGAAAGGGTTGTATGTCATAGAGAAGCTCTTCCTTAGTATTATGAAGCTCATTCACGTCATCCCAGCTCCAGCACGACCAGCAGCACATGGCTGCACAGCTGCTTCAGGCTTTGGTTTTTCAGCTGAGCCCTCAAGTAGTGCAGTGGATGGATGGAGGAGCAACAATCAGGGACTTGGCAGAGAGGGAGACATGTTGGCTTTGTGCACATGGTATGGAAGTGTTTATACACGCATGTTGGCATATGTGTACAATGGCAGCGCAAGTTGATTAGTTACAATTACATGTTTTTGCTTTTCTGCAAATGAAGGATTCCTGAACTCAGAATTCTAATTTATGTAATCAATACATTTACTGATGAATGCCCAAGTTTAAGACGGGGCTTTGAATCGAGATGAGGCAGAAATGAGTCCAGGCTTGCATTTGGGTTAGGCTGTATGAATGGAATATAATGTAAAAGGCCGCACAAAGATAGCTGTGTAAACCTTTGTGTGTGTGAGAGAGAGAGAGAGAGAGAGGGAGAGAGAAAAGAAGGAAGGAAAGAAAGAAAAGAAGGGGGTGTGTGTGGAGAGAAATGTGGTGGGGGAGGCTGGAGATAGAGAGAGAGGGAGAGAGGGGTGGCTGAGAGGCGAGGGCCGGTGCAGTGCAGAGCTGGAACGGACACCCAGAGCTCAGCCTTCCGCACGTTGCCATGGAAACCACATTCCTCCCCCGCCTGCATCCCTACAGACTGCTCTGTCTCTTTTTTTTACTGTCTCTCTATCTCTCTTTCTTCTCCCTCTATGCTTTTCATTCCTCTTTTAATTTGTGTCTCTGTTTCTCTCTACTTTTGCCGTTTTTACTCGCGCCGCACACGCCCATGACGACGAACACTCAGCAGGCACATTGGCTTTGATGCAGTGCGCTCTCTGTGTCAAGGTGAATGGGTAATTGCACCGTTTATTGTGCATTCCGGTGCACATGGACACATAAGCATTGCACTGTTTTCGCAGCATCTCTCTATTTTTACTCCCCCTTCTGTTCAGCAGCGTGCTTCAGCAATGCCCCCTCTAGTCATTGCATCTGCCCACACACAGGGCACCTTAGTATCCTTTCTCCAGAGTTTTGAGCCCTGTCATGGACCCATAGCCCACTTTTTTGGATTTTACAAGCTGCTTTTACCTTCACGGCAAAGTCCACATCTTGTTTTTAATTTTTTTGCACATCTACTTTAAAGTTTGTAACTCGCCATCTTGTGGTACTCCCTCATTTCCTCTCATTTTGCTCAGTATGTGTGCTTCTCTCTCTGATTATTCCATCAATTGGAGTTGCTGTATTTGGGGTTCATGGTGAAGCAGCTGTTCTCCGCCACTGAGGCCTATTAATAGGAGACTTAGCCTGTATCTTTTTGTTTGCTGCATCTGCATCACTGGGAGAGCCTCGTGGTGGATCCTCAGCAGGTTAAATGGGCTTTTAGCATCCAACTGATGATTATCTCTCATTCTCTCCCTCTGAATGTCTTGCAACGCGTCTCTCTTTCCGATGCCATCCCCCCACATTTACACATTACTGAGCCGTGATTCACCGATTGAGTGGAAGGTTTAGCTGCAAAGATTCTCCTCTATTCTCTCTGCTGAGATATCAGCATATATCTGTTGAGGGGATTCTGCCTCTGTGAGACTGGAAAGTCTTCCTGACACCCTCATGCTGTTGGTTAACGCTGCCATAGAGCAGTTTAGAACGTGCTGAAATGGAGCTGCCGCTTTAAGACTGGCTCACTACCTTCGCCTTTTATGGAGCTTCATCCGGTCAGGTGACAAAGGAGTAGTCACACAGCTTCTCAGAGAAATGCCTAGAAATGACTGAAAAGCTCAACACATGCTCTGTGCAGTAGTTCAGGGGGGGTTGTGGTACTCATTATCATTGTGTGTGTAGTTGTGTGTCTGTTTGTTGCAGGGCTTCCAGGTGGGTTTATGTAACGTGGGGTCTGCAGGCTGATGCTGAGTGCTGGGGGCGGGGGGTTACAAAGTTGAATCTGTTCAATGGCAGAGGATAATTTCCTAATTATGCCATAAATCATGGTTCTTTTGTATTTCAGCAGAAGGTCAGAGGAAGTAGAAGCTGTTGATCCACATCTCTTCAGTGCAAGATGTTGTTGTTTTGTTTTTTTTACCACAGACATAAAATTAGATCACATGTCATTTTATTTGAATTTTCCTATTTCTTTTCTTTTAAATGGCTATTAATCTCTGAATTAGTTGGAAGTGAAAGGAAAAGGGGCATATAACTGAGGATTTCAGAGTCCTTAGCCATGTAGTCATTCCTAAATATCTGGTTCATGGGAATGGTAGTCGCATATGAACTCTAATATTTTAGTTGGATTAAAACTCAATAATAGTGGACAGTAATTTGACAAAGCTATAAACCCACATCACAAAATGCTACAGTATATACCCTAAAAACATCTAAGTTGAAAATTTTAAAAGTTCATTTTAACTGAAGGCAAACTGTGTCGGCTTGCACAATAATTATCACCCCATTATTTTCAAAGCAAGATCAGAATAGCATGGTTTTATCTCACCTAAGTAATGTTTTATAGCATTATTAGAAGGAATCATATTTTCCTCTGCCATACTACGGCTACATAAACCTGTGATTTTTAGGATTTATGTTATGTAATATTTAAAGGGAGAGGGTATCGTCCTTATGAGGTAACAAGCTGCACACCTACTCATACGCCAGGATGTACCGTGGCCGTTCTGTCCCACTCTACACCCTTTATCGTGTGCATCCTGTTCTTCAGCATTTATTTTCTACCGTGAACCCTGCTAAATCTGACAGTGAATCTAATGTGGACATTTTAGAAAAGAGACAGAGGAAGGCGACGGAAACATGTGGCCGGTCATGTGTGCTGTGATCGATATGCTTCCATCGTCCTTTCAAGCTGCTGCCTCAAAGCCCCGCCTCGCCGCTCTGATTGGCTTCATCGGGGTCTGTGGCTTCATATGACAACCTTACTTGGAGCAGGCAGCGTTGCACAGTATGCTCAGAAAGGCTCAACTTTCTCTGGATCCTCTGCAGGCTATGGTGAACACCGCCTGTCTTTGTTAATGCCGTGGTTGGGACTGATCATGCCGTGTGTGTCTGCAGGTAGGGATGATGTCGGCATCCCAGAAAAGCATTGCTAAATTTCACAAAGCAACACTGATTCTGCACTATCTACAGACACTGTGTGTTAATATATTACTGAGGTGCCAACATCTATATATGAACACTATGCAGACTCTGAACAAATACATTCTTTCCCTCATGCAGACACACCCAGCTCATCCTCCGTCACATTTCATTAATAATGCATATATGCAGGGCTTTAATGGCGACACCCGAGCATTCCCTATAAGTTCTCTAAACGATAAACCTTTGCCCTCCGTGTCAGAATGTCTTATATCTAATATATCTTTTTCTGATCAACCCACAATTTCCTATGCATGCATAATGGCCCTGACGTGCTCCGGTTGTATTACTGGAACATAACTGCCACAGATACATGAAAGCTATATAGTCTCTCCTTCACTTTTCTCCACTCACGCGTTCTCACTCTAAATCCCTCCTCCACCCACTCGAAAAGCCCAAGCGTGTAATCTCGTTGGTTTTGTACACATGTGTTGATGTCATCATTGTGAACATAAACTCTCGCCCCTATGGCGCTCGAACGAGGTTCGAGAAGTGCATTTTTTCCTCCCTCAATGTGTTTATATGGACTCAATCCAGCACATGGGCAGATACCATAATTCAGCAGCAGTGCTGCTGTGCCAGTAGCAATACTAAAAACAAGGAAGAGGGACAGAGAGTGTGTAGTAATGCGTGGCAATTCAAATACGTCTCTGCTGAGAGGCAGGTCTAGCGATGCCCAGGAGGAAACGGATTTTCCTCTGCTGCACCTGCTTCCACCGTGAGATTATTTACAGACGTGTGCTGTGACATAGAGCCTCAGGTTGTCAGTCATCAGTGCAGGAAAGCTGTTAAGGCTTCAGCTGAATGAAAGATGACTGTGGAAGTGACCAGGGACAATCCAGTAGGAGAGGGCTGCTCAATCAATGGTGGGAGTCAGCTGCATCAAACATGGGTTGGATTTATCGGTCCAGGACCCAAAGTCAAGGTGAAGGTCAGCCGGCTGCAGGTTCTGAATTCCCGCATTCCGCGCCGACTGGAAAGAAACAATGCATTTATTTCCTGATTTGAAAGGCAGCACTGGTTATGTGGCAGGGAGGTTTTTTGGTGTGTGTCCCCTTTAAGAGCAGACTCAGTCCTGTTGGTGCTGCTGCTGATGGCGGTGCTGCCAGTTGATTGGCTGTGGCTCTCAGGGCTGAGACGCTGGAGGGATGCTGCTACGTATCCTCAATCTCCCTCCATCCCTGCCCCTCTCTCTCTCTTTCCCTCTCTCTCTCCCTCTCCCCCTCCCTCCTTCTCCCTCTTGCTTGCGCGCATCCCTCTGAATAATCCACATCTAGGGCAAACTGGCTGAGAGGCGATCCAGTGCTCAGCTCCTCTCTGCAGGCTGAGAAGAGACAGCGGAAGAAAGACAACGATTTTCAACGCAGGAGGGAAAACGTGACATTTTTTGACAGACCGGGAAGATCAAGATTTACCTGAAGATTTTCTTTTTTTCGGATAACATTTATTTATACATATTGTTTATATATCTATATATATTTGTACACACGCATATAGATATTTCTATATATACATATATATATATATACATTTATTCATGTATATATCTGTATTTGTGCTTGTCTGTTTATATTAATATTTTTATATGTGTTTGTGTGTGTAAATATATATGATATATAAGCAAAAGATTATATCTATATCTATACGAATTTATATGAGCATCACTGTGAAGCTAGAGAAGCAAGAGGAAATTTCTATCATCGGGGCTGGTCTCTGATCGTGCGGTCGTATACAATATTTTCAATATATCCTTTGATCTTCTACGTCAAGAGGACAAAGACTACGTGCCCATTTTTAAAAAAATTGTTTTCCTGTTGCTGCTTTCCATCCCTCTCGGCATAGATATTTATATTTTTTACATTCCAGAGGACCAAGGAAGGGGGTAGGATTCGATGACAAAGGGAAAATCTGTAGATATTCCTGATTAGCGTTATTTGCGTCGGCATTAGCAGTCTTTCAGCCGATCACTGCGTGTTGTGTGAGATCTGACGAGGCAGCAGAGACAGAGTGCCACGCCGCTCAGCTCAGTGTCAGCCAAGCCTGCACGGCCAGCATGCACAAACACCACCACTGCTGCAAGTGCCCAGAATGTTATGAAGTGACCCGTATGGCTGCCCTGCGTAGGATGGATGCCCCGTCATATGGAGGAGACTGGCAGGCTGAACCCTATGGATATCCTCCTGCGTATGGGGGAGGCCAGACCTTACCTCCTCCAGCCTCAGGGGGAGGTGGAAGCATGGGAGGAGGAGGGGGCACTTTGGGGAGAAGTAAGGGCAAGATCATGTCTGGCGGTGGACCCGGAGGCCCGAATCCAAAGGGCCAGTCCAAAGGTGGGCCAAAAGTGAATGGCAACAACTCCAGCGGACAAGGAGGATGGTGGCCCGAGTGTACCTGTACCAACCGGGAGTGGTATGACCAGGTAACTCATCGTCTCTACTGTTAGAGGGCTTAGGCCGCTCAAGCTGCGCTAAAACGGATCTATTGGTATCAGCCGACGTTACTGCTGCTAGAATTGATTTGGGAATTATAGTTGGTATCCATGCTACATACAGCTGCTGACTGTGGTTTTCTCGGTAGATCATGTGAATAGCAATAGAGCCGTTCCACTGCAACCGCATGTCAACGCTGCTCATGGACTTGATGCAGATGACTAATGCTCGTGGATTCAGCACACCTTGTGTATGTCAGTAAATGTTCCCAAAGATGCAGTTAGCACAGGCCCAAAAATGGTGCGTTTTCATTCAGTCAAGCAGCAGGATGATTAATTTAGCATTCGAGCCTCACAGGCCAATATCGCACAGTTGTAGCAATTTGTTTGGAGAATGCAGATTTGTCGACATCAGCTCACTGTAGAATTGTGTCTCGTTAGTTAAAATTCGAGGAAGAGATGATGAAATCGATATCCAATCGCAGTTCCGTCCCCTTTTGGCATCCGTTTTTCAGAAAGCCATTTCCCTTGGAAAATACGGAATGAAAAAATAGAAATGCGGCACTAATAAGTTCAAGCACTGTCTGTTTAATACGCTGCAGAGCGTGAATGAAATCACCTGTTAAATCACCCACATGTTGTTCCCTTTATCTGCGATCATTTAGACACATATATAAATTACAGTTGATAAAAAGGTCAGAACCACTTGAGAAGTGCAATCTTTAATTAAGGTGCATGCATGTGAGCATGAGTGTGAGCCTGGGGTGGGGGAAGGGTAACATGGTGAACATTAGATCCAAGGAAAGGTTGCTGCTGTGCATGAGCGTGGATCTGTGCAGACGCACATTTGTAGTGAGGGGCTGCTGCATTGGCCGTAAGTCCTCCATTTACCTCTGATCTGCTCTGGAGTGGAAACATATACGAGCCGATCCGAAGAGGGAATCTAAGAAGGAGCACAGGGGTAAAATGGAGGCTAAAATTTTTCGTGGCAGCTGCAACCTGGCTGATATCAGCAGATTGCTTCAACCAACGAAAAATGCTTGCAGGGATGTATGTTTTCCCTCAGCCTCTTGTGCTATTAAAATCTATTGAAGGTCCTTTTTTCTTAGCCGATACATCCAGACCAATCAGGCTTATTTCACTCGTTTGAAAGCTCACAATAGAGATGATTATGTAAGTATTTACAGATTGCATGGAGGTTCATCAGTGTGTCTGCTTAATTTGCTCTTTTCACTGCTGATTTATTTTATAATCAGTTTAGAACATTGCGTCTGTGTGACAAATCTGTTTTATGCTATTTTGTTATTCGTGCGGGGGCCGTATTTTGTATGACCGCCCCAGAAGTTTGTAAAACGCCCTGAGGAATCCTGCAAAGTCCTGTTTTTAAAGATGTAATATCCACCTTAATAGACCTCCAGGGAAATGATCCAGCCTTCATGGTTTCTGTCCCGAAATGTCCCCTGCATATTGGAAAGGAAAGAACACAATTATGGCAGAAAGAGCCACAAAGGATGATGGGGGGAAAGACAGCGGTCAGTGGGGTGAAGTGCTAACGTTGAAAAGGCGAGAAATAAGCCAATAAAAGCCGGCAGTGGGCCGGCAGAGGGGGAGGGGGTTATGTAAGAGCAGACAGTTGGTGGTGCTGTCAGAGTGAAAGCAAGCAAGGCCCTGACACTGTGGACAAGCATCTGTCTCTTAAAACAAGCTCGCGTACGGCCGATCCGTGCCCCTTTTCCAGTAAATGGCTGCATGGGATGGCATGCTTGGAGATGCGCAGTAGCTGCCACCCCCTCCCTCGAGGCAATTCTCAGTCACCATTGCTCATCTTTTGGTGGGAAATGCGAACGCTACCCTTCCCCCACTACCTGAACACGCACAGGATGAAGGCGGGGGGGTTACACACACCCGTTACATATAGGGTATAGTAACTGTGAATGTTACCTGTTTGTGAGGAAATCTGCACACCTCAAAACATAACGATGCCATATTTCCCCCCCTTTTGTCATCTGTTTATTAAATGCTTGTGATGCTTTTGTTGAGAGCTTGCTTGGATAATCGTGAATGATTCCAGTTGGGATTATAAGAACATTCTTTAAAACAAGAGCTTTTGAATATAAATCTGAGAAAAGTAGAGACCTCAGTCTACTGGGAGCTTTAGTCAGAAAGCTCCCTCTTCTCCCCTTAGGCTGCAAGCTGTCTTTGTGTGTTCTCCAGCTCTGTGCCTATGATTAGCTTTAAATATTAATTAGATTTTACTTTATTTATTAGCATCTAGATTTGGTCCAAAGTGCAGTGTCAGCCTCGGTGTTTGTAGCAGGCCTCTGTGGTGGATGCTTTAAATGAACGCACACGTAAGGTAGGCATGTCGCCCCTGTATGTGATCATGCCTGGTCATCTGTCAGGACTGGATCGGGGGGACGTTTGCACGGATGTATATCTTTGTGCATTTCTTTTACACTCACATTGACCTATCGGCGTCATTGGTCTGGGCATCTGTCTGATGAAATTTTCGTTGCTGTGATTTGATTTGCCATTCCTGTTACAGCAATACCGAGAGTAGCAGATGGGATTTACATGTGCTACATGCCCAACCGTCTTGAAGTGGCCTCCCTGCCGGGATCGTGAAAGGACTTATTTCGAACCTGGAATATTCTCATCAGCTGCAAAGACATTTATCCATTAAAGACAGGAAACGGATGAGTGGAATGAAAACACACATAGCCCGTTTCTTTAATAGTCAATTATGAATGACGGGAGCCGTGATTAATGGTGGTGGTGTGAGAGGAGCTGCTCCAGTCAGTTCATTAGTGCCTGTTTTCTCTCAGGTTATGAGACATCCAAATAAAGTAGGTTGGCCTCTGTGCATTCAGCTTCGTATTGGTGATTGTGTCCTATAAAGTAGTTTTTCTGCAGCAGCGCAAAATCAGTATTGTAGAGGTTTTATTAGTTACTGTAACAGTTAAAGCATAGTCTTTGTGTTTATCTCTCACAATAACAGTTCTTTTAGGTATTATGTTGCATTGTTCTTTTTACAGGCCACCTGCAGTGTAGTAGGAGTGTGATTTATACTACTAGTATCCCTCTGTTTCTCTCTCAGCCTGGAAAATTGAATGCTCGCAGCAGCGTTGTGACATCGGTATCATAAATGGAAAGGAAAAATGGGTTGGATGCATCTGCTGTGCATAAGGACAGGATGTGGCTCATCAATAAGTTCATAGTTTTACATTATAGAGACTATGGGTGACTTATATGACTGTCTGGAAGTGACACTTACCAAAAAAGGCCTGAATGTTTTTAAAATCTATTCCGTGTCTTGTGGCAATCGACCCTTTTGGCTCTATGTAACACCGTTTATAATTCTGAAGAATGATGAATATAGTTTACAAATCACAACCTTTGAGCACAACACTTTCAGCATTACCCCCGAGTCACATAATATTTAATCTCTTTGGATCCTGCTCTAACATGATGTAGTGACATTTCCTCTTCACCCAACACTGCAAAAATTCAGTAGGAGGTGAAAACAAGCTGAAACAGTGTAATTACTCCCAGATATTCATCTGCATCATAGCAGTATTCCACAGAACACTGAGAAATGTTTTCAAAGCGTACAGACAAGTGCTTCACAGTCTTGTTTTTTAAGAAAACATGCATTACTGAAGATTATTTCAAGCATTATTTAGCATATTTACGCTGTGTGCAGACAGAAAACATGTTGGTCATGCATAAATGCAGGCCTTTAATGTGCATAACCAATCTTACAGTCTGTACTAAAACACATTTCTGAAAGCTGGACTACTCCAGCCAGATAATGCACTTGGTTGTCGGGCTACTGGTATTTGCTAAACAAATTCACCAGGACTGGCACTCTGTACGCAACCTGAGCTTTGCATCGTACACAGGTTACGTTCAAAAATAAGTGTGGAACAAACAGAAAAAGAAATAGAACAAGATGAGGAAAACAGTATTATTAGGAGGAACCTACCTGACCTTCACCACTTGACAAGCTAGTATGCTACTAGCTAAGTAGTTTAGCAATTGTTTATTCTATGATGTCATAGGTCACTGGTAAAGGTCATGTATTAGTGAGTTATGTTATGTCCTGTCTAGTTGGTCAATAGTTTCTATCAAGCAACAGCCGTCACATGACTAAATTCACCAAATGACCGGAGTTGAACTCTTAAACCGGAAATCCTCAACAATTTGTAACAAAGACATTTCTTCCCCCAAAAGTGTTTCTTGCCCATGGAAAGTTGTGGGTAAAGGGAGGCTGGTGAATCATGGGAAATGCACTATGAAACAAGCGAGACAAGGTACACTGCAATATTTATATGCACTTTGACAAAACTTTGCCTTTTATGCTTGGTAAGAGCGGGTGGGGAGGGTGCGTCTGGGGAAAAGGCCAGTGAGATGATGACGTGAGCATTCAAGAGAGACTTTTAACAACCCAGACACGATTGTGGGGGCCAGAGAGCTTCTGTGATGAGGAGCTGCTGTAGCTGTGACCCTGGAACAAAATCTGCTGTTATTATATATCTAAAATCCAGGAACCGGTCACAGCAATGTGGCTGCAGCCATGTTGATTCAAATAGGCTTCCATACAGTTAAGAGTGGCAGTCTAAGCTTCAGACTGTGTGCGAGTGGAGGCGTGCCCCCTGCTGGAAACCCAGGCCACTGTGCCCCTCTGATCCATATGGTCATTGTTAGACGCCAGGGCTGAACCCGTATCAGCTCGCCTGGACTGTTCAGGCTCCTACTGCCAGCTCAGGGAGGGGAGGAGGGAAGAAAGGCGGAGGGAGGGGCGCGCTGTTTGTTTGCTTGGCTGCTTTTGTTTTATTTAGGGGTTTTTGCTGATCACAGTAGCGACTGGCCCAGAAATGTGAGCGTGTTGTGCAGGGCAGAGTGGACTCCTGATTCAGCAATGGAAGCTTCAGATTCTCTCTGAAAGTGTGACAAATGCAGGACCTGTAGCGTGGCCCTCTGTGACAGGAAGCAGACATTTCCAGTGTTTTGCTGTTTTTATTTGAAGTTTTTATTTTATCGTATTTTCCAAGAATTCTCAGCAAGGGGTGCCAAGCTCCATCCCCCACATGCTGCCGTGGAACATGTGTAAATCCAGCCAATCCCGGAGTAGAGCTGCGGCCTAAACTTTCTGACTCCTCTTCCTTTTCGTGGAGGAGTGTGGGAGCTTTAAACAGCACTTATAATGATGTTTTTTCCTTTTAGTCATCCAGCGCTCTGCATGAGCTGTTATTTTGATAACGCTTTACACTAAGATATACGGTAGTGTTTAGTTTAAGAAAGAACACGTCCTGATGTAGAGTAATTAATACAAGTATTAATATACTTACATCAGTGGTTCAGTAGTTTATTATTAAATGATAACAATCAGCTGTGGAGAGACCTGAACCCAGGGCCATAAATATTATAGTATTATCTGCATTTCCACCACAGTACCGGTAATATCCTCAGGAGAGTAATAGCCAACACTTTGCTGTTTGTGTTTTTTTAATTGTGTTGAACAGTCAGTGAAACCCGAAACGTCCTGCTCGTGTGTGCATTATATTAAGAGGCTTCCCGTGGCTCAAAGCGTATAATCTCCCTGTTTTAAATGGCCGTTTAATTTGAAACATCTGAGGTGGCATTAAGTTGGTAACTAAAAACAAATGGAATTAAGACTTTTTTTAAATATATGGAGCTGTATTGTTGAAATATTTGCAGCAGAGGGATGATATGTAATACAGATGGGATGTGCCATTACATTGTTTAAACCTCTATGTGAAATATTTGCATTGTTTAACTTCTTTATATGTGTTTACCACATTATGACATGATGTTATTGAATGCCATTGGTAGGTGTTTGGGCCTTCATAAGAATATCTTAACCCCTATAACCGCACTGTCACTAGCGATTACTTGGTTTCAGCTTTATGATTTGATAATTAACAAAGTACTCCAAGTTAATAGTGAGCAAAAATTCTCTCACAATCACAAATTAAAACACAGATATTCATTACTGGATTCAGGGGACTACTCTCTGACTACTGGGTGATTTCTTAAAACACATTTGTGCATCATTTGGACTCCTATTGTATTTTCTAAACAAACAATTGTAACATTTTACTTTAAATGTCTGTGCCTACATACAGTATGTATATGCAGCAGGGACGTAGACACACCTGTGTTAACTGGACATGTGGTCATTGCTGAGTCTGAGGTGGCCAAGTGTTTGGTTCTAAGATCATCGTACACCCTCGCCCACTCCTGTGTGTGTGTGTTTGGGGGGGCATTTGGCTGAGCGGTGCATTTCTCACCATGTGTAGCTGCTCTGAGAGCCATCTCTGTCTAATGCATTATCCAAGCAGCCCTTCAGCCATTTGGTCTGGACTCTGATTTGTGTGTGTGTGTGTGTGTGTGTGCGTGTGTGTGTGTGTGTGTGTGTTCATATCTATCATCCTACGATGCCCTTCTCTTTACCTCTTTTTTTTAATACGCTGCATGAATCAAAGACTGCAGCAGAACCGCGGCAACAGCGACTTCAAACATCTGTTCCACACGCATCAAAGCTGCTGTGCTGAAGATGTGTAGCGATGCTTTACATTAATGTCAAACTAATAATTGTTTCAAAGCTAGTTTGATAAGACCTGCCATAAAGCTGTAGAACCTCTGAGCCATCAGATCTGCTAAATACTAATAAAAAATAATATAAAAGCATGTACATTCTAAATATAAAGCCTCTAGTAATGGCAGTTAATGGGTGGAGCCTGTCTGCATGTGAAGTAAACATATTATATAGATAGAGGAGGCTGCAGTAATTTACAGTACGTTTGGTTCACATAGACTTCCTCTCTCCCCCATGGTGGCAAATGTTTTATAGACAGTCGGTTGTATGCATAAAGATCTCTGAGATCTCGTGCTGTTAAATATGTAAAGATATCTTAAATATGAAGGTGATATCTGAAAGGCCTCGTCTCAAAGTCAAATACAGAGGGATGAAGGCATCTACATTCTCTCACTCTCTTATGGACATAAACAAAATAAGCAGTCCCAGCCCAATATATTGCTTTTTATTACACTGTTGAGTACATATCTGCCTGGAAATTGCTTTTATGGATTTATTACTTTCCTTATTCACCGTTTGTGTGTCTGTGCACTTTCTTTGACTCACACTGCAGCCCAAAAGTCGCCAGTGGAGACCAAACCACAGGAAACAGCGTGATGTAGCATAAAGTGTAGTTGCCGGCCACACTTTCACTCTTGTAATGATGATGTATTGTCATTTACAGCTGCTGTTACTATCTTTTAGGATTTGGCATGTCAGCTTTGTGCGCTGACTCTTCTGATTGTGCGTGGGATTTGGGTAATTGAGTTTATCTTTGAGTGGCAGGCATGTACAAATATATATACTGTATTTAGAGTGTGTGTGTGTGTGTGTGGGGGGGGGGGGGGGTGGGTGGGGGGGTTGGGTTTTAAGTACCAGTAAACTGAGAAATGCAGAACTGCAAATTATTGCCATTTTCTTTGACATGCACATTCTGACCGACATTATACAACCAGAGTGTTTTCAACTGTAGTATTGAATAGGTTTCGCAAGATCTGATTAAAACACCCAGGCCGGTGTTTAAATTATTCATTACTTTTCCTTTGGCTACGGCCTCTTTTTCTAAGTCATCACTGTAAAAAAGAAGCTGCTCTCAAATGACTTTACTTGGTAAAATGAAGATACAGTAAATAAAAATGAAATCCCGCAGAGATGAGCCCTTCCCAAGCGTGCACGAGCGAGGGTCTTTTCAGGTGCCAGTTTACATGTTAGAAGGTAGGAGATGGAAAGAGAGACGAAGAGGTGAGGAAATGAGAGGTGTGGCGTAAAGAAAGAGAAGCCAGTGAAGAAGGGTGATGAAAGATGAGAGGAGGAGGAGGAGGAGGAATAGAGGGGGAGCGCGGCTCAGACTCAGCCCTGTGCGTTGCCATGGTGCAGGCTCAGTCAGAGCTGCACAGTAGCTTTGCTGCTCAGCTAGTTAATTACCCTCAGACTGCAGTGTTGACGTGCAGCGAGCCTCTTTTTCTCTGCTGCACCGACGTCGAGCATGAGTCAAGGGAAAATTTGCCCTTTTTTCTCATCCTGAAAAACGCATCTAAAATGCATTCCAGGATAAATGCGCGGTGAACAGTGCTACCGAGTCGGCTCTGCTGCATCAGCCACGCCACTCGTAATAAAAAGATCTCTTCCAGCCCAGAGCTTCATTTTCTGTTGACTGTCGCTGCTCACGACGGCCTGCAGATCCTGATCAGCCTGCTTATAAAACCCAATATGGGCCATTGTGGATTAATATTCACCATTAAAATTTTCAATTATGTAATCAGCCAAATCCGAGCCCTGCATATGCTCAGTGGAATATCTCAGCGGGCAGAGAGGGGGGGGAGGGGTGGTACAAAATGTGAAGAGTGATGCAACATGAGTCTGTGCACCTAGAATTCAGATAATTAGTGTGTCGGTTTGGCCACGGATCTTGTGTTTCTGCTGCTGCAACCAGATAAAAACTATAAAAAAGCTTTTGCTGTACGCACAACAGCGGCGTGTATTTTAGCATAGGCAAATAAATTGTTTTAATACTTCCTTTCCAAGGACTTATGTCCTTTAAAACAGGGAACAAATCAGATGTAGATTTGTGTCGTGTCTAGTAAACATTAGTCCAGTAAGGTGGATAATTCCTGCCAGAGATGTAAGAAAATCTGGGTCCACAACAGGGGTAGATTGACGGGGCTTTAAAACAATGCCCTGTTTTTTTCCACTGTGTTGTTTGGCACAAATACACCAGCATATGTATAAATGTGTTAGATATACTCACAAGTATCACATGGAAATTAGGGCCACAGCCCTCGTTTCTGTTGCCTTTCCCGCTGCCCCACTTCATGTAATTCTTCATTTTATCACCTTTATCAAACTCAGCCGACAAATAGTCTGTGAGTTAAACCTAAAAAAGATATAAAAATTCAATCTTACTGTCTTCAGTGAAATGCACACTGAGTTTCTTGACATTAGTCGTATTACTTTGATTCTAATATTGTTTAATACAGCTTCTAATATGTGAAATTACAGTGTTTATTGAATTGGTTATGACTAATGACGATATCATCTTTTCACTGGCATATCGGGAGGAGGTTAGATGAATATTGTTGCCATCCTGACTGGCACAGACATAAGTTAGCTCAGCATAAAAGCTGGGACCAGTGGGGAAATGCTGGCCTGGCACAGCGGTGTCGTCCAGATGCCAGTTAAATGGTATTAAGGAGAAAAATAGAAGCAATATTTCTCAGAATCAACTCAAGATTGTTGAGCAACTCTTGTGGCGGATGGCTTTCAGCGGCTGTTTGGGTTTCCTGGCTCAGTTTTTTTTAGAAATTGTACCCTTCTATTCACACACGATTTCAGATCGTGGTGGTTTTGCTCCCTTCCAAGCTGCTAACTGCTTTTACATCTTCTGGTTGATAGTCACACCATAATCTGCAGTTGTGCCACATTCCTATGTCAGAAAACCCATAAAAAGACATGGGCACCTCAGGACAGCTCCTTTTTTGTATTTCTGAGGACCTTTCCACCTCTGTAATATTAGCAGTGATATGAAACATGACTTTTTAACACATATGTAAAAGTTGGCTTGTGGATTCCTGGAATACCAAGACAACGATCACCAAGAGCATATTTACTCCAACTGTATCTCATATTGTATTTAGCATATTTAGCATACAGGAAACCAGTAGAATAACTCTCAAGCAGCTATAATGATCATCAGGTATGCTTAGATTATGTAATCCCCTTGGGCAAGGTCCCTGTTTAGCAGTCTAAACCGGGACTCCCAGACTTCCCTCTCCCCTCCAAGGGCCTTCAAGGAGGCCACATATTCTGAACCGTTCTTTGGCCTGTGAGCCACAACAACTGTGATAAACCTGTGTCAGACATGAAGACACAGGGAGGTGATCCTTTTGTACACTGAGGAGAACTTCTACTCAATAGCTGGGGAGCTAAAAGTGAGCCTACACCAGCTGGTCACCTCCTACTGTGGGCAGTAGAAGAGAGTCCAGCCTCTCTCAAGGACTTGGGGACCAGAACCCAGACTGTGCGTGGAGGTGAGTCTGGCTCTCTCTGGCCTGTACTGCACAACCCCCCCGCACTAGCTCAGGCTCTTTCCTCCCAGTGAGGTGACATTCCAGGTCCCCATGGCTATAGTCAGTGGGCAAAGACCCACCAGACACTCACCTGTGATCCCCGACCCCAGTCCAGGTTACATAACCTGCCTTCTTTTACTATTCTTCATCACCTGGGTATTCAGCCTCCGACAACATAGCTCCTGGGATCCCTTAGATGCTCAAACTTTCCAGGGAGGGGGTTTCCAATGTATTTCAAGGAGAGGAACCTTTTCCTCCATAATATGTTTTAAAGAACAAAGAGAAGAAAGTCAAGTTAAATTTGTTTGCATAAACTTGGAAAAAATCAGCCTTGCCTTGATAGGTTCAGCTCCTGGACCAGTGGTGCAGGTGCTGTCTGTAAAGTTTACACATTGAACAGAAAGTTAACACAAAGCTAACTGGACTGCAGGGTTCTTGTGCAGGAGCAGCTGGACTGGCAGTGACCCAACTCCACCCTGATGTTAAGTCCCTGACCAAACGTCCGGCTGAAATGAGTTGTCAATCATGACAAATGCATGCTTGTGCACCATGACAGTGGGTCAGCTCATGCTCCAGAACTCCCTCAGCTTTGTTAGAGGAGGCAACATGTAGCAGCCACCCCTGATTTGGAGGAAGCAGGGTGGACGGGCCCGGCACGGCAGCTGTTCTTCATTCTCACAGAACCATTGGTAATTTTCACTGAGGAGCTGCCGGCGTAAACTTGCATGTGGGTTTCGTTATGTTAAAAATGGAATCATGTCGTCATTTAACAGGATCACAACTGAGATAAATATATATATTTCTATATTTTTACATTCATTTATTTATTTTAAAAATCAAAACACCATATTAAACTGTGAAGAATCAACGTAGCCCTTTACACCACAGTGTAATCACTCAAGGATAATTCATGCATTTGGCACCTTCACACCATGCATAATGATCAGTTTCACGTCCAATTCCACAGTTCAACACAACCTCAATATTGTTTAATCTTTCTAAAAAGGTGCAGCTCGGTTTTAACTCTATATATTACAGGAGGAATACACAATCTAATGTCTTAATTCACCCCATGAATCGGCAGCAGGATTGTGCATCTTTCCCTTGTTGTTACACAATGCTGAATATTCATTACATATATACACTTGTTCCTCTGTGGCTAAACTTGTGAAGGTCAAACTAGTTAGCTTTCATTTGGAGCTGCTCAGCATGAAAGAGAAGGGAGCCAGTGCAGGGTGTGTATTATTATTTAAAGATGAGTGGAGAGTGCTGCTGAAAGCTGTGACATGGCTATTAAATATTGTTCCTGCATGCATGAGATTGCAATGTTTGTGTGTATTTATGGTAGTAGGGTCAGGATGGTCAAACGCAGCCGATAAATTAGAAGAAAATCGAGTTTTAATGGGGCAAACTAATTGATTTACCTTTGGCTGTGTAAGTTAAATAAACCTGAGTAAAGCCCATTCAATCGCCATGGTATTTTCCTTGTTACACAACATGATGCAGCTTTTGTTTCCTACAAAGAACATCACATTTCATCACAACAGCACCTGCAATTAGATGATCTCTTTCTGTCACATGTTCATCCTTTCTCAGATCAAACTGTCACTTAGTCTCTCACCTTGCTTCTCTCCTTCCCTCTTCCCTCCGGCAGAGGGGCCAACAGCGTGAATGAGATGTTGGGTGCATGGTAATTGAGTCAGTATTGATTGGACTGCAGCGTGGCCTATGGGAGCCAGGGGATGGGAGCAGCAACACAGACTGCGTCTGTAATCCCACATTCTGCAGAAAAACATCCAGGCAGCACAGCTAAAGGTTCAGGGGGGAAAAATCAGCACATTATGGGTTTTTTTGAGGGGGGGAGTGAATGTACTTCCTAGCACATTTTGTTCTCTGCTGTTTGCTGAGATGGTAGACCTTTCTTCAGCATTGGCTGTATCATTTGAGTGACTGGGTGCATCATCTGAGCAGGCCTGACTGTCATATTTCACTGTGATGTCGCCACTGAAGACTGAGCTGTTATGTCAGTGTGCCTGGTTAGCGAGGCACCGATGTGGAAATATTTGCTAAGGAGGAAGCGGTTATTGCCCTGTCAGCATGCCGTCACTGTGCACACGCTCAGCTCTCTTATGCCCCCCCCCCTTACCTACAGGAAGGTATTTAAAATGAAAGAAGTCAGGGGTTAAGCTGTCCTGAGGTGCAGCATCACTGTCATCTGCAGGGCTGCAGGATGCGTCTTTAAGTGAAACTCGTGATTTTGGGAACATACCCACATTTACGTATTTTATATACAAATTATAACTCATAAAAATAAACATTTGCAGTTTTGCATCAGTAATTTATCATTGTAAAAGGAATTTCAATGGATCTTGTTGATGGAAATCCCGTTTCTAAGAGTTATTCCAGTGCTGGAAGTTATAGAATTCTATTTTCACACTATTTTTTTTTCCAAATATATGTAAAAAAACAACAACACATTCAATCATAAATCATACACTGTGTAGCCAACATTCCGTCTACATACAATATGAAGTAAAAAATTAAAAGCAGCACACCCTGTTTCATGTGGATTAAACAAACAAGGATTATTGTTAAATTCAATGCTGTCAGGTGGATTCCAGCACAACTGTCCTAGCGTGAGGTTTCGATCTCGTGCTGATTAATGTGGTGTCTTTGTCTCGTATTTGGTGTGAAATTAAATGGACATATTCTCTAAACATTATATTACACTTGTGAACTGTGTGACTGCACTTAAATCCTGAACAGATCATATGTAATATAGAGTCAGGTGACTATGTCATCTCACCCTAGAATACTGTGCAAGCACTGGTTGCCAGTTTGGTTGCAGCTCATTGATACACGTCCATGGTGATGCTGAGAGACAAAGAGACAGACACCACTGTCTCCACTGACAGATAGGTTCTTTTGAACAGATGGGTGAATGATACAAGGAAGGGACGCTTGAAAGAACTGGAGCTGGCAACATTTCATCACTCTTGGTAGTCAGAAGGGACTTGTTGTAATAAACTCATGCTGGGAACACAATCTGGACTCATTGCCGTGTGTACAGGTCTGTGTCCACTCCACTTGTCTCCAGCCTCTGTTACTGGTATCCATTTTATGTGAACTCTGTTATAACCTTCAAAAATGACTGTGAAGGCTTTGGTTGAATTTCTATCGATGTGAATATAAGAGGATATGATCAAATGCCCAGGTGGGGTTATTGCTGCTTTAGTTGAGGTCATTTACCATACAATGTGGTCAGAGTATAAAGGAAAAAATTTACTCAGCAATTTTAGAAGGTCGTCCTAGATTGCTTCTGTCTACAATGTAAAATCCAGATACTGTGAGTTAATGTTTGTCCCTTACATGTCCTCCTGGGGGCCCATTATAGCACAGCCGAAAAAACCTCTAGAAAGCCATAAAGTGCTTGTCAGATCTTATTAGCGTCTTTAATCACCCATTTTCTTCATCTGGTCAGTAGGTTAACAGCAGAGGCAGAGCAGATCCTAAGGATGTGAGGTGATCCCACTTCATAGCAAACGTTAAACAGGTCCTGAGATGACTTGGGGATTATGTTCTCCGTTCCTTTTTATTTGCTTTTTATGTGAGATTAAAGATGGAGGGACTTCTTAGCGGCCTTTGGATACCGAAACTGAAACAGACTGTTCTGTATTTTAGCTGAACCTCTATCACTCTGAAAACTCGGTATCAATGACAGGTACTGCAGGCGTTCTTACTGTAACAGGTGTGTTTTTTGTCACATGTGGACTCAGTAGTAGGTCATGTTTTCCCATGTGTTGCCTTAAGGCGGTTTCCTGGCTGTATACTGTTTGTTTTCAGGGTTTTCACTCACATCATTCTGAAACTAACATGGCTGCTTTTGGCCGATAAGGATGCAAACGTTCAGCGTGAAACTGCCGGGTTTAGGACATGCGAACGCTACGCTTTGTAGTCTAAGATAAAGGCGGGGGGGCAGTAAAAGAGCAAAACCTCCACAAGAAATGTGCAAACACAAGCAGAGAGTCGAGCAGCTGTTAGTCCATATGCAGATTACAAACGAAAGGCTGATTGTGCTGACTGGGAGGGGGTGGACGTCGCAGCCACATCTGTCCAGAGCCATAGCACATCACCACCTAGTGAAACGGGTCAAACCTACAGCTCCTGTTTCACCATCAGGACTAAACCACATTACAGTGAAATAACAAATGAAATAATGCTACCAAAATTGTGGCGCAATTACATTTGATCCAATGATAATCAGGCTTTGTTTGACTTGATAGGCTCTTGGAGTGTTATTGCATTATAATACATACCAGCAAATATATGTTTAATGTAAATTAAAATGTTGTGCCTATTTCTTGTAACATCCCTGTCAAGGTCACATACTTCAGTATGCAACCAACTTTGGATTCAAAGAAACTTTAAAACTGATCAATTCTTTTAAAAAAAGGAGGCGTGGCCCCCCTTAATTGGGCCCATTCAATAAACCATTGCGCCCCCTATTGGCCGGTATATATGTATGTAACTTCATCTGGAGTGCCAGTGACTCCATAAGCAGTTAAATTTATGTCAGCAGTACCGGTATTTACTTTTGACAGTGCATCATGTAAAGTAGACTGCAATGTGATTAATGATGAATAGTTTCAGATGTTTGGATACAGGAAGCATCTGCATATGCTAACAAAGTCGTGAAGCGGTGGGGGTAAGACAGGGAGTCAATGATTTTGTCTTCCATGTTGGTCCCCGTGCAGCGTCGTCAGCACCTCCTCACCCACATCGCTCAATCAAATCAATAGAAAGCAGACAGCCAGAAGATGGTCATCAACCTGCACTTAAACCAGCATCTTGACACTTGCTGCTTCCTCTGAGGTGTCATGGCTTTTCAGGCCCTGCGCAGGCATGAAGTGGAAGAGCCAACACCAGGTGGAGCAACAGAGCCAAGTTGGGAAGTCAAATTATTATCAAAGCAATCCAAACACATATACGTATATATGGCTCATATAAAGCTCCAACCAAGCCAGTATGGTTCAATATGGTGGCAAGTGTAAAGGAACTATCGCACATGACCACCTGAGAATGCCAATGACAAACATTATTCATTAAGAAATTAATGTTAAATACAACAATGTGCTGAAAATATGTAAAAAGCTCATTAAAATATTTTGTTCAACTCATGGTCAACAGTAAACGTCATAGCAGCAATGGTTGCTGCTTTTGTCCTGCGTTATTAGTTTATTAGTGAATTCAAAAGGACTAGTTTATCAGTTTAACAGTCAGAAACCTGCCTGGAATGTTGACTGCCCCCTTGTCATGATAAATATCTTAAATTATGTTTCCCTTGCTTGTAAATTATTGCATATCTTGTACGCATCTGACATATACCAAATGATAAAATCATGCATATGGCTCGTGATCACGTATGATGGCATGTAAGTGTGTGAAATGGATGTGATAAAGGAGGGGGTGATGGGGGGTGTGTGGTTTTTTTTTTTTAAGCACAAAAACATATTGAGGTGAACGCAGGATGTGTGGCTGCAGTGGTTAATAAGCGGCGGTCTCCCGGCCCCAGTCCTCATTCTCAATCTGAGCCCCACGGAGATTCACCGACTGTTCCCATGGCGTCCGTTCACTTTGCTCCTGAGTGATAGTGTGTGTACCGCATTATGCCTGTGTGCTGCCAGCCTCACACACTGAGATAATGTGTGTATCTCTTCATATTCACAGGCTAACCCTCCCCCCATCATCGTCAACGCAGACTCACTAGATGCAGGCCCTTATGTAAGTATCTGTATCTGTCTCTCTTTCTCTGAACACTGTTTATCAATCCCATTCACACCCCCCCACCCCCCAGTGTGTGCGTGTCTCTGTGCACGTATGTGTCCGTGTATGTGTAAGAAAAAGGTGCCTCCTGCTCTCACCATTCTGTTTTCTGTTTGTGCCGTGTTGCTCCACATCCATTTTCTTCTTCACCCTCCCTGTTTTTGGCGAATGTGCATCCTTCCATTGTGCACGTAGTGTCTCAGTGCTTATCCTTCCTGACATAAGGAGACATGCTTTTTCATCTTGCTGCCACAAATCACAGTCACGGTGCTATTTTAGTTTAACTATTTAGTGCAACATCTGCTGAATGTGTGTTCTCTCTCTATATATTTTTGATCAATTTTTACAATATTTTTACAATGTTCGGTCTACAGTTCACCAAAGATCCATCAAACCAAAAACAGGACAGGAAGTCCTCTCCAACCCCATCCCCCCACTGCCTTTCCCCAAGTATTAGACTTACAGTGTTAAGGATATAAAATACATAGTTCAAAATACAAAATTCACAAGCCGGACAAAAGAAAATTAAAATAAATAAGAAAATGACAGAGGGCAGAACTGGCTGTTTATATCATCTGCCTTCACAAACAATCATCAACAAACATTAAGAAGGGTTGCTAAATATTATTAGATTTTCTGGTTGGTGTCTGATTTCCTCCAACTTTACGTGGAGCGTGAGTTCCCTAATCCAATGACTATATGTTGAAGGTGTTGGGTCTTTCCATTTCAATAATATCGGTTTCCACGAGAACAGAAAGCCAACACAGATCTTTCCTAGATCTGGACTACAGGATGAGAGGAGCTGGCTCCAGCTCTGTGCCAAACATCTTAGGTCTCAAAGAGCGGAGTGCTACAAGCTGCAAATCTTCGGACATGACCAGAACATTTGTAAAAGAGTGTTCTGTGTACTGTGGTCAATGCTCTCTGTGCTCCATCATGCGTATTCATGAAGTGTTCTCACATTATTATTATTCTGTGCTTCTCTTTCCCTTTGCTGTACATTCACACTTTTTTTTTTCTTGACAGGTAAATGGCAGCGACGGCATGTATAAATATGAAGAGATTATACTGGAGAGGGTGAGCTTGAAATCATTGCAACTCGGTTCTTTCCACCTTTAACATGTCATTGTTTGACGTATTCTCTTGACGACGGCTGGATTTCTCCCCACTAGGTGGTAGTAACAGCTAAGTGGGCTTAAGGAAAATGCGAGTCAAAGAAAAAAAGCTTCCTGCCTAAATCATACGTGATTTTGAGTGTTGGTGGAGTTATAGCTGTTACACCGCTGCATGAAGTATGTCTTACGGTGTATTAACAGAGAAGTGTCAGAGAGGTGCCATTTTATGGGGGGTTTCGACATAATCCTGTTGCTGATGTCATCAGCAGATGACAGAAATGTAAAGTGATCTCCTGTTCAATGGTTCAGCAGACATGGCTGTACTTGTCTGTGATAGCTTAGCGTGCAGTGGCAGAGCTTTAAGGTCTGCAAATCCAGTACGCTGCACCTCCAGACCTATGATAGATGTGCACGTTTAAAGTGACATTTCTCCATGCAAGAGGCCTCGGTGAAAAACACACCTCAAGTTCACACCTCAAAAGTTCTGTGGGTGTAAGACCCAGTCTATACCTCTAGACACCAGGACAGCACACTGGGATGCCTCAGCCTCCCTTTGTCCTAATTTGTTTTGACTGTTGCTCATTAATAATGGAAAATAATAAAGTGAGGACTCTCAGCTGTCTTGTTTGCTGCCTGTCTCTGTGGCCACGGCTGTCAGAGGCAGCGGTGCCCCTGGACCAGCTCTCAGGGCCGTGAACGACAGGCGATGGTAGCGCCTGTAGCGCGCGCCGAATAAGATGCTCTAAAATCTTACTTCTCAACTTTACACATTATATCCACTTTCTGCGAGGCATGACTAAGACTGAGGCATCAGCGAGCTTTGACTGAAAACACACTGCATTTTTGACATTATTTGTCACACACACACGCATATTAGGAAAAACACAAGTTCAAAGTGAGATATCTGTACATTTAGGAGACATATTGCGCTAACCTTGAGCCCGCCTTGAACCCCCTCACTTACCTCTGTCTATGTTTAATTGTGGTTTTCTTACTGTCCCTAATGAAATTTTGCACTGAAATTGCCTATTGTGTTCAGGGAAACTCTGGGCTGGGCTTCAGCATCGCAGGAGGTATTGACAATCCCCATATTCCAGATGATCCCGGGATTTTCATCACCAAGATTATCCCTGGAGGAGCAGCTGCCATGGATGGGAGGCTGGGGTAAGTCCCAAACACGTTTTATATTGTGGTTTAAATCAACACATGTATGGTTTTGCTTACATTGTTTCTCCCTACAGGGTGAATGACTGTGTGCTGCGTGTGAATGACGTGGACGTGTCCGAGGTGGTACATAGCCGGGCAGTGGAGGCCCTAAAGGAGGCGGGGCCAGTGGTGCGCCTGCTGGTCCGACGGAGGCAGGCCCCACCCGAGACCATTTTGGAGGTTAACTTGCTAAAAGGGCCCAAAGGTCAGGAGAACCAGCAATATAGGCATTACATCAGAAATTCGTGAACATATTGACCATGTGATGTGTTTATTTCTCAAACAGGGCTTGGATTCAGCATCGCCGGAGGGATTGGAAACCAACATATCCCAGGAGACAACAGCATTTATATTACCAAGATCATTGAAGGAGGAGCTGCCCAGAAAGATGGACGGCTGCAGACCGGAGACCGCTTGCTAGCTGTACGTGTACAATTTTGTCTCAAATCAGATTAAAAGAAACACATTCCCTGTTGGCATGTTACGCAATAATTCTATTAGTTATTTGTAATTAATACAAACATCCTCTGTGTTCTTCGAACCATGGTAATGAAAAATCATTCTAATATTAAATGTTGCATTGTCACTTGATAGTAAAAAGAAATTACAAATTGCTACTCCATCCACAAGTCACTCGAGGCAAAACGTCAAATCATTAAAATAACATAATAAATTCTGAGCATATTTACCTGTTACTGAGCAAAAAAGGCTATGCCAAGGTCTTATCCAATGCAGGGCTCGGGGAAGAAATGATGCTGTGCTTAATAAATTTGGAAAATATGACCGTTCCATCACGGAAGGCTTAGAAGGACACAATTACTTCTCAATCCATGACTGAAATAAACTGTAATTTTTCCAGCATTCGCGTTCCATAAACTAAACCGAGAAAAACAAAAAACCCAAATCATCGATGAAACAAAAGATGTTTACCCACAACACATCCCACACCCCAGATCCACACATTTGTTCGACATTGCTGTAAAAACTTTTCCAGACAGCAGAAACTGTTTAGGAGTAATTGTACAGAGTGCATCAAATGTATCCACAATGACACACTCCAGGTACTAACCATTTACATTGTCTGTGCTCAGAAACCTTTGATGGGCAGCTTATTTTTGGACTATTTCAACCTCCACCTACTGTTTTGACCTGTGTTAAAAGACCGACTTCTCATGCTTCTATTGAAATGCACAGAAAGCTCATCATGCCCTCAAGCTATGATTCACTGTTGTGTTGGCTGGTGTGATGTCTGCTTTGTCACAGTGCAGCAAAGGCACAGTGTTCAGATGAACGTTTTTTTCCTCCCATTCTCTTCACAAACACTCATCACTTGCAGGTGAACAACATCATACTACAGGACGTGCGTCATGAGGAGGCAGTGGCTGCTCTGAAGAACACCTCTGATATGGTTTATCTGAAGGTGGCCAAACCAGGACCAGTACATCTCAATGACATGTACGCCCCTCCAGACTACTCCAGCAGTACGTATCTACCTCTTGGTGGTTTGTCGCTCTTTCATCGTGGTTCACGAGCAGCCAGGTCTGGTGAGGGTCCACGTTTCTTTTACATGAATGTTTTACTCAGGGAACCGTTTCTTTTTCTCTGTAAGATCTGTTTGGTGAGCCAGCAGTGTTGAACTAAAACTGCTATGCCCACACACCCACATAGTGAGGGTAGTGAAGGCTTGCAGCACACATACATACACTCGCAACCACACGCACACACCACAAACAATCCTATCCACAGCAACAACAAGCACAGTTTTCTGCCTCCCACTGAGCGTGGATGGTTTCTCACATCCCACCTGCTCATGAGAGCCCACATTCTTGAGCTCATATTTCCACAGAACAGAGATTTAGTGTTTGGTTTGGTGTGGCTTTGGGTAAATGAACCTGGTTTAAGCAATACAGTGATGCCAATCCGCCCAACTCCTATGAAGGGTTACCCACTCAGCTACCTGTATTCTTGGCATTTATTTTTCCTTTTTATGCATTAGGTAAGAGGGTTAATAGACAATGTAAAAGCACTATATATTTTATTAACTCTTTTGTTAGTGTTTGTGTGTAAGGGTTCACACAAAGACGCTCTTTCTCAAACATAATTTCCACAGTTAATATCACTGATTTACTTATTAAATTAAAAGTAATTTCTACAATCTGAGAATGTAGCTATTAAGGTTAACTTTTGGTCATGCACGTGTTGTAATCATTCTCCTTTTCCCTCTATTGGCCTGGCCCTCCCTCCAGCCTTCCCCACCATGGTAGACAACCATGTCAGCCACAACTACTTGGGCGCGATGGAGCCCAAGCCAGTGTATCCGCCTCCGCAAGTCACCCCGTCCAGGTACTCGCCAGTTCCCCGCCACATGCTGGGGGAGGAAGACTTCACGAGGTAGGTTCAAGGCTGCTTCCTCCACAACAGATCCTCCTCCCATACATTCTACTCATATTAACTACCTGCCATCATTATTTGTAGCACACATAACATTCCTGGAGTAAAGTTGCAGTCTTGTATTGAGTAGTTTAAAGTTTGTTGAAGGACTAGATCGGAAGAAATGGTCTTTCTTTCCTACTTTCTTGCTGCTGGCATTTTGTTGAAGTTTTATAGACGATGTCACGGATTTCTTCAACTATACATTCACCTACAGCGGTTTGAATCAATCCTATTAGGCTCATTATGAGCAAAAAACAATGCTGCTTGCTGTTTTCAGCACATCGGGGGTCTGGTGGTGTACTCTTTTGTGGACTGTGGTTGTGGTGGCTGTGTGTTGACCAGAGAGAGAGCCTTTGTCACTTCTCGTACTTGTTATGACTGCTATTTAACCTCTAACCTCCCATCCAAGTCTGGATCAGAAGTAGCATTCATAGCGGCTTGATTAGAGTTTCCCACGAGGCCTTGCGTCATCTTAACCCACAGCTCTGGGGAGGAGGCTGTATTCTTCTTGTGTGTGTGTGTAAGTGTGTGTGCATGCGGGCAGTTACGCGTGTCACGGAATGAATGTGTAGGTTAAATGTTTGTTTTGTGCTTCTGTTATGTCCTTGTTCTATCTGTCCACATGAATTGTCCGTGCTGTGTCACATCTATGTCGGTGTGTGTGCTTTATGTGTCCTACACTCTGTCCCGTTCACTGTGATTCCTGTACCCCCACAGCAGGGCTGAACCTATTTACAGTGTCATCCACAAACCTGGGGACAGCAAGGTGCCCCAGGCCCTCTACAGAGGCTTCTGTCCTTCCCCTGCTCCCTTGTGCCAAGGTCCACTCCCCTTCTCTGGCAGGTATTAACCTAGTCCGTCACATCTTACTCAGCTAACCCTCTTCTGTCTATCGCAACATCTGGCACCAGACAGAGACAGAGGCCACCTTCTTCAGTGGCGTAGCACCATATTTGCGTGCAGTATTACACCAGACTGAGTAAAGTTGGCAATGGACAGAAGAGCAGGAGAAGAAAGGGTCAGAGCGCACTACAGGTTGATAGTGCTAATACTCCAGAAACTAGTTCCTCTCTCATTCACTTTTTTGTTTGCGTGTAAATGGTCCACGACTCATGCCTGTTGCTTTTTGTGTTTGTGTTTCTTTGAGCCTGTTGCTGCCGTTGGTGTTTGTCTGACATACTCGCCGAGACTTTTCTGATCTCAGATGAATGGTCCCAGGAAACTACAAACGTTCATAGAAACATTGGCCGTCCATCTGGGAAGTTTTAGAATAGATAACATTTTCAACAGTTCTTGCTCCAATAACATGAATGAAAGAGCCTCGGTCTCCCACAAGGTGCCGTGTTCCATCTGTCAGGAGGCCTCGGTGAATCTCAGGCCTTGATACATTTACTGCTGGTTATTAACGATAACCAAGCGCTCTTTATAGTGATTCTGTTAGTTTGGCATCGCTAAGTTTGCAACGGGGGCACTTTCTTGCTACTTTTTGGTTTTGTGGAACAGTTTTTTATGCCCCATAACTTGTAATCAACACCTCATATCGTTTCTAATATCTATCACTTTGTCTCTGTGTGAGAGAGCAAAGTGAAAAAGTGTTAGTGAAGTGTCAATTTGGTTGTATTTTAAATAAAATAGCATTGATGTATGTATATCAATACAAACAATTAGGTTTTCTCGATTGTGAAGAGAGTTTAAGCTGGATCCGCCACAGGACAGCTGACCAGTAGCAGCACACACTCCCGCAGCTGTCAAAATTCATCTTCACTAGGGGAAAACTAGGCCATGCGTTCAGGTCTGACCCCTCCCCAAACCCTTGCTGCCATCTCTGGATGCACACATATGCACACAAAAACACACACATACACGCGTGCACGAAAACTGTGTTTCTTGGGACCTCTGCTAAGAATTTGCTAACGCACATAAATGTATGTGCTTCAAAAAACAAAGCACAGATGCATGTTTGCGGGTGGATGTCCTATACATTATCGTTGCATGAGAACATACTGTGTCCGTGTGTGTTTGTACATATCAAGTCTGCTGTTCAATCTGCAAGAAAAAAGCGTTTGGAAGGCACTGCGGCTGACGTGACTCCACCGCTCCATCAGACTGATGGGCAGACTTCACTTTCTTGCCCCAACAGCTTTTACATGGGTCCCATATGGAGAGGTTTTTCTTTTTTTTACATGGTTGCTGTAGTAAGCATGGGCTTCTGCAGAAGAGCTGCAGTCTGGCTTCCAGGAGTGAGTCAGAGTGTGTATCAGTCCTTTTCCCATCTGCACACGCTCCTCAGCATTATCACCTCTTGCACATTCCCCATCACCCCCTGCACCCTTCTCCAGCTGATATTACCTATTTCTAATGAAATATCAGCACTGCTTGTTTGCACCTTTTTCTCTCCACACAATATGAGATGAAGCCTGTGTTGTGTAAGCGCGTGTGCGGTCGTGACAAGCGTGTCTTATCGCCGAATACGCAACTAGGTACAGCTCTCACATGTACGCAGCAACGCCTGCTACCAGGTTGTTTTGTTCAGACCAGGCTTGTGTATTTTATTAGCTGCGTCTTTGACTGGTCAAATCTGAGCCTCAGTCATACCAGGGAACGTTTTGACATCTAAAAGCAGCAAATTGGAATTAAAAATAAACACAGAAGATTGTCCTAAGTCCTTGGTTTATGTCTTCATCCATCATTCGTTTTATTTTTAGGTTTACCAGATGTATGAGATAATCTGAGCTATCGTTCACATTAGCTGTGAATGAATGTCATATTAGAAGGAGAAGGTGGAGGCGGGCACCGTGGATGAATGTTAACCTCTAAAATGAAGCAGAGAAATAGCAACATCTCACATATGTTAAATGACGTGATCCTTTCAAGGGAAGGGAGCTGAAAAGTGCCGCAGGAAGCGGCGTCTGTGGAAAATGGCGTCCATCTGCAGTGCCCACCATTACTCAGCCGAGCAGAGCCAATTACTGCGCTGGATCCAGGGCAGAACGGCCCGCTGATCCTGACAATCCAGATATCTGTGCTGAGGGAGAATTTGAGAAGATTTGCAGGAGAAATGGACGAGAATGCGGAAGCGGTTTTTAACGCTGCAAGGCTGTTTACATTCCTGGCTTGGATGAAAAGGCAAAAGGAGGAGTGAGGTCTTGTGACAGGGAGGGGCGACTTGATTCTTGCATTCACAAATGTTGGACTCAGTCCCTCTTTCTCTGAAAATGGGAGCAAAAATAATTTTCCAGTGAGGAAATTCTGTTTCCTGCATGCAGCCGTGTCGCTATCCATAGAAGTCAAATGAAAGCGCTTCATTTGGCGAACGTGACTTCACGAGTGCATCTGTTTCTGTACACTCTTGACAAATTTACAAAGAGGTTCTGGGAAGCTGTCTGCGTATTGTCCAGAGGGCCCAGCTGACAGACAAGAATGTTACTGTGATGTATTGGTGAGCGACAACAGAGCAGAGGCACCCAGCAAGCTGTGTGAAAAAGATCATACTTGGGTAACCTCCTGTTTGGCTCTGCACTCGAGTTCTGGTGCGTTTGATGTAATGCAGTTCTACGTGATCCAAATGTGAGTAAAGGGTGTTTTTGGCTTCTCCCTGCAGGATTGAATGAGGATTATTTTCACGTAAGCATTAGGGTTAAGTGTTAAGTCCTGCTTTGCTGGTGACGATGGGGGTATAGAGCATCGGTGACAGCCGACGGAGACGCTGGCTCCCATCACAGGAAGGAATGACACTGGGAACATAAAGCCCTTCTCTCAGTGGAATACCAAATGGGAAGAGGAGGTCGAGGAGTTAACTCTGAGTTGAGCCATGTGCAGCAGCCACCATGTTCACAGTCAATATCTCAGCGTCCATGTCGCTAGTGAGGAGCCTGCCTGAACGCACTGTTAGGAGGTTTAATTTCAGAAGCAGGAGCCAGATCCCAAGGTAACCATGGTGATTTGTGTGC
Source organism: Takifugu flavidus (assembly GCF_003711565.1). NCBI lineage: Eukaryota > Metazoa > Chordata > Actinopteri > Tetraodontiformes > Tetraodontidae > Takifugu > Takifugu flavidus. The sequence goes on along the minus strand of NC_079528.1, from coordinate 12,240,802 downwards.
CTCTTCGAGCTGTGATGCAACAACTCAAGATGGAAAGCAAGGTTATTTTAAGCCTGACTCCTCTCAAAGCATTTTGGCATATTTAAAGTCCATTGGCCACTTGCAGTTTCTTTCCGTTTACTTTTTCTATCTCTAGTCCACAAAAGAATTGATAAAAAGATATGATAATATAATCATTTTGGCTGATCACATTTGAAATATTTTCTTGGCTTTTGCCATGGAGATTGTCACATTTATAGTACTGTAGTTTCTGTGCTCTGGGTTCATTTCAATTGAACGGTTACACAATCGAGCTAAACTTTGTGAAGCTTTTCTGTAAACACCATTTCGGTATGCAGGACTTCAACGTTCTGAATTACTTGAGGGGAACAAATTAAGAACTTTTCCAGGTCATCGTGGGTATGAGTTTGGTTTTCTGGAATGCTACATATGCTTCAATTGGAAGGAAAATCCTGTATACTCAGCAGTAAATCTGAGAGCAACCATTTGGGTCTGTTGACCGCAGTCTGAGCCCAGCAAGGACTCCTAATGGGAACCATGCAGTGATGTGTGTGTGACTGTGCAGATGTGCACGCATGAATGTGTGTTTATGTGGGCGTTTGAGTGGCGAATATACCGTATGTGATAAGACGACTGTTAAACTTCCTAAAATGTGCACGTGTGCCCTCAAAGAGCTTTGCTGAACCACCGCAGCGGTTTGGCTCCTCTTGATTGTTAATATCTAAACAGTGTGAACAGGCTGCTGGAGGCAGAGTCATAATGACTAAAGCTAAAGTTTCAGCAGGCGAGTGGCGTGCACCTCCATACGTGTTTAAAGCTCATCATTTTACCTTTGGTTGCTTAAGGTATATAGACAATGTGTATTGTCCTCCATCTTTTACAGCCATTCCATCAGTGGTACACTTGTTGCCTCTGCCAAGGAGGTAAAGTGACAGCTAGAGGGGTTTTTGTCAGTCTGTCTGCCTGTTAGAAAAATAACTCGCCATCTCGCCTCTGGAATCCAGAGGAACTTTGACCTTTGATCTTCCAGAAATCAAAGCCGAGGGGCTTCGATCATAGAGCAACCTATTTTGTTATGAAACCTTCTATTACTCCTGCCTGTATATGTGTAATATGTTATATATTTGAACACTGAGCGCCTTTTACAGGTTCTCCATACTGACTCAACTTTGTTTATACTCGATCTTTCAGGTTTGGCAACATCTCTGCCTACTTCTCCCATAATCCCTGTCCTGTCCTTCACCCTGAAACTGTCGCTGTCTTTGGCAGGGAACCAAGGAAGGTGTTGCTGCACAAGGGCTCCACAGGCCTGGGCTTCAACATTGTCGGTGGCGAGGATGGAGAAGGCATCTTCGTCTCCTTCATCTTGGCAGGTGGGCCAGCCGACCTGAGCGGCGAGCTGAGGAGGGGCGACCGGATACTGTCGGTCAGTATCTTAATCTCAGACCTTTCTGTCATTAAAAATGCAAAAGCTTCCAGTTTGTCAGCTGTTGGGGATTTTCTGCCAGCTCCTGCGGTCAGAATAGTGCTATAGAGGAACTAAAGGTGGTCTGATGTTTACAAAGCCAGCTAACTTTTGCTCTGCTGAAATGTCCTTGAACAGGACATTAAGTCAATAGCAACTCCAACCGTGCATGCACTTTGCTAGGAAGAAACATGCAAGATCCCGTAATTATTTACAGAATTTCTCTCCTGTATTTCAACATCGCATCGTCTCAAATACTGTAAATATCAGCTTAATGCAATGTGGCGTGCTATGTCAAATGATGCGGAAGTGAAAAAAATAAGTTGCTCTGAGTTTATACCCACGAGCTAAAATGAAGCCATCAACCTTGTGGATTAGCTTCATCCACTTAGAGTTGTTTCCTCTGCAGATCTACATAATTATACAAGTGGTCCATCTCTGGGATTTAATTTAGACCTTCTTGATGTAACATGTCTCAACTGCATGATTTGTTGCAGGTGAATGGTGTCAATCTAAGGAACGCTACACACGAGCAGGCGGCTGCAGCCCTTAAGAGAGCAGGACAGACTGTCACTATCATAGCCCAGTACAGACCCGAAGGTAAGGCAGCGCTGAATAATACTACTGAATAATACTATGAAAGTGCACTTCCTGGTGTGTCACAATGGCCGCGAGATTCGGTTTTTGTAGCTGTCGTCACTGTCAGTCATATCATAATTTCATGGGTTGCTGTATTTTAGAATAAAAGTGAAAATACTGAGGTAACGTTACATAAAGGTTAGCCTTGTTAAAGCGTCGCTCCTCTACTCCTCCGGTGCCTGGTATGATGCAGCATCTCTTATCCAATACACTTCAGTGTTACTGTAGGAGGTGACCCTGTTGTCAGATTGCTAATTGCTAAAATGCTCATAGTGGATCTATCCACACGGATAACTTTTATTTCTGATGGTTCCAGAGGGTCAGAGGGAGTAAATGGCCTCTTTATAATGGGACAGCAAAGTGGGGCAGCATGGTGATTCAGAGTGTCCGGTTCTGTGTGGAAGGCTGCACATTCTTTCCACAGTCCAAAAACATGCAGGCTGAGTTGAATAGAGGTTAAGGTGCCTCTCGGTATTAGCGAATAATGTGTTTCCTCTGATGCACCATTGATTTGCAGTGCAGTGTGTGTTCTTTTTTCCAGTATCTGCTGGAAAATACTCCAGCATTAGGACAAAGTGGCGGCGAACACAAGATGAATTATGTAAACAACCATCACCCTGCCATGCACTTCTCTTTATGACATTTATCAGATGCGCTGCACTCTTCCCCGACTCTGAGAAAACCACTAAATGTGCGACTGTTCTTTTAAGGAAAGGTACTGTCATGTTGCATTATGGGAAACGTTCGGTTCTGTAGTTCGGAGCCTGGCTGTGTGGAAGTCCCGAAACGCTCTGCTGCTTTGTTTTAAAGTTAGTATCAAGCTCTGAATGTAAATAGCTGTGTATTGTTGTGGCGAAGCGTCACATCGCTGCGTGGGCGGCGTGCGTGCGTGCGTGTGTTTGTGTGACAGTGGATTGGCGTTAGCATGGATTCATGTTCCGGGGCGGCGCTGGAGCGTCGAGCCTACAGCGAGGCGGCAAACCGAGCTCCTTCCCTCTTCAAACCCCAGTGAGCAGCGGCCGTCCCGGGACTTAAACCGGACAGCATGTCCGGCACAGACTAACCACAAACTGCGGAGGTCCCCTTTCAGTGCGACGCCAGCGGAGGGGGGGTTAAAAGTGACGGGAAAAGAAAAGCGAAAACAAGTTTTATCCGTCCGCCGGGCTACACGGTTGGGGGATGGGCTCGAACACAACAGCGAGGAACCGCATGAAGTACTCACTAATGGCTGAATGAAGAAAGTACCGGCAGAGAGTTTAATCGCCACGGCTCCGTTTAATCTGAGGTGAGGTGTGGAAGGAATTACGCGGAAAATGCCGACAACCCAGAAGTGTCTTTCCGTCGGAGACCAAGGTTATCTGCTCCTGTAACCTGTCGCTCGGTCCTGTAATGTTGCTCTCGCATGTTTAAAATTAACCTTCCGTCTGGACCACCAAATGCACAAATATAATGCCTATATACTTTACATATATATAAATGATATATATCTACGGCGTAAAGTTGGGTAGACTGGCGTCAGAGGTCACGTGACAGCCACGTCCGAGTTTAATAAATGTGATTACTTCTGAGTATTTAACTGGAATTAGCATTTGTTCCATTTGTCCGGGTTAAATATGCAGCCGGAACGCGGCAGCCACATCAAACCCAGACCTGAGGCCTTCTCTCCATTATGTAACCGAAGCCTGTAGGTGAGCCCAGGTGTGGTCCAGCAGGTGTGTGCGTCAGCCAGTCGGTGGGCCTCTGAAACACTCACCTCGTTTATGAAGCTGATCTCAGCGCCTTGCATTAATAATCAACACCATTGTCATTATCAGCTTAGATTTTGATCCCGGCTTGTTTCCTGCTTGTGCTTGCGGCTCAGCGTAGTTGTTCTTATGTCATTAAACGGCACCACTTTGGTGGCGGTCTGAAAGACTGCCAGCACTTCTGATTGTGTTTCTGGAATTCGCTGCACCTCTTGATCTCTCAATAATGTTTTCATTACAACAGAAGGCATATTAGGAGCTTTAGATCCTGGCTCGACTATGAAAGGAATGTGGAGGGGTATAAGTTGTAGCATGCTTCCATCCTCTTTTCTTTTTCAGCCCAACGCCGGCCTCAGCTGTCCCAAAACTCCCAAGGTCACTGAAAGCCGAGCGGAGCGGGATCACTTAATCTAACTTGCCAGACAAAAGCAGGCACTAACGTCTGAATTAACGATTTCCCCGTGCTGCAGGATTCCTGGGGACGCTCCCGTCTTGTCCATACGAGCTGATGTTGTCTAGCCAGACCGATGGGGCAGCATCTTGAACGGCGTGAAGGGAAGCTTTGTTTGCCACGCCAGTCCCTGTTTTCAGCTCTGTGCCCCCTTTGTAACTCATTGAAGGACAGTTGTCTGACGGCGCGCAATGCTTAACTACGCTAAACACACATGGAAGCGCCTGGCAAATGATTGACTTCCTGGCAGTGCCTCCACTAGCAGCCTCCAAGGGTTGGTCAATTTCTGATCAAGGACCCCCCCACAGGAAAGGTGCCGATTGTGGCGAACGTGGGAGGCCGCGGCTCCAACAGAACACACAGGTTGCTGTTGGAGCTCCCCGAACTCTCAACTGCTCACTGAAGCATCACAAAGTCTTTAACTTGCATTCCACTGTAAGGAATGGAAGTGAGGGGGAGGGTTAACACAGGCTGCCCACCATCAAGGAGTGTAATTACACAAGGCTTTCCAGCATAAAATGGGTGGAGGTCAGCACAGGAAATGTCAAGTCGGTGTGCTTGAACCACAAGCGGGAGTTTGGGAAATGGTTAAGAGGAATTGCACCTTGGCGCTGCGTTATATTTTTGGGAAGATGGCGTGTGTATTACTGGCTCAACTGTCCCTGAGAATATAGCACACTCTCACATTACAAGTACACGCCGCTGTGTTGTATAACTGGATCAAAAGAGAAGAGAGCGTCCCCCTAAATAAAAGAGCTGTGTGACTAATGAGGGCACGCAGTGGGAGTGAGCGATACAGAACAGTCCCAGTTTCTATTAGCCGTCTTCTCTTCCTTTGGGTCACTCCTAAATATCTTGTCTAGCTCCCGTGTAATAAGTGCTTAAAGAGACGAGAGTTTTAACTTTAATGGTTGTGGGCTCTCGGCATTTAGAACCTGTGAGAGGAGGGAGCTTGTAATGAATAATTGATCTGAAATTGTGTTTAAAGGCAGCACTATTTAAGAATGTATCTTTACAGAACATGAGCCTTATGGATGTTTATGTAAAACCAACGGCGACGCGTACATTTTGGTCTCATCGCATGCAGGACCAGCACATTTTTTTGGATCTTTATTTAAAAAACAAAGTGGAGACATGTGGATGGTGTGTACAAAGCGTGCTCTGCCTTCATGGTAAACAAGGCGCGGCTGCGTGTTGTGGCTTAGCGTGATTCCCACCCTGAACCCCTACAGATCCTAAAAGCTGTTTTAACTTGAAGCCTTTACCCTGCTGCGCATGGGAGTATTTGGATTCTATTTCTGTGATTTAGGAACAAAATACAAGTGTTGAGCTATAAGAACAGGAGCTCAGCTTTACTGTCTATTCTATACATTGCTGTCTGTGTTTAGCGGCTTCTTTTGTGTCGAGTTTTCACAGATCCTCCATCTCTTGCTCCTAAATGCCAATCAGACCTGCTTGAATGCTGCTTCCGTGTGTGCTGGCCCTCCTTTAGGATGTTGCTCTTGGTTACAGGCAGTCATTTGGTGTCTGGTTACCTCACCTTGCAGCGTCACTGGTGTATTGTTGTTAACCGTGTCAGTACTGGCCAGTGCAGCGAGCGCTGGCACCGGGCCTACTGCAGGTTCTGTTGGCTCAGTCCCCTGCAGGGGGTCAGAATTCATCAGCCTGGAGCTTGTTTTTGCACCTGCCCAGAATTCTTGCACAGCTCGCTCCAAACTTTGATGAAGTGGCCTTTTGTAGATACGGCTGTTTGTTTTTCCAAGCTACTTGCCGGCCTGTTTGACAGTGTCTGGACTTAGATCTCTGGATGATCTTGTTCCACCAAAGTATTTCCAGCTATTGATGATTAAGCTGAAAGGTAGGACGGTGCAGTGAGTGTGATATATACTTTACAGGCTAATTATGACCACGAAGCGAGCTTGTATATATCTGTTACGATGCTTGTGTTCTTTATGACTTTGCTTTCTTTTGAAATATCCAAGTACACGACTCATTTTTGAGCTGCCGTCAGCGGCTCCTAAACCTGCTCTGTACAATCACGACTGACCTAACCTTCTTGTTTTTCCACCTGCATCTGCTGGTCTGTTTATCTATCCGTGCGCTGCGTGGCAGGGTGGCTTGGCTCGCTCCAGCACCCTGGGCACAGAGCACACTGTGCACAGCAGGCTAATGAGAGCATTCTTAATGAGGAGGTCCAGGTAGATTCATACATCATCCCTGGGCTTCTGAGCAGAGAACGGGTTTGTGCGGCTATGACAAATGGTCACGCGTTGGAAAATGTTGGAGGCCTTCCCTTTTTTAACCATGCTAAAGAGCTCACGTTGAACTTAATTAATCTGTATAATTAATTACCTGACAGGAGACATTACAGGATATGTTAGGCAGATATGTGATAAACCATCTGCTCCCGGGGTCATTAATCAGCCTATTTGCTGAACTTTCTATTCTCTCTGGCTCCGCGCAGCACTAACAGAAGCATGGTTCCCCAACAGAGGAGCATTAGAACGGCCCAGATGGGTGGTATAAGCCTGATGGCCTTCCTATAGCAATGACGTTGTTTTCATTCTGATGCAGAATACAGCCGCTTTGAGTCCAAGATCCACGACCTGAGGGAGCAGATGATGAACAGCAGCATGAGCTCCGGATCGGGCTCCCTGCGCACCAGTGAGAAACGCTCCCTCTACGTCAGGTAACGTCGGCGCTCGCACAATATGCACCGTCATGCTTGCACTCAAAGCTGAAGTCTGGAGTCAAAACAGCCATTTTTGCACCGTAAACATCTGTCAGCCTGTGAGGGTGGAATAAAGCATGAGCTCAGTGATGTCACTCCATATTCCAAATGTGCCTACATCACTAGTTCACCAGCGATGGACCTTAATCAGATATATCAAAGGGAGATGGGTGTTATCTCATTGGTCGGCTCTTATGGAAAAAAGGAGTGCTGACAGTTGTGAGTCATGGCTCCTGTGAGGAATGTAGAGCCCAGCCTGCTCGCCTCAGGTGACTAAGGCTGTAGACTTAGATAGCTAATGCTAATACGAGTCCCCCAGTCCAATCCCAGACATGTGACGGAATTAAGCCAATCAGAAGAGAACAGTGCTGTCACACCCAGTCAGACATGGGCCAACAAAGGGTTATTGCCACTGTTAATGGCGTCCAAAGGGGAGCGAGAAGTTGCTTCCAGCCAGTGTCGTTGCGGTTGTTTACTCATTGTTAGATGGAGGTTTTCAGTTGTTCTAAATACTCAGGCAAAAATGTTTAAGGGGAGGAAGTTTATTTCATGTCGGTCAAGCTGAGTTTAAACCCGTAGAGCAGGTTTGTGCAAAATCGCTGTGCCTGTCTGGCAAGATAACTGAAATAACAGCTCGAACCCGCAACGGAGGCTTGTTGGCGAAGGGTCCGTGTACGTCACGGTTCATTGTCGTTTCCATGTTTTGATGGGGACACTATGGTTTAAACCACATGCAGCATTTTTCTTTGCTGACGTCGGATAAGTTTGCTAATAGTTGACCTTAAACCTGTCTGTCACATCTTGTGGTGGTGTTGAGTAACTCGGAGGATAATAATGCAACTGTTTGTGGCTCATTACAGAAAACACCTGCCGGCATGTGGAAATCAGTTAGTTATGACTGAGACAAAAACAAGCTGTTGTCACTGATGTATAAGGAATTCAATAAAGACCTATTGAGGATATTTTCTGATTATTTTTAGAGCTCTGTTCGATTACGATCGAACGAGGGACAGCTGCCTGCCCAGCCAAGGCCTCAGCTTCTCTTATGGAGACATCCTGCACGTCATAAATGCTTCTGATGATGAGTGGTGGCAGGCGAGGCTCGTCACGCCTCACGGAGAGAGCGAGCAGATCGGGGTCATTCCCAGTAAGAAGAGGTGAGCTCGCCCTCGATCAGCAGCGCGCCGATGCCAGACAAAGCAGATCCCACCGTCCAGCCCTCTCACTGTTTTTGTTCCTGCAGAGTGGAAAAGAAGGAGCGGGCCCGGTTAAAAACTGTCAAGTTCCACGCACGGACAGGGATGATTGAATCTAACAGGGTAAGTGTAGCTGGCCAGCTGCTCCCTGCCCCCGTGCCAGAGAGATTGTCTTCTGAGCTGCTGCTGGGCTCCAGGGGAGGTGGCTCTCCCCACCCCCCCAAATTAGGAACGAGAGCAGCACCTGCTCAGCGAAGCAAACAGCCATATTACTTTATTGATCACTCAGAAATGCTGCAGAGGTGGGAGGTCGTTACGGCCTCCTCCTCCTCCCATGCACGTATCTGTCGAGGGGAAATCAGCTCTAAAGTTGCGCATGTGTCATCCACGATGGCAGCTGATTTCCTCTGATGAAACGGGCTCCTTTTAAACCCGGGGCAGCTTCCCTCATCGACGCTCTTCATTCCCATCCATTGCCAGCTTTTCGTGACCATTATCGGAGGTGTTGTTTTCTCGCATTTCATTGGTTTCCCTTTTTTTTTTGCGTGAATGTCAGTGCCTTCATTGAAACCCATTCTGTTTTTGTTTGTGCCCTCTCATTGCCCCCCCTCCCCTCCCCCCTCCTCCGTCCCCTCTCCCCCACACACGGACGAGCAGCCAGTCAAAGTGAAGCGCAAAAAAAGCTTCAACCTGTCACGCAAGTTCCCGTTTTACAAGAGCAAGGAGAATATTGTGCAGGAGTTGGTGGAGTCTGAACGTGAGTACCCGCTGTGTGATCAACGGGGGGGTGGTTTTCCTTCCTCTTTTGGGTCCCCTTCCTCTCCATGCTTCCGTTCTCTCTATCACCTTTCATCTTTCCACTCCAGGGATGTCTGGAGCGATGGCATCACTCTCATCCCTGCCTCGGTGTCCCAGAGAGGAGCCCCACGTGTAGCCGGAGACGTGGGGCTCCTCTGTGGCGTGTCTGTGTGTCTGTCCGTGGGCTCCAGAGGAGTGTCCAGCTGTGTCTGTGAGCTGCTGGCTGTATTAACATAAGCTATCCAACGCTGCTGCTGATGCTGCTCCTCCTATAAGTCACGATCAATTCTTCAGTCAGTCACTTCCCCACAACAGGAATCTCATTAACTGGACTGAAGCTTTCACACTTAACAGGTCAAAATCCCATTTTAATGGGATTGGACTTGTATAATTGAAAGGCCGTGACTTACGATGAACAAAATGGGGCTCAGGCTTAATGAGTACAGCACAGCAGTGCTACACAGCGCTCCTCTCCCTCTCTGCCCCAACTCTCACTAACCTTCTTCTTCCTGTCTGCTCTCTTCTCTTGGTCTCTGCTCTCACCTGTCGGGACACCTAGGACTTCCCAGGGTTAAGCGATGACTTTTATGGATCAAAGAGTTTGAGTAAGTGTGTGGTCGTACTGTTTAAAGCGGTTGCTGTCCCCTGAACGCAGAACGAGAGAGAACTAGCTGGCTTTCTCACCATAGACCCAGTTGGAATTGTTAAACCACACGCCTTTCCAGCGACAGAGCTGTGCGCGCTCGCACCAGCTGCTCGGTAACCTCCAAAATCTTCATTCCCACGGGAGGTTGAGCAAGCGTAACATTTGATCTGGATCTCTCAAAGGGCCGTTACAGTAGGTGTTGAGCAGAAGTTGGTCAGATGAGGTCAAACAGAGGTGGACCGTAACCTTCACGCAGCAGGCCCGAGTCGGCCCGCTCTGCCTCCCTCCCTCCCTCCCTCCCGCGGTCAGCACAGAGCTGCATCAGAGGTTTTTCTGATACGGCATCTGTGCCTGTGGCAGCACTCGTAGCAATCAGAAAAATTGGCCAGGGGATCGCAGGTCATTTAGGATGTTGTAACAGGAAACACTTAATTTCCTATTGCTTGCACTTAAAACCACTTCCTTAATATTGTTCTGCACCAGACTTCTGGTTTCTTTTACCCTCTTTTGTTGTTGAGTCATCTCCCTGTATACTTTATGGGCTGATTTTTATTTCTTTTTTTAACCCATTCCCTCCTTTTTTGCCCCCTTCCCCCAGAATGCCTGACCTCCAACAGCGACAGTGAAAGCAGTTCAAGTGAGTCATGTTAATTTGTCGTGTTCTGGTCTCAGAGGCCAGTTTTCCAGCGACTCCTTAGCTGAACACTGCAGTCATAAAGTGATCATTAATCTTGATCTTCTGTTACTCCAGAGGGACAGGAGGACACGATCCTTTCCTATGAACCAGTCATCCGACAGGAAAGTAAGTGGCTCGCCTCTGGAGACCATCAAAGTGTGCATTTAAATTCTGTTTGCATCCTCACTTCCTGTCTTTGTGTCCAACCCAGTCCACTACACACGGCCTGTGATCATATTGGGTCCAATGAAGGACAGAGTAAATGATGACCTCATCTCTGAGTTTCCTCACAAGTTTGGCTCTTGTGTACCTCGTGAGTTCCCAGCAGCAGACCCGTGCAGACCGTCCGTCCGACCGGAAGCTAAACGGGCTCCCTTCTCCTCCGCAGACACGACCCGCTCCAGGCGAGAGAACGAGATAGACGGCCAGGACTACCACTTTGTGGGCTCGCGCGAACAAATGGAGAAAGACATCCAGGACAATAAATTCATCGAGGCCGGCCAGTTCAACGAGAACCTGTACGGGACGAGCGTGTTGTCTGTCAGAACTGTAGCTGAGAGGGTAAGCCTCCTCGCTGTGTCGGCAGAACCGCAGTCGCCATCGAATGCGAGCATCAGAGTAACGGCACTTTCATTTCCCACCTATAAGGGGAAGCACTGCATCCTGGACGTGTCTGGGAACGCCATCAAACGGCTGCAGCAAGCACAACTTTATCCGATCTCCATCTTTATTAAACCCAAATCCATTGAAGCCCTGATGTAAGTGTGAGGCATTTCCAATATTGGTGTCTTTCTGACTGTTCTCCTCAACACCTGCTTTGTTTCTCAGGGAAATGAATAAGAGGCAGACGTACGAGCAGGCTAATAAAGTCTTTGACAAGGCGGTGAAGCTGGAACAAGATTTTGGAGAGTTTTTCACAGGTTTGTTTTCTGTGGCTGCTAAAAATAGTTTGTTCAATCCAGCATCAGGCGAGCGGCGCCTTAGATGGCTGCAAATAAGCTCCAACACTGAGCTGCAATGTCTCTTTAACAAGTGAAATTCTTGCTTCGGTCGTCATGGCGATGCAATCAGCAGGTGAATGTTTGTGTCTGCAGCTATTGTACAGGGAGACTCGCTAGAGGAGATCTACAACAAAATCAAGCTCATCATCGAGGAGCAGTCCGGTCCCTACATCTGGATCCCTTCCTCAGAAAAGCTCTGAGCTCCCCGCCGCCCCCCCTCTGTATCCGTGCAGAGCGCTCTCTCTCCTCCCCGCCGCCTCCCAGAGACCCCTCCTAAGCCTAAATAGCTAAATAACCCCTCCCTCCCTCCCTCCCTCCCACCCACCCTCTCCTCATGTCCTTTTTGCAGATATGTTTCCTATCAAGTTTTAGTGTCATCATTATGTTACTCTCTAAATGAAAAAGAAGTCTTATCACCATTACTGTGACTGTGCACACCCCTGCATGAGTTTCTCAAAAAAGAAAAAAATCCATTCAAGACTGGAAATGTCATTTCAAAGGAATTTGTCAAATGGAAGCAAAAGGGAAATGAGTTGATCCTTTTTGTGAACTGGGACTGACTGAAGATCAGAATGTTTACAGAAATCTGCAGAGAGGAGTCGGGATTCCAGTAGAATTTGCAGGGAGAGAGCCCAATCTTACCCAGTCGGAACACTTTGTAAATGTTCATGAAATCACATTTAAAGAGACAAGTTGAGAAGACCAATCAGAGGTTGGTTCTTGTTTGATTCTTCCGATAAAGACTGGAGACCATTGAGCCCTGCCGATGGTACTACTAAAGACTGAGGAAACTGGTGGATCCTACAAACTGGTGATCTATTTATGGCGAAGCTGTGGGGTCGTCTGCCATCATCGGTTGCTGATGAGACATCTCTGGAGGCAGATCAAAAGGAAGAAATGCGTTGTGAATCTCTCCATTTATATTATGAAATCAAAGATGAAAATGCTAAAATCCCACGGAGGTTTTACTACATATTAAAAACGTACATTTTACACTTCACTAGAATTGTCAATTTTGAGGGCTGTTAGATTGAACTTTTGTTCTCATTTTCTTTCTTTGTGGGATTTCTCGTTTGTGGTTTTTAGCTGCTCTGTGTAAAGGACGGGGGTAGAGAAGTGTAACCGGGCTCTCTGCGAAACACCAAACTGCCTTACATCAAATATAAATTCTGCTTGGTGGCCGCCGCCACCGCGTGGCTGCGCACTATCGAAAAGGAGAAGTGAGGAAACATTCTGACCTTTTCTTGCTTTTTTGTGACCTCTGACTGTCAGGAGGCCTGACTTGAGTGCAATAGATGAAGTCTCACCCCTGTGGGCGCCTTCCTCCCCTGTAATATAACCTTTGTGTAATTTAAGATAATTTGGCCATTGGGTTGCAATCTGGACAGCCGAAGCCTCCTTAACTGGCGTTGAGCAGCAGACCACCCTATTACACTCTCTGCCTTCCAACAGGATTCTTTTCTGATTGAATGGTCACATGGTACTGTCCTATCTGCTGCCATGTGGGCAGTTTTAAAACGGGTAGAACATGACGATAATTGTACTGGATATCCTAACAATTAAAGAGTCATTATAACCTGTTTTCGATTGTCCCCCTGTCACCCTCTACAAAAGACTAAAATTGGGTTTAATCAAACCGCCATGCTTTGTGTATCTATAGATGTATAAAATCTGTTGTTGGAGCTGAACCATCTGGGTATTCTTATCGTACACATATCACACCCCCACCCCCACCCCCCTGCAACTGAAAGGCCATGTTTGGGCGAAGACCCAGAAAGTACATAAGGTGTCAAATGTAAACTCATAAGTATTTCCCAGTTAACAGCACTGACAACTTAAATGTGTTAAAGTCGTATTCCATGTCCTCTCTTCCTGAGGAGGGGAGCCTGTTGGAGGCCCCCGGGGCCTGCAACGACGAGACGTCAGCGCCAGGATGGACTCCAGCCCCTCCACCCTGCGTCCTCGCTTCCTCCTACAAAGGGATTTTATTTTTTTAATTTTTTTTTGGCTTCTTTGAGTCCCAGAACCAACAGGAAGCGGTGGCCTTTGACCTGTGGGCCCTCCCCTCTCGCTCGCTCTCTCCCGCCCGCCCGCAGAGCGCCCGGCGTGTGTTTCTGGACAGGTGTGCCCCCCCACCCCCTTCCCCCTCCTTCCTGACAGGCACCCCCTGCTAAACCAGCTGTCATTACCTGTGTCAAAACCAGAGTTCAGGGAAAAACCGAAGGGAACAGAGCCATTTACAAACTGCTTGCAGACTGTTTCAAAGGGTGTGGTAGCTGTACACTGTAAATAGGCCCCCTCAGCAGATTGCCCCTCCACCTGTGCTTCATGCATGTGTGAATCAAACTGGGACAAACATGTTTTATAGACCACAAATGTCAGGTAAGTAAAGTTTGAGCTATTCTCGAGATATAATTTCCATACAAACGTGCTGTATTGTTGATCTTTCTCTTCAAATGCCTACTGAAAAACTTAACTAGTCAGTTGGGAATTCACTTCCCTCATGTAGGGCCTGTTACATGTGATATCTTGTGGAATGTGTCTGGATGTATAGATTTTAAAATATATACATATATATATATATATATTGTAAAATAACGATAAAGACGCAGGCAAAAACCTACAGTATCACAGAAACCAGGAGACGAGACGAAGGCGGTCAGAACCGGTCCTCTGGTGTCGAGTTGAAGTCCAGCTGACTGTTAACGTGAGTGGTATTTATACCTCAGTCAGCCATGTCAAAGCCCAAAGAACTTGATTTCATTTTAATCCTTCCATTGAGGTTATGGTATATAAAACTGGAGCCTGAATGCCTCTGTGTGTAAAGTCGATGAGGGACTTTGTTCCAAGAGAAATTTTTGAGAATTTATGACATATATGCTTTTATTTGGGGGAGGGGTGGGTTTTTGTTTGTATTTTTGGGGGTGATGATGTTTCTGTTCTGGCACATCTGTGCAGCAAGTGCTTGCAAACATGAACCCTTCTGATTGTACAGTAGTTTCCTTCCTGTCACAGCAGGTGGTACGGCCTGTCGGGACGTGGCCCCGTGCTCTGTCCCAGGCGTGAGGGAACACACTCCTGCTACTTTTGTTCTGGGTTTTATTTTGGGACTTGACAATAGTTTATTTGTTTGAAAATAAAATATGTGACAGTTACGATTTTTCCGACCTGCTTGTTATTCTGCTTCAAATCGACCAGATTTGCACGTTTGACGGGATGATCAATGTGTCAGGGAGGAGCTCTTGGTGCTTTATTGCTGGGGGAACTTTGCAGTGGCAAGAAAAGAAAAAAAAGAATGAATCCATGGAACCAAAACCAAACTGAACGCCCACAGAATTATTCTACCAAGCCAGAACATTTGAAGATTGAACCACAACCGTTGAGCTGCCGTGTAATTGAAACACTTTAGAACAGCTGGTCAACATCAGGGCTGACCTGTCCCACTTCAGTCACTCCTCCATGGCCCTGGGTCCATGCTTGATCCTGGCCTTCTCTAACCTGTCCAGGATTTTGGCGTACAGAGTAGACATCTGTGGGCACATGGGAAACATCTCTGAGGCCTCCAGGAGGAGCTAAAAGGTGCTTTAATATTCTCGCCCTCATCCCTTCATGTTTCCCCTTCATCAGCTGTTTACCTGTGTCTCGTAGCTCTCCTGCAGAGATCCCAGGTGGCGGACAAAGCTCATGGCGAGGCCGCACCACTTCTCAGCCTCCACGTACCGAGCTAGGCTGTACAGCAGTATGCCTGTGTTCCAAGCTCGAGTCAGCAGCCACAGGGTCTCCATCTGTGGGAAGTCGTCCGGCTAGAGGAAAGAGCAGAAGATGACGAAGGCACATTAAATGGAGGACGCCCAGGTAACTGGACTGGAGCCATGTGACATACAGTAAGTCAAGAAGGGAAGGGAAGCTGCCATCTCCAGCCAGTCCTGCTCTACTCTGCTAGCAGCTGCTAAAGCGTAAAAGAGTGCAAACAAACTCAGATTTATGATTTCTAAAGTTTCATTCTTTTTTTTTTTTTGCATGGCTTTAATCTTGAGCTTTTACTTTGATCCAAAGAATTGTGCAGCTTTCTAGTAATAGCTGGATGCGAGTGGGGGAAATATGCAGTGCCTCCATAATTTGAGGCCTCTTTCAGAGATGCATTTCACCGGCAGTGTGATGACTTGTACAGCACATTAACATTCAAATTGGCAGGAAGGGGGTGGTGAATGGAAGCATCTGCTAACTGAAGTGCAGCTGAAAGCCCATTGATAAAACCGAGCGTGTGGAACAGCAGGCAGGCTTGGAGTGGAAGAGAGGGGGTTAATTATATAGCAAGGAGAAGTTGTGTTGAGAGGGAACAGGAGGTGGGAGCCTCGGGATGATGGCAACCCGTGATTGGCGGTGACGCACTGAGGCTGCGATAATGGACAGGGCCTCCTCATAGTAGCCCCACGCCTCCTGCAGCACACGGGCCTCCGCCTCCGATACGCCGCTCGGGAGGGACAGATTGATCAGGCTGTGAATGCACTTGCTGGAACAAAAAAAGCGTTTGCACACTCAGCAACATTTTCACCCTCAAAAGCACTTTGTGGAAATGGTTTGCTGATAAAATGTAATTTTGCGTAGGGAGTGGCGTTCCTGCCTGCAGCGGCTCAGGTCCACCTGGGGGGGGTTTCTATGCAGAGCGAGGGCGACCCTCAACGCCTTCCTGCACAGCAGAGGGAAGTGGGCTGGAGGCTCCATGGCTAAAGCTGCACACGGGGGAAAAGAGTCTGTGTCTGTAGCCATTCAAACATAGCAAAGGTTTCGGCTCACCTACCTGCAATGGTTTCCAGAACCTTGGCTTCCACGTTTTGAAGCTCCAAGACGGACTCCAGCACCGTCTCCACCTTCGGGTTGTTCAGCTTGGCACACGCTTCAAACTCGTACAGCAGCAGCAGCGTGTCTGTCGGGTCCGTCGAGAAGTTTCCTGGAAGTAAAAGACGTTAGTTTGGTGTGAAATCCAATTAGAAGTGTTAATCAAAGAGCTGCTCGAGGTACCTGAGGCTTTCAGGGTTTTCCAAACCTCCCTGCAGGTCTGAATCTGCTCCAGGACCCGAGTGAGCTCCTCAGTCTGTGATCAAGAGACAGAAGAAAAAAGAAAAAAAGCCTTTATTTGCCATTTATACAGACACATGCAAACACACACACACATACTGTATATGTACATCCAAATGAATTAGCCATACTTGCACTGACACACACTAGTGTGTGTGTATGTATACATTAAGCACATATAAGTAGCAGGGTGCAGCCACTCTACGGTGCTCGGAGAGCAGCATTGGGGAGTGGTGCCTTGCTCAAGGGCACCTTGGCAGCGCCCAGGAGGGGAAATGGCACCTGGCCAGCTACCGGTGCAGGCTCCTGCCATCAGCACAAATGTGCACATTCTGGATTCAATGTTGCCATCTAGTGTTCGCGTCCGCTTCAGACTTGAAGGAGGGATTCAAATGAAAACACCTACGCTGGCACCAGCAGCGTTAGTCACCTCTCTTCTCTGCTGCTCTTGGTACATTTCCATCCTTGTGGATGAGGAGCTTGCTAAATGTGGGAGACGGGGCAGAGGGAGTGGGTGGTGCACCTGATCAGAGAGAAGAGACTTCCTGCAGAGCTCCAGAGAGGCGGCAGCAGCCATGAGCAGGCACGTCTTCTGTCCCATCAGGAGGCCACGATCAGGAGGACAAAGATGGGACAGCTGCCATGTGGTGACAAAGAACCAATAAAAACACCTCCAGCGACAGAATCACCCACATCCCATCCCACGGGAGGAACCGAGCACCCAAACTTCCATACTTGCCTGGTAAGAAAGCACAAAGAAATCCCTCATTCTGTCGGGACGGCTCTCGCAATACAGAGCTGAGTTCCAGGCTGGAACACATCAAGAGTTCACATCAGGATGCAACAAGGCTCTAAAGCGTTCTAGACCTGAGCGTTGGTACCGATCTTCCTGAACCAGTCGGCGTACTCTGTGCGTTGCTCCGCTGCCAGAGAGGACTGGTGGGAAATGTTGTGCAGAGCTGCGGAGGGGGTGAGAAGACGGCGAGGTGAGACCCTTCCCAGCCCAGGACCAACGCGGCCGCACACATGTACCCACCCATTTTAAGATATGGCAACAAGACATCCAGGCTCCCCGCGCTGAAACCAAGCAGAGCTGTCAGTGAGAAGCATCAACAATCCAGCTCCACCTTTAAAGGTGGGCGTGAGGAAGACGGCGAGGACCGCTCCACCCTCTCCTCACCTCATGCCCTCGGTCCTTTGTTCTATTGTTGAGAGCACCAGTCGCACCAAACACCTGTGCAAAGATGAATCGGGTGTTGACCGCCTTTATTTCGCCTACTAACTGTCACAGAGACCCACTTAGAGGGGGGAGGCGAGGGGAAATAGGTCAGTGGATCACAGAGGTGCATGGAACACGAACACGCTCGCGATGGGCAGATATCTGGAAACCCCACCATTTGTTTACAGCCTGGAATGAACGCTCCATGGAATAACATGGTGCTAGCGCTGTATCCTGGGTTAGTCAACAAACCTCCGCTTGACTTTACTACAGCAGCATAACAGGCAAAAATGTGGGCAACTGTTGCTCCAGGACAGCAGTGATCAGTCCCACTGACTGGATCAGACAGATTCCTGACAGTACTGTGATCTAGTGGATCTATCCAGAGTGAGCACAGACCTGAGAGCAGACAGAAGCAGGCCTGCGTCGTCACAGTTTTCACATAGAATCTCCAGCGCCTTCATAGCGGCTTCCTGCTGTTCGTTCTGCCACAGGAAACAAACACCTTCACCAGTGCACACGCACGTATATTAATAAACCGCTTCTAAGGCTCTATATTTAGCAGCCCAAATGTTACCTCTAAGGCGATCTGAGCGGCCAGTTTGAGCAGATGGGAGGCAGCGGTCTCGGGCACCAGTAGCCTGTCCTCTCTGGACACAGGAGCTTTGGACAGGAGTCCCATTGCCTTCAGCGCCTCTGCAGCTAAGGCAAGAAAAGGCCTTTATGAAGACAGACTTACAGGAAGCGAAGGTCTAATGTGAAGATCTTTCCACTGGATGCTTCCCAAGTACCTTTCTCTGCATTGTTTTCCAGCACAGCAACCTTGTAGACACTGAACTGGGTAAAAATGCTGTCAGGATCGCATCTCTCTGCCTCTTTAACCGCATCTTTGGCCTGATAAACATAAAAATCCTATAACAGCTGGCAACGCTGCTGCGGGGAAACGCTTGTCTTCCTGACTGGCTCCGGCCTGTTCTGTCGTACCTTTTCAAGTTGTTTAAGTTGCAGGAAACAGGAAGCTCTGTTCCTCTGCAGCTTGGCCAGGTTGGGATCCAACTGGCCCGCCTGGAAGAAGCTCAGGGAGTAGTTGTACCACTGAAGAGCCTCCGAATAATTTCTAGCCTGGGAAGACAGACGTGTCACTGCCCTGTGCTGAGCAACCAGCAGCCAGGATGCACGACCACATTCCTGGATTTAAGGAATCAGGAATAATTCCAGGCCAATAACAGCCCAGCCCTGCTATGAGGCGACAGCACTTACCACATGCTGGTAGCCGCGCATATTTTTACTCTATAACGTATATCCAGTGAATTAGGGAAAGTATTTGACGTACCTCAAAGTATTTGCAAGCTTTATCCCACAGCATGAGGTGCAGACATGTGAGGGCCTGTGGAGAGAGCTGTTTCCCTGTGTAATGGCCTGTGTGGGGGTGGAAACGATAACACTAAACAACAATTAGCCTCTTGCAAAACCGCATTTACGGTGCATTAAGGGCAATTTTGGTTCTTTTTTTTCCCAAGTGGCTTTACCTAAAACCAGAGATATTATGCAATCTGAATGTAGAAATAAAGCACCAGTTATGATGTCTTCTATTTTCTGTTTGCCCAACAGCTCCTTCCCTCTCTGCAGCAGCAGCTCAGCATGCAGGACGAGAGCCGATCCCAGGTCAGGGGACGCCTCGAAGTGCTGACACACGCGCTTCAGAAACTCAAATGCCAGCAATTCTCTAGAAAAATTCAAACAGGCATTATTTTGAGGTGAACAACCCAGCAGTGTCTGGGTAATTTCCAGCGTGTTCCGACCTGTCTTCAGACACCAGAAGGTTGACTGTGCTCAGACACTCGTCAAGAGCAGCTTCAACTTCAAGGATCTCGCTCAGTCCTGGAAAGAAATGTTTGTTATTTACTCTGAAACGTGCGTCTATCTCGCGGTGAGCCGCAGCCTGCTGAGCGGTAGCGGTCCACTTTGGACTCTCCAGTCCTGCAGCTCTACTGAAATACCCGTTAGAACTTGCAGAAGTCCTATTCACCCTTCATCCCGTACAACCCACTCCTGCTGCAGCACTAACTCCTATGGAAGTCATTATGAGGTCATTTCAAGCTTTAACCTGTCCGGTGCTCAAAGTTCTGGCCCACATATTTAGCGTTGGTGACGTCGGGCACCAACCTGCTCTGATGTGGTCGTCCGAGGCCCCACATCTCAGGAGTATCCTGATCTTTAAGTACAGCCCAGATGTGCTCATACACTCCTAGGAGCAGACACAAGGGTTTACTTTGGAGCAGTTTCTGGAGCTGTAAATCCCAACATCTCAATGGTTCCAACCTTGTTGGCTAAGCTGACAGCGTTCAGAGCTTTCTCCTGGAACCTCTGGCAGTCCCACTCTACATAAACAGTGGCCAGCAGGCGCAATATCCTGGCCTGTTTGTCACACAAATGTGTTGAAAGTATTGTAATTCACACTTATGCTTATTGTAATGAGTCATCTTACCTGGACTTGCGATTCAGGGGCATATTTTACATTCATTTTTGCGATGTTGTAGCTTTGGCTGAAGGAAAAAGGCACAGTCTTGTTTCTATTGCGAACTTTCACACTTTTCTTCAGAAATATTGTAGCTACCTCAACCAAATTGTGCTGTCCTCGAACTTTCTCATGTTGTAAGTATCAACACCAAAGTTGTAGCACATCAGAGAGAGATACGCCGTCTGCCATGCAAAATATACATCCGCCCTTACAGCAACACCCCCCAAAAATGCATTAATAACAACAGGAGATGTTATAGGAGCTGCTCTTACATCCTTCGGGAGCCGCAGCAGCATATCTTTACAGCGCTGGATGTAAGCCAAAGCCTCGGTGTTGTTTCCTTGACTTAATGCCTGGACAAAGATGTGACGGCTGTAAGTTTCCCTAATAGCCCAGACTAAGTTCTGCCTTTCTCATTGTTTTATTTTCTCCACTTTTTTGCTGTCTCACACATCAGGGGGAAAGCCTGTCAGAACGACACTGCTCAAGCTGCCAAATATCACAAGAACAAACATTCACATCGAAGGTGTTGAACATCAAATGGTTCCTCTGCTCACCGATTCCGCCTGGAATGAGAGAATGCGAAGAAGATCCTTCTCCACATCCTCCTTCGACAAAGTGGTATCAGATGATCTATCGGCTCGAGATGTCAGTTTGCTGTAGAGAGTTTCCAGGCTCTGGGGATGAGGAGAATTTATAAAACAACACTTTTCAGGGGTGTTTTACCACCTTGAGGTTGAAGAGTTGTTGTTTTTTTCCCTTTACTTTGACAGCAAGATTTAGGAAGATATCTGCATTTGGGGGATTTTTGCAGTCCAACCAGGTTCTCCCTGCTTTGCTGGCCATCTGTCAAGACAGGAAACACTCCTCATCCCTCTGAAACACTGCTCACGGAGTGCAGAGCATGCTTACAATACTGTTTACCAGGATTTGCTTGCGAATTCTGCCCTCTGTTGGAGTCTCCCCCTCACAGCAGTACAACAGGCTGCAGGCAACATGACGCACTGTGGACGAGCACTGAATCTGACCACCTCCACTCATAATCCCTCTATTTATGATGCTCTTTTCAAGTGTCAGCAAGCACTGTCCTCATCAGCACATTTATCTGGATCAGTAAGTCACTCCAATAAGTGATGTACCTTTAGCCTTCTGCATATTGGTTAGAGAAGAGCCCGTATTCTTAGTAACTGCCCAGTTCCACAGCTGGATGGCACACTCCTCAAGCTGTAGCGAAAGCACAAACAATAAGGAAGTAATTCCAAAATGTGCTATATTTCCTGGTTACAGGGTTGTGACAAGCTGTTGAAAACTAATAATTTACAGAAGGTCAGTTTAAAGAGTGTGAAAGATACAGTTCCAGATGCACAATGTGTGGTCCAACCAGGAAAATGAAACAATGAACTATTTTTAAGCTAATTGCAGTGTTGTCATATTTACCAGTGAATCCATCTACACATTTTAAATGATCACAGCTCTCGCACACACGCACACGCACACGCACACACACACACACACGTGCACGTCTACCATTGGATCTGGTATTTGGGGGAAGTTTTCCAGGCCACAGGCTTTGGAGAACAGTTCTTCAATCACATCATCACAATTTGTCATCTGCTTCTGCAACAGGCGCTCTGTGAAATCTGGGGAAAGACAAATATTCCAATATGAGAGTGTTTCCTGACTGTTGTCTCATGTGTTAGGTTACTCTGGACTGAGATCCTCATTAATTCCTCAGGTCTGACTCGATGCTGTGCAGACGTGAGTGTTACACAACAGGCTGGAAACGGAACCAAATATCTATTAAATTATCTCTGTTCATTTACCAAAGCACAGAGGACACAGCAGAGACACTACTGAATCAGTTCAACGTTCAACAGTTTTAAATATGCATAAATATCAGTGGGAAATATAATATTGACAACATTTTTTTCTGATTTAACGCCATACCTTTTCCCCAGTCTTAGCATTAGCAGGATGAGCTAACTGCATCCCGTGAGGCTTTTAGTTGCCATTTTGAAATAAAAAAAAATATTTATAAAAGGTTGACATCAATTAAATTGATCCGACTGTTCCGCATACTGAAATACGTGTATATGTATATATATTTGTCTTTAAAATGTAATGCTCTTAATTGGAACCTCCGTCACTGCTGTAAAATAAGAGACGAGCTAAGCTAGTTAGCGTTAGCTTATCGTAAATTCTCAGCTTTAGTTCTCTTTACCACACCTAAAAATCACAGTTGACATACTGTTAAACAGAGCTGTTGTGTTTAAAACTAGCTATTATTCGCGTAAAGTGTTGGTCAAGTTACTCACATTTCACATTTGAGACGAATTGTTCCATAGTTCTGGGCCTTCGTTTGATCAGCTGTCAATAACAAGTTGACCCAGAACAAGAATATCAATACAGAATTAATGTGGTTGATCAAAATTAAGCATCTACAGGTAATATTACTTATATGAAACCCATTTATTCTAAATCAAACTATTTATATAGTACATTTCAACTTGCATTACACTAAAAGTGCAGTAAAAAATGAATTATGATGCAGACCTTTCTCAAAATAGTGTCTGAATGTCTCTTTATGTTAAATAAACCTTATTTTCTCATTCTAGGTAATATTAGCAACAACCTTGCAACTTAAATAAATTAATAATGCTAAACTATCCTTTGGTGCACAGATGCAGAGGTAGACTGTGGTGGTGAACAGGGCTGGCATTCATACCGAGTCCATTCTCCTGAAGAATGAGCGTTTTTACTGGTTCATTTAGCAAAGGACACTTTGTGGTTGGGCAGAATGTGGAGGGCACGCTGCGTGTGTAGAACCCGTTAGTCCCCTGCAGTGTGTTTTGAGCACCATTCAAAAATAGACCACTTTAAAATCCAGCCCTCATGGCGAGCAACTTCCAGCAATTGTTTATCTGGAGACTTATCTGCTGCTCTCGGGGTCTTGTGAGAATGTATCCTTCACCCAAGACTTGAATGTGAAGAAACAAAAGAAAATGATTGTGGACTACGATGCAGATTTTGAAACAATCCTTTACATGTTTTGTACCTTATGTGGCAGTCTGTGGTGCGTTTTTGTCAGTTTAAGTAGCTTAAATAATTGAATAAAACTATGATCGCTGCCCCGTGTTCACTTGATGTATATTGATATTTGGTTTAAAGGGTGTTGGTGGGATTTTCCTGCCTGCTTTATGACTTGTCTGGGTCAGACATGGACAAGGATCTGCTGGATCAGTGCAGTGCACACGAGCCTTGAGTTTTCAGGCCCGTGGGCATCACGTCAGCGTCCTCCTGGTCCTTTTTTATGCTCCTTGGTGAAGGTCAATTGGTGAAAAATGCACTTGATATACCAGGCTGGGCCAGATTTTTCAGGCCCTTCATGATTATTGTGTCACAGTCTGTCTTCAGGGAATCATTCTGGATCTGCAATCAACCCGGCATTTAAGCTCCTGCCTCCCGTTTCCTCTCTGCCAGATTGTTCTCTACATTCATGCAAGTCATTCCAGCGTTCTTCTACAGACTGATCACCCGGTACCGACCCTGCCTGTTTTTGACCATCCTGCCTCGCCTCTGTCCCGGTAAAAGACCCCCGCCTTCTGGTCTCTGATCTCGAGTTTGTGGAGATCTCCTCCGGGTTCTGTTTGCTCCAAAGCTGCCAGTATGGCAGCATATTGTAGGGACAGGCTGATTGAGCATTTGTAAATCCATCTGCTGATTCTGCTGCACCGTTCTGGAACACCACTGTGGTCAACCACAGGCTTTAAGAGGATAATATCGAGATTTTCCCTATTCCCACATGCATGTTGCATACATACATACATATGTATGTTTTGGCTTCATGAGATGACGTGTGAATGATGATCAACAGAATAGCAACTTTTTTCCAAGTGAAAACAGGCAACAAAATATTGGTTTGACATTTTTCGGGGGTGTGCGGGCGGCACACGTCTCAGTGAAGACCACTGACCGAGGTGTGTGCAGAAAGGTGAGGGCAGGATGCTCTTATTTATCTGCAGAGTCATTGTTGAGTTGATTTGAAAGAAAACAGTCTGCATCACATCCACACACGGCAGGGCACCGCTGGACAAAGGACGATTATTTAGAAGGATATAAAAAGCAGCGTGTCCTGTTTCTGGAAGCTAAATTTAAATACAGTGTAGTTTTTCTTTCTGCATGTGGACATTTGATAGACTTGAGCTGCTTTTACTGTCTTTTGCCTCATATCAGATAACAAGTGTTACCTTTAACCTGATGGTTTTTAATCAAAGGCACTGTTAGATGCAAAGGTCCAGATAACAGATTCACTTGATTTGGACTCATCTTCTTGGAAAAACTCAACATTCCATTTTCGACAGATTTATCAGAATGTGACGGTGACTCATAAAAGAGAATTAAATCCCCTCCTTTCCGGTCCTTCTGTGACGAAATTCTCAGACTTCTCCTTTGGCCTCTGTCATGAGCTCCAAAATCGCACGATTGTGGCCGTTGGCTTAATCATGATCACGGGAACTTTTTGGAGCAATGACTGAAATTCTCCGGAACCTTGCACCCTCTACCTTACATAAATGGTAATTTCTCCTATGGGATGTCCTCCCCACTGGCTGAAGCAAAAGCTCTTCTCACCCTCCCCGAAAAGTGACGTCGCGTCCTCCGTCTGGGTCTCCATAAAACGTGACGAAAGGGAGGAGAACTTGTCCTGGCGGGGCATGAGAGACGCACGCTGATTGATTCTGCTGGCCTGAGTCGCATTGGTTCATAACTAGAATCTAAACAGATTTTAATATTTCCAGCGGTTTATCTCGTTTATTTTGGGGGGTGGTTGGTCAAGAGCACCTGCCCCGAGGATACAGCGGCACATCCGTCTCCTCATTGCGGGGACAGGCAGCAGAGATCTGAAGCAAACGGACCATGGGACACGGGAGAGTCGCTGCCACTTTCTGCGCGTCTACCTGAGGGATTATTGTGATTTTTGCCATTACGCTGTCTTCAAAAACAGCTCCGACTCTTTATCCTTTTTTGGGGGCGTTTGTTTTTGGAGGAAACTTTTGTCACTTTTCCAGGATTATCTTTAAGGGACTTTATTTCTAGGGCACGGTTCGGGTTTCGGTGTGGCAGTATGGTGTCGGCCGGCCGCCTGCAGTTATTCCTGGTCATCTTTTGTTGTTCCTCATTCGCAAATGGTAAGAAATCACTCGCGCGTGTGCCGATCTGGCATTTACGCACAGCCGTCTCCCGCGTAACGGCGCACAATGGAAGTCTTTCGTGTCAGTCCACGGTGGAATGCATATGCTAACGCCTTTCCCACAGTCTTAAACTTACAGCATCTTGGCTGTGGTTTACTTTTTAAAATCGACATGATGACTAATATTGGGTTAGATACGTTGCAGTACGTATCCTGACCAGCAGAGGTCGTCTTATTCCCTTGCCGGGGAGCGATTATTCTGGAAATTATGGAAAATTTTGACTGACGGTTAATTGGAACCGATGTGCAGAAGTTACACTTCTCGGAGATATTCTGAGGATAGCGCAAGACAGTCTGTGTTGTATATTGTGAAAAACAGTTCCAGGAATTGTCTGTCAGGATTAAACATTTTGGGGAAGATAGTCTGTTTCTTCAGCTTCATTGTCTTGGTGTCCCGCCGCTAAAATAAGATGTTTCTATACCTTGTCCCGGGTCTGGAGTGCCAGAGAGATACACACTGAGTCTTCCTCCACATTTTTAAATAAACAATCTATCCAAACAAAGGAAATAGTCTCTACGTCCACCCCCAGTACCACTATCACACTCACACACACTTCCAACCTGTGATGCTTTGTAAAGTTTCTAAGTAGATTTCCTTCACTGTCCACACACAAAAGCGTGGGAAAGACACAATGAGGAAGCGGACATGGGGGCTAGAGGCAGCCTGGAATTGTTGTGACCAGTAAAGGTCACGGAAGCGTGACACACTACCTGAACAGAAATGTCTTCCCGGAGCTGCTTGGGCTCGTCGTGAGCAATGTCAAACCGTCCACAAGACAATGGCAGGGAGGAAAAGGAGGATACGGTGCTGGAGTCGTCAGATGACACATCAGGCGATGCTGCTGAAGCGTGTGGCTCATTTGTCTCGCAAATGTCGTTTCCTCCCGTAATGCCGCAGCATCATCAAGCCATGGATGTGCAATAGAACAGGTGATATTCTGGGTGATGCTGACACACCAATGTTATGGAGATTTACTGGTGGAATTTGAACCATAGCTTCTCTGTAATGGTGCTCTTATTGGACTGGTCTTTCCAGCCATAAGAAAACACGCAGACCTCTCTTGTTTTGTACCTTTTTTTTTTCTTGGACATTTTAGATTGAGTGGGGAAATAGGAGCGATGGGAGGTCAACCAAGTTCACAGGGGATTCATTGCTCAGCAGCAGTACATCTGGGTCCATGTAGAACAAACACTTCTTGCTCGCTCTCTCACACTCACACTCACACACGCAGACACACACACTGGCACACACGTTCCCTCACTTGATGGGGCAGAGAATAATTTTTTAACACAGAGGTATTTAGCTTAACAAATTGCTCTCTGTATTTATTCCAGATGTCCATATAGGTCAAATCCACCCAAAGCTACGCCTATATGTTCTTTGAATCCTCCATGAGATTTCAATTTTGAGGAGCTTCTGTTTTCTTGGTCGTCTTAATAATACATGATGGAAGAGAAATCCACTGGCTTTACTGTGTTGAGGTCCCATGCAGGCGATTCCTGTTGGCTCTACTTAACTTTATATAACCTTGCACGGCCACCCATCATGACCAGATGTTCCATTGTTGCTGTTTTTGAAGGAGTCTGAGGCATTTTTGCCTCCAAATCTCCAAAGGCTGATGTGCACCTAAGAATAATAGTTAAAAAAAAGGTGGTGGGAGAGAGTTGGTGAGAGTCTCAAGCACGAATTCTGCCGCTGTTACAAAAACATTGATTAGTGGGAATAACTCCACTGTCTTCATTTTCTCCTTTTTCATCAGCGCTCCATTTTTAATTTCTGAAAAAATCTTTTTTACAAAAGGAATGAATACCAGAGATAATAATCCTCTTTGTCATGTAATAACACTAAATCGATTGTAATTGATGCTGTTAAATGGGAGAAATATTTATAATGAATGTATTAAAGTGATCCGTTTGCTGTTAGTTGAGGTCGTTGTTACACATTAGCACCATGAAAATATTAAAATGACTCATTTTCAAGAATTTCTGATTTCAGAAATTTTATGTAGGGTCAGGAAATATGTGACAATTCACCAATTGTTCACGGGCTGCATGGCGCATAGAGCCCAACAGAATTACACACTCGTGGTCACGCCAATAGGCAACGCTTCACCTCCTTTTACCATTAATGGAAAAGCTGGAAAGGTGAAATATTAACCTTTTTTGTTTATGAGGAATAACATTTCCGCAACAAGCAATTATTATTTTATGAATAACTTCAGCAGTAAAAACTCCAGGACAGAAACAGTTTTTATTATTACTTCGTAGTAGCACTTTCCGCCCCATCACCATTCTACACAGTCGTCTCGGGTTGTCAGACATTTAAGCTTTTTACGCCAAACCATTAAAAATCCGCGGTAGATGTTTTCCTGAGCAACTTGCCTTCATCAGATGCGATGCTGCTCTCATGCTAGTTAACTTGGCCCCATGTCAGTGGTTTGAAGTTGAGCCCGTCATTAGCTGCCTGCCAGCCTGACTGTTTGTTCCAGGCTGCCCTCTTATTAATGGCTCCTAATGAGAACCAGCTCCAGGACTCTTTGAGCTGGCCCAATAAGCCATTTCTGTCATTTTTCAGATGCTCTGCTGCAGGAATGCAGGACACAGCTGTTAGCATGGCTGGGGGGGGGGGGGGGGGGTTCTGGGTGTCAGGACACTGGCAAGGTCAGCGTTGAGCGTGGGGCAGGTGGGACTTTTAGGGGTGTGGGTATAGAAGGACAACTTAACTTAACTGGGCTGCTGTGGTGGCCTGCTGATTCATCCATCTGTTTTAGACAAGACTGAGGGGGAAATGGGTCCGTTTTTAAGGCCTGAGCCACCTTCCAGTGCAAACTGAGGTCAGGCTGGTGTTTTCCCATTTTTGATGGCGTCGCCTTTGCAGACGCATGCCAACACTCACACATGTGTTGCTGTCAGAGCTTAAACAGAACGACTGTCTGCACAGTTCCAATGTCAGCAAGCTATTAAGAAAAGTGGCGGTTTAGGTGAGTAACAGGCAAAACGTTCTTCAGCACATTTGTCTCGACGGCTAAGGAAAGATCTGCAATAGTTTCACCTACCTCTGGTCGTACCCGTCGAAGGTCAGAGATTCTATTAAGCAGCATTCTGCTGTGTACGGCACAACATGAAAGGGAATGAGTCCCCCCACCCCCCTCATAACCTTGGACAATTAAACAATAATATTCTACTGTTATAAGGAAGTGACTATTGAGTGTTTGTGCCAACACTGGCCCATTCTCAGCACCACAGCTGTTCTGAATAAAAGCCAAGGCTACGTGTCCATCTTATTTGTCAACGCGTTACGCATGTGGGCATCAGCCTGGAAATGTGCTGTTATGCAACTGCGCCATCACTGGGGACGGTGGACTTATCAGACGTGTTTTCTGAGCATAAGCGCAGGTTGCGGAGGGCAGCCAGTGGACGGAAAAGAAATCACGTATGGGACGTTGCCACCTCCTGACTCACAGTCGTTCCCATACTGATTCAAGAGACCTGTTATTACACACAGCTGGCTGGACACCAGGATGATTCCTCATTATTCCCCAGCGAATGTGCAACAATAACATTTATCATGCAAGGCCAGTGATAAATTAGGAGGGGGAAGTGTGTGGCTAGATTAGAGAAGAGGAAACATGCAGGGATCGCTGTCATTTTAGGGAAGCTTAGTTTCTTTATTCACCTTTTAATTCAGCACTCTGACATCCTGATTTCAACACTGTGACCTAGAAAGTGTTATCGCTGGTGAAGCTTTAAAATGCTTGGGATATTTCCTTTTTTTAATAAACAAAACCAAACTTTCACTCTGCATTTGTGTTTGAAGCAGGCCATTCCAACAAAGACCCCAGGCCCAGGATCCTGCCCTCAGATGACCCTCTCACTGTCAGTAAGGACGGGCGTTTAACCCTCACATGCAGGTACGCAACACAACTTTTTATTGTTTGTGTGTGTGTCACTGCCATTGCTATCGTTGATTATTGTTACTTTATTTAAATTTGAGATCAAAATGTTATCTTATACTTCAGGAGCAGCTTCTCATGTGAGCAGTCACCCAATGTTTAATGCACGGTTCTAAACTGAAGCCTTTGCATTTCAAAAGCTCCTCTTTGTCAACCTGTAAAAATAAGTTTAAGCTAAAACCTGTTTATTATCATTGCAGTGGTATCTATGTGCTCCATCGTTGCATATAAGCCAATGATTTATACATGCGCATCTGTTTAGTGTGACAAATGCTAAACTTGTCACCCAGGAATTTCTAAACATCATATTTGTAATCATTACACATGTTAATGGGCACCATTTTTCTCCCCTTTATTTGGCCCGTTGTCAGAGGTTAGTCAGGAGAAGACGGGTCTGCAGCCGTGAAGTATAACTTCTGCCCCCAATACATTACACCAGGGCCTGGGGGAAGGTAAAAGCAGGGCGCCTGGGCCCCAGGACACCTTCTGGGCTAATCAGTGGTGGTGGTCTCCATTCATTAGACCAGAATACATTTAGTTTTCTTAAGGGGTGGTGAGACAAAGGTCCTGCGCGTTCACATTTGTTAGGATTTTAGAGTCTTGCATCATTTCGGAAGACTCCACGGAATGTTGGGGAACTCGTGTCAATGTGACGCTTCCCTACAAGGCCGTATGCTTAACCATACAGCGCTGTCTTGTTTCCTGTTGCCGGGTGAAAGCTGAAGGTTGCTTGACCCAAAATTCGGCAGGCGAAGGCAATGGTATGCAAGACATGTTTGATATTCCTCTGGGATCTCTTTAATGAGAGTTTTAAAATGGATGCTATGTGGAAAGAATGTGTAGCTGAGCACATCATTCAAGAAAAAACATGTTCCCATGTGAAAGTTCAAATAATCCTGCGATTCAAGATTAACTCAAAATAAACCCAACATGTACATCAAGTGAGAGGGTCCCCGTGGGAGAAGCAGCTGCTGAGAGTTCAAACACGGCTGAAACGAGTGTTCCAGATCTTCTGGCCTGTTCTGGTTACAGTGAAGCCGCTCTTCGTAACGCCGCTGCTCTTTTTCCCCTGTCAGGGGTCACTGCCAGCTGAACTGGACACTCGCCAACCCCCATCGCTCGCTCTCGTCTTCCGGGGTGAAGGTGGAGAGGTGCAGCGCCCGACATCATCCTCACGCATCCTGCAGCAGACTGAACATCACCCAGCTGAGCGTCAACGACACAGGAACGTACAGCTGCGCCTGCTCCAAAGACGCTTCGGCCCACGCCACCACCTATGTCTTTGTCAAAGGTTAGACCTGCGGCATTCGCTCGCTGCTTCAGGACAAATTCAGAATTCTGCTCAGAGGAACCAGAGTGAGACCGGCTGAAAGGAAGAGGATGTGGTGTCTTTGGCGCTGCTGTGTAGTTTCTTGCAGAGGTAGAAGGGTGATTACATGGGAAGTCCTGGTCAATGACTGTCATTTCCTGCTCCGGCTACTGTTTTCTTGCATCTCCTCTAGAGCCTCATGGCACCATCTACCACTGAATATTAGTCCATTTGCTCCAGTAATATTACTCCATGGTGTATGAAATGCTTGTTTATGTTTAGTCCTCCTTCTGTTGATTTCTGTGCCCGTTTGCCAGTTCGCATGTCCATCCGGCAGCTCGCTGCGCCAGTGTTTAGTCTAGTCCTCCCTTTTCAGAGTTGTTTGTTACTTCATTTTCCGAGCTTTTAGAATAATAGTACTTTTATCACGCCAGTGCTGACCTAACACCAATCACAGGCTGTTTGTGCAGCCGTTAAGTTCCCACACGGACCGTGTGATTTTTGGTTGATTATTCTGTCTGTATCCCCTCAGAATCATCTGTCGTTTGACCCACATCTGCACTGCGAGTCTCAACTCGGCATCGCGTCATTTTGTGGCGCAGCAGCTCTTAATTTAACAGAAACCACGGTTCACCTCAGGGGCAAAATTGCTTGTTACAAATCACTGATTTGGGAATTGTTGTGTCACCGTGCAGATCCCGAACATCCGTTTGTGGAGCAACGTCATCCAACCCCTGAATTCCTGGTCATCTACAGACACGAGACCAGCCTTGTGATCCCCTGTCGGACTTCTTCTCCTGATGTTCGTGTAACGTTGACAGCAGTAAGTCCACACCCGCGTAACTCTGCAACGCTCATTCCTTTTGTGTTTGTAGTCTCTGTTCAAGACTCCTGATTCCATCTGTGTGTTAAATCAATCAAGCCAGCAGAAACATATCGGGGGCAGTGGCGTGTCCGCGGGAAGCTCAAGGGTAGCGAGGGGAGTCGTTCTGTCTGCTTCCTGTACGAGCAGGAAGGTGTCGCAACGGCGTTTCTCTGAGAGAGACCCTCAGACTAAATATAGCTCCCCTCCCTTTCCTTTAAGTGTCAGGAAATGCAGAACAAAAACATGCTTAGGAAGCAACAGGTAAACCACCACGAGGGTTGTAATATGTGACGCTCCAGAAGCTGTTGGTGTTGTGGCGGTGGGGGGGGGCACCATTCCTCCCGCCCCCACACACGTTCTGATTTAGATGTTGAGCAGATAGTGTTTGTGTGACCTTTCTGCTGTTGGTAAATATATGGCACTCCTCCTTCCTGCTGCCTTTCCTTCCTTCCTTTCCTTGTCTGGCACGAGAACAAACATTACCGGCACGTACATCCCCTTCCGATTGCGCAATATTTTTTGCGCTCGGTTAAATAAAAACTCGCAGATGTTACACTCCGCAACGCCGTTAAATGAATTGGACTTTCACTCGAGCAGATGTGCGTGCCCAGCTGAGCCCAGTGGAGCATGAGATTAAATGAAGTCGAGGGCATTACCCTTCAGTCTGTCTGCCTCAGTGATCTTTAATGAACACCCAGCACTGACGAACCACCTCCGCTCTGCTCTTTGTCACTCCAGGACCCACCTATGACCAACGATACTCTTGCGCAATGGGATCCGAGGGTGGGATTCACGACTCCCTATGGTCCCTTCACCATAAAATATAAATTCACGTGTGAAGCCGAGGGTAGTGGCCAGCTCTTGGAGTACATCCCCCTAAGACAGAGTGAGTCTTTGTGTTGGAACTTTGATATCTGTACCTTGAGAGCTTCTCACTTATTATCCACCTCTGGTTTGCAGCTCTTTTTCTTGAAAAGGTGAAGATCACCCCAAATTCAGTCAGAGTGATGGTGGGAGACACCCTCTACCTCAACTGTTCTGGCCGGACCACCTACAATGGACGAATCAACTTCACATGGGATTTTCCAAGAGTGAGTATTTGTGTCGACGCTGCACTTCTTTATGCAAGCAGCCCCAGTTTGGATTTATCACACCTCCTTTGATTTCTCCAGAAAAATCAGCATCATGTGATAAAAACAAAAGGCCCGACTTCTGTGAAGTTTCTGATGAGCAGCACTTTAGTCCTGCCAAACATTACCACGGAGGACGCAGGACTGTACCACTGTACCGCTGATCTGCTTTCCCAAAAACAGATGAATTCTTCCGCAACAGTTACCGTTTTGGGTGAGTATTGCACCAAAAATCACAGAACGTCCAACGTTATTGCAGAACTATCATCCCGACTGAATTGTATTTGGTTTCATTCCTTCATTCCAGAGCATCCGTACCTCAACCTCTCGTATACAAACGAGCATCTAACCACGGTTACGGTGAAAGAGGGTAGAAAGAAGGTGGTGTTTGAGCCCAGGATCAATGCGATGCCCCCAGCCGTGGTGCTAGGATGGTAAGTGCTGATCACGGAGATGCCTGGAGCACATGGGCAACCTGGTTATATGAAAAAGGTTTTCACCTGTGTGTGTGTGTGTGTGTGTGTGTTTTTAGGTACAAGGACGACGTCCTTATCAGCAAAAATTCCACCTGCTGCACGATGTCTGCTCACAGCTTGAGCATCAGCGATGTCCAGCAGAAATATGCGGGGGTCTACAAAATAAGCGTGGGCATCCCACAGAAGGGCTTGTACAGGAATCTGAGCTACACTCTGGTCGTCACCTGTAAGCTGCTGCCATAAACTTGACCGTGATTGCTGATCCTAAGGAAATGAAGGCTTGTTTTAGCAATGGAGGCCCCCTCAGTACTCAGAGTGCTTTCAGTTGAGTTGACTGGACGGCAGGTAGCAGCTGTAGCATGAGTGGAATTTGGGGGCTTGTTGATTTCAGGCCTGGATTGACGTAGCAAGGGCAGCTGTTGTTGATTATTGGGGCTCTTGCAAAGGGGCTCGGAGCGCTGCTCTATTCTGCACGCAGCCGCCACCACTCCGAACCCCCCATAGTCCTTA
The DNA here is from genome assembly GCF_003711565.1 of Takifugu flavidus. Classification (NCBI taxonomy): domain Eukaryota; kingdom Metazoa; phylum Chordata; class Actinopteri; order Tetraodontiformes; family Tetraodontidae; genus Takifugu; species Takifugu flavidus. The sequence continues at coordinate 12,207,144 of NC_079528.1, read as the reverse complement.
GAATTTATTTGCATCCTCAGCATGTGTTTATACAGTTCAGTTCATTTAAACAACATGGTCCACACAATTTGTGCACAGCTTGAGGAAAAGGACTTGGTATGTACTTACTGTTATGAGAGCTTTGGAGGGGATACTCACCACTGTTACCACTCGGGGATATTAAAGGTTTTAGCGTGCCGTCTGTTTACTACAGAGAAGCACATATATGTCAGTTGCATCAAGTTTATTTCTATTGCAAACATGTGTCCAGATTCCCACCGAATGAAACACTTTTATTATTATTTTTTTAAATACCTGAAATCATAGTCCCTCTCTACGGCGTGGGTAGCTGGGGCATTTTGCAGCTGCTCATTGGGTCAAAAAGGAGATTATGTGAAGTGTCTCTCTGCTAAGGTGACGCATGCCTATTTTTCTCTCGTCACGGTTGTTTCACGGACCTGGGCCACGCTGGGGTCATACGTTGACCTACAGCCCCAGGCTAGCCAATCATTCTGCCAGTCTTCTGTTACTCAGTGTCTAAAGGACAACAGACACCCTTTTCACGGCTATCAATCACGTTTGTAGCAGCTCATTATAAAGTAATTATGGGATTCCACAGTGATTGTTGATGTTTTAACCTGCTGTCTTTCTCCCCTTTTCCCTTTCTCACTTTATCTGACTGTACGTTTGTGTGTTTATTCTCTGACAGTCAAGCCAATTATTTCAGAGGCCTTTGTGGACGTGCAGCCTTTTATGTTTGGCAAACAGCATCAGCTACCCTGTGTTGCTAAAGGGATTCCCCTGCCAACCATCACTTGGCTCTGGCAGCCGTGCCCAAACACCACACTTGAGTGAGTCACCGTCCTGCTTGAATGTTTGCACTAGATTATCTCCATTCATGCTCTGTTAACTTCCTATAACAGCAAAAAGAAAATCTGACATTATATCAGTTTTTTGAGCTGCAGGTACTTGGTAATTTCATGCAAATATATGATATCACTTCACTTCAGTCAGTCCACCGTCTTGATTCCGCAACCTGTTTTGCACTGACGGAGTGAAGCTCAGAAACAACACGAGCAGACCAAACGGTGTTCCGAGCCATCGGGCTGTCTCACCGATCCTCGCTCAAAGAAATTAATTGACTTGACTTTGGCACAAAACATGACAAATTAATCAAAGAGGTGTAACTGCAGCGAGCAGGCGCGATATTTGTGGTTGACTGAAAGGATTCCCAAAGCTGTTCCTGGTCAAACAGAACGCAACATGTGAGTGCAGGAACACTGGCCCGCTTGTGAACCCGCTGAGAAAATGAACTTTCCCTGATTCTGGCCCATCAGCAGCTCAGCTCTGAGTCCTAAGATCGGGAAAACAATGGACTATTGCACTTGGGTTATCGGGGGCCCACCTCTTTTAACAAAAACAAAAGCATGATCTGCCACAGCAGCAACGATATCAGCTACCAGTGCATGTCCAGCCATTTATTTATTCAAATAAATAGAAAAATCAAGCAGATCCATAGTAAACAAAGCGTCTCCATCTGCAGATATAAAGATAATCAGGGTTGGCATTCAGAAGAGAGGCTGAGCTGCAGCAGGCAGCTAATGAGACAAAGGAACAGTAATGGCCTGGTAGGAGGCCTATTGTGTGAAATATTTGTTTTGTACTGCCGCGAGCATGTGAAGTACCTGTCACTGTAAATCTAACGGGCAGCCTTTCAACATCACATCGCATTTAATCTATGGAGAGGAGGAGGAAAGCTGCAAGGTTTGCTGTGCTGGACGTGTAGACTGATCGTGCACAGAGAAGAAATATGGGTCTTTATCTCCAGGTTGAGAAGTTATCAGCGGTCCACCGTCGACCGCCAAGGTCTTTGGATCAACCTTATCTCTTCTAGCCAGAACCTGGGGGAGGGGAGCTGGTTCCTGTGCGAGGTGACGCACAGCCCTTCCTGTCGCTGTTGCTGTTTCCTCCTCTGCTTCTCCTCTCATTAGGCTGATTGTTCCTCACCATGGGCGGTTTAGGAGCGGAGGGGTGGCCCACTGGGCTATCTGTGGGTTTTATAACCCAGACGTAGTACTGTAGAAGAGTGCAAAGGCAGTTATTTAGCGCGCCATCAAAAAAACTGATGGTAATTCCTCACATTTCAGTGCTACTATAATTGCAAGTCTCTGGAACACATTTATTTTCAAACCAGTCAGGTTTAGTTAAAAAAAGAACAAGAAAATAATAACTCAAAAAATAAATCATCAAAAATAACAGAAAAATCCCTCAAATTGCATCACAACTAAGCCTTCTCTTTCCTTCTCTCGCTCCTCTGCAGATGTGACATTAAAGATGTGCCCCATGTGGTCAACGTGGAAGACAGGGAGGGCAACTGGATCCAGAGCATAACCAAAACTGAAGTGGGGAAAGGCAAAAACACGGTATGTGACTCCAGCGTTACTTCAGGGAATGTGGTCAGTAAATACTGTTTTCTTTAAGATATGTCAGTGAGATTTATGAGATTAGTATCAGGAAGGTGTGGAGGGATGTGAAGAGTAATAAATAGCTCAGGTCAGATTAGTTTCATCAAGAGGTCTCCCACTCCATCTTGAAAGTCAGATTCATCATGGGAAATCCATAAATCACACAACTTTTTAATGCAAAATCAAAACCAGAGAGTTCGGTTTTATTCATCCGAAGGCTCATTGAGCATGTTTTGTGTTACAATACACATTTATTAGGTTCAGCCGTTTGAAAGTAAGAAAATGGGATAAACTAACATGCAGTAAACGTGTCGCAAATAATGAGGAAACAGTATTCATTTAGCATTTCTAGGCTTAGATGAAAATTGTGCATTTTCCACCTATTTCTGCACATCAGCACAAATGTCAATGTGACATCAATCAACCGTTCAATTCTTCAAAAACCTCAAACACATGTTACCATGCAAACCCCAGAGCACGTCAAACACGGAGGAAACTGTAGACATTGTCTCAGATGTCCTATGGGAGACTTTTGCTAAAACTTTTCACCCCAGACATAATTAAGAGCAGGCTCTCCTCTCCCTGTAGGATTGGGTTAAAGGGATCCGTTACCTCAGACTGGGTCAGATGCACGGCGAGACAAATATTTAAATCTTTCTCAATTTGTACAATTTTCATCTGTGTTTCTGTTTCATAACTTGGGTAATTTAATGATCCCTGTAAGCCCCAGAGCCAGAGCGCCCTATTATTCACCAAGCTAGCTATATTAGCTAGTTTTTACAGAGAATCTGTTTTAATACGTCTCCGACATAAATAGCCAGAAATCACTAATTCCCCAGCGATTTCTGGCTTCTAGTTTATGAAGGTTCGGAGTAAGGGTCAGTGATAACAAGCAGCAGTTTAAAAAGGAGAGGGATTTGTTGGAAGTGAATTCCTCTCTGTCACCTCACATAAATCGCATTGGCCCATGAATAAGAATGTAGTCAAGTTCAGGCCCCTGAACGGCTCCCTAGAAGGCTCAACACTGCCATAATATTAGGGAAACACAGGGGGAAAACGTGGGCACAGGGGTCGCTGTGCGCCTGGTCAGGTCATCTCTTCGGGGCTGTGTGTAATTGCTGAGATGACTGTTTGGTTTGGGTTTTATGGCGGTGAGTAAGAGTGTAATGTAGCGCCACCGGACCCCACTATCATTGTTCACTAAATACCATCCACTATGATTCACTACATTTTCCCTGATTGTTTGTGTGAAAAGCAGTCGGGAAGAAGGAGGCTGAAAATTGTTCTGCTGCTGCAGCTTTGTGTGTGTGTGTGTGTGTGTGTGTGTGTGCGTGTGTGTGTGTGTGTGTGTGTGTGTCTGATATTCAGCACAATAGCTTCTACAAGCCCAGGAAGTTTGGTCCGGCCTACTCTCAGACAATACACCCACATTATTCGTCCCTTTGATGTCGCCGGCCGCCCCCAAAAAACAGATGTCACTGAGAACACAAACCAGAACTCCATGCAGTCTGGCCCTCACCCAGGTCTCACTTGTTATTTTGTCTATTAAAGCCATTAAAAGGCAGGTGACAAAATCCAATGTGGCATTGGAAGTGCTCTCCAGGAAACGGACGTGGAGCAAGGCACTAGACCTGTATCTCGGGTCCGAAAGGGGTTCAAACTCCAGCTGGATCACAAATGTGATGAAGCAGAGTTTTAAACAAACCAGGCACACTCTTTTAACTTCCTGTTAACAAATCCTTTGATTTTGATTAAACCCCCCGCAAATACATCACCCCCAAGGTCACAGTGGGATTGTTTTCTAATCCCAGGCAGATTTATATTTGCGTCCGGAGTCCTCAGTAATTACTGCATCATTGGCTTCACACAGAGCGGGAGCACCCTGGTGATAGAAGAGGCCCGAGTGTCTGGACGGTACACCTGCGTGGCCCAGAATGAAGAAGGCAACAGCAACATGACAAATGATTTCTTCATTAAAGGTGAGCTGCATCTCTACATATAAAATAATGATGTACATCGCATACAAGGTAAAACAAAGGTCATTTTGTATGCTTAGCAAGTGTCTTATTCAAGTCATTCATTTTTTGATCTGACTAAACAAACTACTTCTAATCTGCAAAAGAAATAGTCCCGCGTGATGCTCAGAAGCATCAGAACTTGCATTTTATCAGCACCAGTGTCGATCGCGATGACACGCCGGTTGCATTTTCGGACTAATTTCAGCTGTTTAATGTTGCACCCACAGAGCACATTAAACTGTGCAACCGAGTGTATGAAACAATTTACAGATATATTCCTCACCTTGCAATAAACTGCAAGAACGGAGCATAAACCTGCACAACATATTGTGCAATAAAGAAATGTACAGGCGGGGGGGGGCATTAATTGAAACCATCTTTTACTGCGGCTCAGCAGCTTCAGGGTGGAAGAGAGGCAAGCGTGTCCTAGACCATATGGGGAACTATAATGGCACACGTTTAAAAACAGCAATGAGTAACAGCATTCCTGCTCTGGTACCAACAGGTCATTCCTCTCTCACTGAGCCTTCTGCTAGGAGAATTTCCTTTTTATGCACCTCTGAGCAGTTCCAAATGTTCCCAAAAAGTGCAATCTCTGCAGACAGTCATGTGTTTGCAGCAGGGATGAGGTGTTACTCTGCACAGGCGCCATTAAAGTTGCATGAAAAGTGCGTCTCACTTGCTCAAATCTTGAGTGGATCGTGTCTGGGTTCGACTTTGGAGAGAGATGAATGTAGGTGAAGGCTTCACTAAAGCGACACCAAGTGTCGGCCAAATTATGAGGGTGGAAGGAATTCTATTCTCCTGGAGATGTGAGGAGTGATGGAACGCTGCTCAAAAAAGAGGACGGAATTGTAATAACAGCTGTCGTCTCTTACGGAACACAGAATGCTTTCCAGCAATCTGAATAAACAAGCACAGTCTGGATCCCTGAGGCCCGGACTCAGCTTCTCTCCAAGTGGATGCGTTGGCCAGTGCCCTCAGCAGCACTGTCCAACCAAACATGCTTCCAATTAACCGTGATGAAAGAGGAAATAACTGCAAGTTTAAAATTCCTGGCTTTGGGAACAGCGGCTTTGGTCCCAAACTTTTTGTTCTGTATCTGCTCTCATGCCATCTGGGTGTTTGTGAGGATACAAATCAACCGGGTCAAATTCTTTCTGCTCTTTTAATCAGAACACCCCGAGCAGTTTAACATCCAGCCCTCGTCAGCCATCGAGAACGATGACGTCACTCTGACCTGTCAGGCAGCCCGCTACCTCTACACCTCGCTACAGTGGCTGGACTCCTTCAATCGGACCATCACTTCCAACGCGTCCCAGCTCCAGCTCGGAGAACATTCCATTTCTCGTTCTCTCTACTTGCATAATGTGTCCCCAAACAGCACCAGAGGTTACAAGTGCCTTGCTCAACATTTCCACGGGAGGGCTGAAGTCAGGAATGCCATCGTCACTGTTGATGGTAGGTTTTACTGGTCCACTACGTTTACAAAATTGGACTATGACCCAGGATATTTTTATTCCTGGGTCATACGCCAGCGTGCTCTCACAACAATATTACAGCAGCAGCATTTGTGCTTGTGTGCAGCACGAAAGCGGCCCTGGCTGACCCAGAACTTGACAAACCAAGATGTGAACAGCAGCAGCACCCTGAAGTTGGAGTGCGATGCTCTGGGGGTTCCTCGCCCGGAGATCATGTGGTTCAAAAACGGCGTTCTACTCAAGCAAAGCCCAGGTGACCTTAAAATTTCTTTCCAGAAGGATATTTGTCATCCGTTTTCCATAATTGTGACGCTTGGCCCGTGTGGAGTAATGGTCACAAGACTTTATATCGTGACTGAGACCTTTTTGATTGCAGGGATCACTCTGGGGGAGGACGGGGTTCTGATCATCGATAGGGTTAAGAAGGATGACGAGGGTCTGTACAAGTGTGTCGCCAAGAGCGTGGAAGGGGTTGCAGAAACAAGCGCATCTATCACTGTGCATGGTAAGACTAACACTGCCCTGGAATCTTAAAGGGATCCACTTGTGCTGCGTTTGCAGTACCAGATTTCATCCTAAAACCACTGAGGTGATGATAGAACAAGCTGCTCCTACCTTTGCCTGCACGCAGCACTCATAGCCCAGAATCATGTTTTATTGTCTCCATGACTAATAGCTCCTGTCAGGGTGTGAATAGTCTTCCTTGACACAAAAATCTGGTGGCCAGGAATGCAAAGTAAATTCCTTCTTTAGTTTAATGATCAAGGCAGGTCTGAGGGCCCTTACCTCGAGGACATGACCCCTGCGAATTGTTAAGAGCTTCACTAATGAGTGCGAAGAGACTCTGAGGAACAGGCAGGGAACTGAAAACAGACCCCAGTAATAAACGGATGCTTTCCATGAGCGTGCGTGCAGCGTTAGAAAAAAAATCATAAGCTATGAGTGGCGCTGCATCGTCCACGGTTGCGTCTGGACAGAGGCCGCGACTTTGTCATCAACTGTGCAAAGAAATCAGAAATTCCACCAGAACCACAAAGATACTCCAGCGACTAACTGTAAACACACTTAAACTGACATATGGTCCACAAAAAAACTGGTTTTTTCCCCCCAGAAAACACAAAAGGACTAAAGTGTAAATCACATGTTTGAAACCAAACCCGAGACGCTGCTCAGAGTGTGCCTCCACTTTTTAATATTGTGAGGTGGGAAAAAAATGCAATAAAAGTCACTAAAAACAGACTCTGAGGGCAAATCTGTACCAGATTCCTCTCTGTGCGACTTTGATGGCAGTTCTGAACACATCTGTCGATATATTAATTTATGAGATCACGAAATGCACCGAGGGACCTTTTTTCCTGTTGTTTTAATGACGGTCTTTGTCTCTCCAGGGGAAGAGGGGAGGGCAAACATTGAGGTAATCATTTTGGTGTGCACGGGAGCTGCAGCCACGTTCCTCTGGCTCATGCTCATCCTCTTCATCCGCAAGCTAAGAAAGGTGAGGCTGCCAAATCTCTCTTCATGTGAGAATTAGTCACTGAAAGTCTAAATTTCTATGAATTTGGCCCTGCTGACAAATGACTCGCTGTTCTTTGGAAATAGTGATTTTAATTTTAGCAGGTTGTTATTGCTTCCACATCCTCTGACTATTGGGAAGTTTTTTTTTAGAACAGAGTGTGCTAAAACCAGCAAGGACAGAGCGAGAATTAAATGTGCTGTTTTTTTGAGTTTTGCTGCATGAATAAATATGGGAATAATGGCGTTTATCGTCTTCAGCAACCGGCGCACTATAAAATGGGTCCCTCCATCATCATTGACCCCGATGAGTGTCCCCTGGAGGAGCAGAACGATCTTCTTCAGTACGACAGCAGCAAATGGGAGTTTCCTCGAGATCGACTGCAACTTGGTGGGTACTATGACCCTCTACCAAAGTGGCTCTTTAAAGGGTTCCTTTAAGACAAGCATATGTCAGTATAACTACATTAACAGAGACAGCAGTGAACATGATTAATAAAGTCAGTTCTTTTGGGGGTTGAATGGAAGGTGGCTCATAGTCAGAGTACATTTACTATCATTCGTATGGTTCTTTATTCTAAGAAAATGAAAAGCTGTAAGTATTACTCAATGACATGGTTGTGCAAAAATGAGTCATTCGTTTGAACCGTGTTAGATGATGTAACAACTCTGTAGGAGGATGAGCCTTGTAAGAATGTGTGGGAGGGCTGGTGAGACACCGGGGCTGAAAGGCTCCCTCACCTCTGTGGTTGATTATATATTATATTTTAAAGAAATGTGACCACTGAAACACCTGTTAAAAACAGGAGGATTTTACAAACAATCTGACAAATATTGACATTATTTCCATGCAGACAATTAAAAAAACCAAACATTTCTAACTTTAATGCGTTGCCTATTCTAAAAAGATGGCGGTATTACCTCAGTTTAATCTAAATCAGGGACCCTCAAACAAAGTAAAATACACGCAATCCGAGTCCAAACATGTTTTTATTCTGACATTCTCTCAGCTTGAAGGATCAGAAGCGCTGAGACTTTTCCACATCTAATACCTTTTCCCCTCACCAGGCAAAACTCTGGGCCACGGAGCTTTTGGGAAGGTGGTGGAGGCCTCTGCTTTTGGGATCGACAAGATGTCGACATGCAAGACGGTCGCAGTCAAAATGCTCAAAGGTAGGACGTGGACAACCCTCACAGCCTATGTGTCCTGAAGACAGTGTTAATCAATTAAAGGCACCAACGCAGGTGACACACAGGGCTGAGATTCTGTGTAAAGGGGGTCAGCAGCTGAGCAGCAAAGCTCCTCTAATGTGGATTCCCAGAAGAAGAAGCAGAAGTCTTATTTGGGTTCCAGGGATGATTTATCAGTCAGAAAGAAAAAGAGATGTGGTGACTGAACACAACAGACTGTGCTATACCGTTTATCATGTCGCAGCATAAATCAGGGCCTCGGCGAGAGGAACGCGGTGTCTGGCTGCTGGTAGTGGCAGGTCAGCCTTAATGGAAAGCAGCAGGTCTCCTCAAATTGACCGTGGTTTATCATCAGACTCCTGGGCTGCTTCTGCCTGCGGCCCCAATCATTTTTAAAGTTCACGGTAGATGCCAATAAAATATATATTATATTATATTATATTATATTATATTATATTATATTATATTATATTATATTATATTAATGACATCTGCTGATTGTGGAACCACCAGGATCCCTCGAAGAAATGTAATTTCTGGAGAAATAGATATATTTTCACTTTTTGGAGCTGGACAGCACCCAGAATTGCACACTAAGGTCATCAACTCTTTCCTATAGATCATATAGATTAGCTTACTCGAGGAGCTTTTAGAGGTTGACAGAGATCTTGAGGTCGATCCAGACTGAGCGACCTGCAGTGAACCTGGTGTCAGCAGTTGTGTTGTACCGTGCAGGCGGTGCTACGTCCAACGAGAGGAAAGCCCTCATGTCCGAGCTAAAGATCCTGATCCACATTGGCCATCATCTGAACGTGGTCAACCTTCTTGGAGCCTGCACCAAACCTGGAGGTGAGTTTTTAGTTGCTTCATTTATAGTGTCAGCAGGATGGTCTTCAGTATAGCTGCAGGACTCAGGATTAACGCTAGTAAACCATCTGAACAGGCCCGCTGATGATGATTGTGGAGTTCTGCAAATATGGCAACTTGTCCAACTATTTGCGAAGCAAGAGAGATGACTTTATTGTGTACAAGGTGAGTCTCAGCACCCCAACACCTGGCCAGCCAGTTAGCCAGTGTTAACTCTTGTGCGTGTGCTCTTCAGCGTCAGGACGGTAAGGGGGTGTCATCGCTGTCGGGAATCGAGCTGAGCGAGCTGATGAAGCGGCGTCTGGAGAGCGTGGCCAGCACTGGAAGCTCGGCCAGCTCCGGCTTCATCGAAGACAAGAGCTACTGCGACTTTGAGGAAGAGGAAGAAGGTAAAGGCCAAACACGCCTGGCTTCCCTTCAACGCCCCGCCCACGCCTCCCCTCCCCTCCCCTCCTCTCCCCTGTTTGTCCTCTCCTGCTGTCTCCATCCTCTCACCTTTGCTCCTCCCCTTCTGCACAGGAACGAAGCCCCCCCCCCTTTAGATTGTTGTTGAGCCTGAGCCTGACGGGACGTTTCCTCCTCCTGTTCTGCAGTACAATCACTGCAGCGGGAGCCGCTGTCACCCCACTGAGTCTGGGGAGGCGACTGTTTATTTCCTGTCCTGACCTTACTGTAGCTCTGCTGCGGGGCTTCGGCTCAGGCGCGGCACCTCAGCCGTGTTTTGTGCTGATGTGTTGTTTTTGGTTTGATAGGCTGTTTACTCAGCTGGGCGGGTGGAAGGACTCCTTGTGAGTTCTTCCACCATCAAGACGCAGAGGCCACATTTCACCTGTCATATGAAAGACATGAATAATTCTAAGTTGTTTTTAATCTCTGATGTTTTAACCACAGAACATGTAGGTAGAGACACGGACTTGACAGGATGGATGGTTGAGATGATTTCTTTTGTGGGGGAGCAGAGATTTACAGTTTCCCTGCGGGAATTGTTACGCTGTCATCCTATCTTGATTTACTTGACATGTGTCGAGGGCACCGAGTGGATTTAAAAACACGGTGGGCTGAGGAAAAGGAGCCCGAACTGACTGTGATCGCTTTATTTTCGCAGAATCTGAGAATTTATACAAGAGAGTCCTGACACTGGAAGACTTGATTTGCTTCAGTTTCCAAGTTGCAAAAGGCATGGAGTTCTTGGCTTCACGGAAGGTACTTCCTTTTGAAATGTTGATGTAAAGTGCTTGAAACCATAAAAGTCATGGGTGAGCGGAATCGTGGAATGAAACGTAGAAAGAAAATATTCTGAAGTCTTCGCTCCCTTGAGCGATAAATCCAATCCTTCACACACAGTTTCTGCACAGTAAATAAATTCACACATTAGGAAGCATTTAAGTGCTTATTTTAAATGCCTGAGCTCTTAAATCTGCTCCAACACACTTTAGTAAGCAGCTAATTTTCTTTCTATTGCCAGTCTAGCTTTTCTGAGGCTTTTAAAAGCAGGTTAAAACCCTATTTGTCTCAACCCATTCATAATTTTGCCAAAGCCGGATGCGACTGATTAAAGAATGCAGCCATTGTTGTATATGACCTGATTATAGGTGATTTCTGGGCCTGAGAATGGGACTCATCATCTCCTATTGTAATCTCACTGATGACTTGACCGTGTGTTGCTCTGGCAGCGCGTTTCCATAACATGAATGCAGTGGTGTGGCCCTTTACATGCAGGAAAGAGATGTTGAATGAGGTCGGCATGTATTTTTTCTTTCCACAGTGCATCCACCGGGATTTGGCTGCGCGAAACATCCTTCTGTCTGAGAACAACGTGGTGAAGATTTGTGACTTTGGCCTGGCCAGAGACATTTACAAAGACCCCGATTATGTGCGCAAAGGAGACGTAAGTTTTAATCTGCTTTAACTTTGACAGGAACAGGAAAGGTACTGGGGTACAGTCACAAAAAGGAGTAATTGTGTGTGTTCTACCTCAACGCCCTCGCAGGCTCGCCTGCCTCTGAAGTGGATGGCACCTGAGGCCATTTTCGACAAGATCTACACCACTCAGAGTGATGTTTGGTCCCTCGGTGTTCTCATGTGGGAGATCTTCTCTCTGGGTCAGTCAGGCTCCGACTCTCCTTTGTTTGTGCTACACAACAGAAAAATGACGGCAAACTGTTTCTCTAAATGGAGACGATAACACACAGGAGCGCGCGTTCTACTGATCACAAACAAAAACTGATCATCTGCAACAAACATGCAAAAATGCACCATTATTTACAGATCCATTTTGGTAATTATGTGTTCATACTGAACATCTGAGATTTCAGTGGAGTTTAGTGGACACAGCAGTTATGCAGCCTCACTGTGGGTCTGTGAGGGGACAAAAGGCTTTGTACCGTCAGCCTGAGGAGACCGTTTTTGTGCCATTCAAGCGCAGCAGCGTTAGCGACGTTGCCTGTGAATTTTAGCGGAGGAGCGGGACATTAAAATGAGAGAATTCCTCCTGTTTCTGTTATCCGTCTCCCCCCAGCCGCCAACACAAACTCACAGTAAATACACGGTGTAAAACGCTCCCCCCGCTGTGAAACCGCCGCGGCCTTTGAGACGATATTGTATAACAGAAAAGCGCGTCCAGCTCCGCGCACACGTCTGCGTTTCGAGACTCAACATGAAATATTGCACGTTTAAACGTCGCCGTGGGACACAATTCAAACACGAGAGTCTCGGTGTAAAAAGGCTGAGCTGGATGTAGCGCCGCTCTGTCATCTTTAATCGCTACCACACCGCTGCACTTAAAACATCGGTCAAACGGCAGATTTTTCTTCTTAACGTGAACTGCCATGGCGTCATTACAGCTCTTCATTTTGGCCTTCTGATTGCTCTTTTTGTTGATTCTTCTCTTTTCACATGTTCAGTTAAAGACAGACTCAAACATCTGGGTGGGATTAGCTAGTCTCCAAAAGAAAAATGCTCTTTCAATTTCAAAAAATGCTTTGCGTTAGCAGAGGACTGGGTCTCCATTTACTTGTTACCGGTGGGGTTTTAATCGTCTTATTTTTTGTCTACATCTGTATTCTTTCATGTCAATGGCCTGGGGAATGCGTGGCAGTAACATTTATGCGCTCATCAGCAAGTAAAATCTGTTGAGTCGTGAAAATAGACGATTATTAGACTTATTTAAATGTCAACTAACAGCTGCTAAAGTTTTATTTTATATCATTTTGCCTGGGAAAACGAGAGGAATGAGAAAAGGTGGAAAAAGAGAGACGCAAACTGATCCGTAGCACATTTAGCTGCAAATATCACAACCCTGTCCCAAAAATAACATTCACAATCATGCGAACTACTTCTGTAAAGTTTATCGTGTTGACTTTTCAGGCGCCTCCCCCTACCCCGGTGTCCAGATCGATGAAGAATTCTGCTGCCAGCTGAAGGATGGGACCAGGATGAGAGCACCAGAATACGCCACCGCTGAGATGTAAGATGTCTATTCATGCGCTGGAGCTGCTGTCTGCAGATATCTTGTTTTCACCAGCTGCCCAGATGTTCTGAGCAGTTTCACGCGGGCTCTTCTGCATGTTCCTGAGGTTCTCCTCCTGTATTAGGAGCCAGCAAGGTGAACTCCAGGTCCAATAAAGTTGTCCGTGTCCACACAGCTTTAAGAATCAAGTAGATGCACTGAACATGTAGAGGTTAAGAAAATAAAAGCATGACACATAGCAACAACTATATCTATGCAGTTAGGGTTGCCAGATAAGAATGGTGGGTAGAAAAGAGCAGAATATAGCTGGTGCAGATGAACCATAGACCCGTCATTAAACCGGATGCTTGGGGTCCTGATTCGGCCGGTGACGAGAGCAGAGGCTGCAGATGGATTTAGGGGTAAATCTAAACCGTAAATATCTGCGGCAGATCAGACGGTCCTCTCTGGAAATATCAGTAATGTGAGTAAGCTCTTCAGCTGTGTCCAGATCCTGGATGAGTCCATCAATCTGGAGTTGATTTTAAAAGGCCTTTATAGTTTCTATCGAGCTGCTATTCGCTGTGATAGTGACGTGACAGCCACAGCTCAGGCCAGGAAAAGTTAACTTACAGAATCGATCAGATTTGCATAAGCGAGGCGGAACGGCTCTTTCCCCTTCTTTACTCTATATGGAGTCCAGACCCGCTGATCTCTCCAGCTGTTGATCTACAAACTCACACTCACACCGATGGGCTTTTTTTAGTACCAGTGCAACACTGATTCATCAGGAATGCTGTTTGTGACAAAAATCCCCACGCCGAAGTGCTGCCAGGAATTAAGTGTGGGATGCTCGGAAAGGGGGAAGACAATAAATAGGATGCCCCTCTTCCCATTGTGAACCCAGCAGTTCAATCCTTTCCCGTATTCAGAAACAACACCAGCACTCCCTCAAGACCTTACACGTGTGTGGGGAGGGCTTCATTCTTATTGCAGGCAGGAAATGTGGTTTAAATTGTGAAATCATACGGCGTGCCGCCTCTTGATATGCGTAAGGCTGTGACCATGCTTTCCACATCCGTTCGCCATTATGAGCGCTACCACCTGGACGTGAACATCCGTGTTGCTGAACACACAACTCAGAGCTGCTTGTTTCCCTTCAGGGGACTCACAGCGGCCTGGTTCTTTGGCTTAGCCAAGGAAAGTCAGCTTCTTTTACCCACCAAAGGAAAAGATCAACGATGTATCTGTGGGGAAATGAACAGGATATGGATCCATCACTGCCTGATCCTGACCAGGAATACACCGTCATACCTTACAAACCCTTTACAAACAACTGCTGTGGAAACTCTGAGGGGGTTTTCCAACACGGACAGAGATGCTGACAGCTCGACAGATGCCTTCAGGCTCTCGCAGGTCCACCTAGGAGGAACAGAGGCTCACAATTAGATCAGAAACACTGAGTACAAAAGATCCGTGGCAATGCGAAAGACAGGCCAGTTGTACGAATGAGCTTTGCATGCTGAAGATATCAGACAATGGGAAATCATTTATGTGACAACAGCGACCGTCCCGGGTGATGAAGTTCAAATCTACCTCTGTCCTTAGATACCAGACCATGTTGGACTGCTGGGAGGGGAAGCCTCAAGACAGGCCGACCTTCACTGAGCTGGTGGAGCGGCTGGGAGACCTGCTGCAGGCCAGTGTGCAACAGGTGAGGGGTCTGTTTCAGGCACCACGTAAACCTGTAGCCAAGCTGCTCTTTCTCCCTCTGGATGTCTTGTTTTCTCAGGATATTTTTCTATTTTATGCCCTTATTCTCATCTGTTAAGTCAACTGAAGTCAATTAAAGCGTCCCACAGGCCCTAAATTAAGTAGCTGAGTAAAGCTGCTGCATACACATACTGGTACTGGAGTTTGTTCCAGTTTAAAGGGCACTCAGACGGAGACAAAGATCCACCCGAAAGGCCCGCGAGTGTCAGTGCAAAGCTCGCTAACACCGTTCACCACGACCTGTTTGCTGCAACGATGCTGCAGTAGAGCCCCGGCGTTTGGGCTGGTGTGAGGAAGGAGACTGGAAGACATCACTAGCAGCCCTCATGTGAAAGAGCTCAGCGGACGCCAGCAGCGGAAGGCTTTGACTCATGTTAATAAAGCTGTTGTTACAGCGCAGGAAAGCCTGTCACGGTCTCTGCCGTGCACACCGGCATTGTACTGGCTTCATTAGGCGTGAGCTTCTTTGGCTGCTGGCCACAGCCTGTGGAAGTGTGTTTGTATAGCGTGCCGAGGGTATCGCCTTACTTAAACCAATAAAAGGTCGTCCTATTTAATATTCTCTTCCTGCTGGGCTGCTTTAGGAGGGAAAACACTACATCCCCATCAACACAGCCCTGCTGGCCCAGCTGGGAGACCCATCCGTCACTGCGCCATCAGAGGAGATGCCCACCCGGCCCGTCTCCCACCGGGAGTCAGGGGGCACCTGGTAAGAACTCGGACGTGTCTGGTTGTTTGTCTTTATAATTGAATACCTCTTAGAAACCATTTTGCACCTGATTAGAACCGTTCCCGGGGGCCCTCCGGATCCTTTAGGCTGGTGCGCCTGTGAGAACCTTCACTGACAGCTACGGAGCGGGCTCAAGATTTATGTCCTCTTGAAACAATATTTGCGCAGCTCTTGGGTTTTCGCGGGTCCTTGTGGCGTGCTTATTGCAGAGGTGTTGAAAAGCAGTCGGGTCACCTTCCTCTTAAGCCAAACGAAGCATTCATTTAAGCCTCCAAGTGTTGAAACGCAAGGTCAACAAGGCCCGATGTCTTTGATGCTGCACGTTGTTGATTCATTAGTTTCCTGCAGCTTTGTTGCCGAACGCTGCGTCTCTGTCGCGCCGTCATTTACGGGGGAACGCCGCCTGGTAGCTTGGAGACTTACCCTGGAAGTACTGTGCTTTTTGGCAGGAACATCAAGATCCGTCCTGCTAGTGTGAAAACCTTTGACGAAGTCGTCACTGACAGCGGGACAAAGGACAACCACGGAGTGAGTTATTTGTTTTGAAACTAAATCGGGAACAAACAGTAGATAACCCAGCCTGGCTGCAGCTCAACACAACACTGATACAAGCCAAGGATGAATTGTTTAGGACAAAATATCACACTGGAGATTTTATACAACTGATCCATGCCTACTGATTTGTTTTCTTCTAACTTTCAAGCAATCTGGAGTTCCACAGGGCTCTATACCCAGAACTCCTTATTATGCTCGGTAGCAGAGTTTAAACAACATCGACATTCTGGATTCTCTTCATTCTGATACACACAAACACTTGTTTAAACACATTTTTAACACAATAAATTACTTAAAGCAGCTAAATAAGACTACCCAGTTCCTCATTATGATCTGCCACATATTAAACTTTTATTCTGGAACAAATCATCCAATTTTGTGACACATTAAAGGTTAACGTTGAAAACCCTTGAAGCAGTTTCAGTTTTTTCTTGGTCTTTGGTCTTTTTTGTATTATTTTTTTAAAATAAATCTTTGCTGTTGTCGTCAGGGCGGCCAGTCGGACAGCGGGATGGGTCTCTCCTCCGATAACATGCAGACTCTGAAGCGCCTGGAATCGTTGGCGGGACGACCTCTGAGCATCATGGCTCTGGCGTACGTGCACCTCTGCTCATCAGCACCTGCAGCACACACAGATGGACAGGCTGTGCAGCACACGCTTGGATAGGCGCTCTGTTGTGCTGGAATGTTGACTCAGTAGCTGTCACACTCTCACACGCTAGCTTTTTCCTCAGTTGCTTGTTTTTCCTTTTCGCCCAGAAGAACCGAAAGTTTAAGGAGACGCAGACACGGGAGGGGAAAGAATCTAGAAGGTGATGGGGTGAAGAATTGAGTGTTTCAGTGGTTTAGCTAAAACGTGACACTAAAGGCTTTGCTTTGCTGTTTCCATGGTGTTAACATCAAACCTGAGTCTAAGTTTTGTAAATCTCCTCTGCACGAGGGCCTCTGCGGGGGTTTTCTGGTTTATATATTAGGTTCACAGCAGGGTCAGTTTAAGGGGTCAGACCTCTGAACTCAGTAATTATATTCTCAACTATGTGCTATTAGCCTGTCCTTTAGCATTTGATAGCACGTGTGGTGCTGCTGGCTACCTTGACAGTTGGTAAGGAATGCAGCGGAGCTGCACCAGTCGAGGCTTCCGCGGCTCACGGCCTGACCCAGGCATCCAGGGAATGATGTGAATTTTCAGGAGTGGACTTCCTCTCTCGGCAACCACTCAATCAGTGTCACCTTTGAACTTAGGAGGGTTTACGAGGGCCTCCACTGTCAACTACAGAGCTGCTCCCCTGTTGTCTGGCCTGAAGTCCTCGCGTTGGTCTCCCGTCTTCACCAGTCCAGTTCCAAACTACCCAGCTCTGACTGAGCCGTACGGCCAAAGAAGATGTCTCAGCCTATTATGTATTTTTTTATCCATCGTGACACGTTGAAGGAAGCAGCTGAAGCGTCTCTTTGTCTCCTCTTGTACCTGTAGCTGTGGCGTTGCTTTGGCAGCTCTCTACATTGTTAACATGACGGCAGGTATTCATGAGCACAACATTCCAGTCCAGCAGCGTCACCCCCCCCTGCTGGGGACTGACCCTTTGTCCCCGATAAAGCAGCTCTGGAAACCCTTAGCAACCTCCCCAAGACAATGAGGGGCGATAGCTCATATTCTGGGCATCAAGTGAAGCAGAAAAAGTGGGGATGATTGATTACATCATATTTCAATAAAGAGGAGGTGGTCCGATTGTGCTGCTCGGGGGGGGGGTTCTTTTTAAATCTGAGTGTTAAAACAGTCCAGATCAGGTCACATTATCTGGAAAATAAATTTGTGTTTTTCAGGATGAAGGTGGCGAGCAAGAGTAAAGAGTCTGTGCAGGGCGACTCCGACGGGGACAAGTTCCCCCCCAGGGTCGCGTCTCTGAACTTCAGCCTGGACGACTCGGCCCTGGACGCCGGCCTGGAGTGCCACAGCCCGCCGCCGGACTACAACTCGGTGATGCGCTACTCCACCCCCCCGGTGTAGCATCCTGCCCCGCCCTCGTGGATCCCACTGCTCTTCTCTCATCTCCAGACTGAACCCGTGGCGAAAACTCGACACATTCCTGCCCCAAACGTGTGTTTGCGTGTTTTAAAAAAAGTAGTCCACCACCAGGAAAGCTGCAGATTTCTTGCCGTCGTTGAGACGCAGGCTGAGGTCATCTCTGCTGGTTTGTTTCACCTTCACTGTGATTTATCCAACAGCTAAAAACAGGCTCAGGTATTTTATTCCTTCATCTACTGTGAAAACAAACCACAGTGATCCCAACTTCCAACGACTAAAAGAAGCTTTGTGAAATTATACTTCTGGCTCAGATCAGCGAAGCAGGCGTGAAAATAATACTGGGTGGATCTGCGAGACGAGACCAAGCCGAGATCAGAGATTAACAGTGGGAATGTTGAAGTCGTTGGAGAAAAATGTCTCTAGTTTTACATTTATTGCTCATTTAGATCCAGCACCAACACAGTAACCCAGTTAGAGCTGCTTGTTCACCTTGGAAAGGCCACCAAAGTCCGCGCTTATCCTTCAATCTGGTGCTAAAGTCAAACTTGCAGGGCAGGTCGGAGAAATGTAGCACCCGACTGATGCGGATCCCTAGAACAGGTCGTGCAGCAGGCATAGATCCATTATTCCAGTGTTAGTAGACACATGCAGCTACGTTAACCTTGACCACTAAATAAAAAGGTGTTTGTATTTGTGTGTAAACTCCAGTGTAAAGCTGATATTATGAACCCTGTGGTCCTTGCGTTCATGTGAAGAGGAAACGATTATGCACTGATAACGTTGACATCATTTATAATGTTTGTATTTTATTGATATTTTATTACAAAACCTGTGTTGAGGGCCGTATTTTAGCGTTTATTTCTTATTTAACTCCTGCAGCATCATAGGAAATTAACACTTTCAGTACTTATGTTATTGTTTTGTACCATCCTAACATCGTGGCGCAGCAGGTTGACCTCTGGATCCGCCCGCCTGCTCCCTCAAACCCGGGAATGACGATCAAATTTCCCAACTTCTCATCTGACTTTGATTGGCTCCACCTGCAGCAGCTGGGAACGTCATCCCGGCTCTTCCTGCTGTCCTCCAGTAGCGTCACCAGTTGTTATTTTGTCTAAGGTATTGTTCTGCAACACTGTTAACTGAGCAGATAAAATTACGAATAAAGATATATAAATATATATATTTATACATTACTCGCTGTGTGTGGTGGTTGTTGGTCCGTTCTTCTTTTAAAACAACACTTGTTCAAAAAATCCATCATAAAAGAGCCGAATAAAAGAGGGAATTCCATAAAATGATAAATAAAGGGCCGCAGCAGCTCAGAAATCATCTGACCTGGGTTCCAACATAAAAGTAGCCGCGTCCCAGAAGGTTCTGGGTTCTCGGGTTGACTCCAGCACCTCTTGACCCTGCACAGAATGACTACATTACAAAAGAACTTTGCGGTACTCGGTAGACTCCTACAGCTGGTGTCTTTCCTCTGGTTCTCCCCCCTGTTCTGAAAGTAAACCCAATAATGGACCAATGACCTTTGATGTATTGGGTCCACCCAAGAATTTGCTGAGCGGTTTCTTTAGAACGAACTGAGCATCTTCTTCACTTCTTTGGAATTCTCTCACGACGCCTCACATTTTCCATCCATCCTCAGATTCGGGAGTGTTTGGGTGACTCAGATGTACCCAAATTCTCAGTCTGCAGGAACCAAACGCTCCTGGTTTGGACACGTGGGTGTGATTGCTTGGGTGGGCCCAAACCGTCGGCCCCCACCATGAAGCATGAGAGAGGCACTTCCTTCCACCAGGACAAGAAGTCGGCAGCATGTCTGGAGAGGCCCCCTGAGCAGGAAAGGAAGAACTGGGGCTTCCTCTGGGGGGGGGGCAGTGTCCCTGCTTACCAGCGCTCGTGGATGTGTCACGGGCGGGCCGGTGCCTGCGCCGTCTCCGGTCATCCCGGTTTTGATTTACTGGTGGGGAGGTGAGCAAACATTAACACGCGACAGTAAACAAGAACAAAGGAACGTGGGAATGATGCTGGAGGTCGTTTCATGGCTGGAGTCGCTGTACTTTTCCTCTTCTGTATCAGGAAGTCTAAAAACGTCAGTTGCATCACAATCAGACATTAATAAACCTAAAGGTGGACGTGGACGTCTCTACTTACAGCATTTCATATTCAAGTACCTGAGCCTTTTTGAGGATAAACATGCTACAAAAGCCAACAGCAGTCCCAATAATCAGCATATGCTTCCCCGTGGAGTGAAATGGGGACACTGTTTATGTAAAATCATCCAAAAAACCTTCCAAATCCATACACAATAGCCTCCTTTATTGTTCGTTTTAACATATTCTACATAAACATTGAGGCAGGTCCCTTCCATGTGAGCTAGGTCGTTGCTCCTTCCAGATAGAACAAAAACCCAACAATAGCCAAAGGTTTTTAATCATTCTTGGATTATAAATAATACTTTATAAATTTATTTACAACACTTCCTGGACTGAATGACTTGTGGATGCAGCACCGTTTGTGCCCTGGCAGCCACCATAGAGGCTCGGAAATAACTTTTATTTAAATGAATTCAAAGAAAATGGCAGAAAAATGAGTGTATCAAGTGTGTGCTTATACTTGTGTTGTTGTTGTAACAGCAGTGAGATGTCCAATTTTATGGCGTTTACACTCCTGCAGTCAGGAGGAACCTTGTCCAGCCCTTCCTGGTTCCGCTTGGCCATTGTGAAGAAAACAACCTCTCTCCCACCTGAACACTTCCCAAAACAAACAGGCCCGCAAAAGACAGCATAATTAATAGTAAAACTGAAAGAACAACCTCTGTACCAACTTCACACACACACACACACACACACACACACACACACACACTGGTTCCTACCGCCCTGTAATGGTGTTCCCAGACCCCTGCTCGTGGAGGTGAATGGAGGGTTGTACACATGCACGCCTCTCACCTAAATCAACAACAATGAGCCGGATGTCTTCCCCTGAAAATACATTTAGCAACACCACCTAAATAATGATGCTACTAAAAGAGGCATAAGGGTGAAAATGAGGCGACGGGTCAGCAACAGATGGCGGAACAAGTGGGGGAAAAGCCCCTTTCAGCCTGGTGCTGATGCGTCTCTATTGCTGTGTGTGACAGAGGTCGTGTGTGTGTTGGTCCTCATCCACCTCCGGTGCTGCTGTGCTTCTGTTCTCGCCACATCAGCAGCAGCTGGATCATCTGCAGATGTGGAAGATCACCTCCTCTCATCCCTGTTAACGCTGTAAAAACAACAATAATATTTTAGTGTTAGATCTCACAGTGTGGATTACTTGTTTCCTTTATCCATATGATGATCAAGTTGCGTCTGGGCCAACTAAAACTTGCCATGTGTTTTTTTTTTTGGCACATTTAATCTCATCTTTTGTTCACGCGTTATCTTAGCTCTCATTTTGGTGTCGTTTAACCTGACTTTAGGGATTGGCTGCCTTCTCCTCTGGCGCCACCATGAGGTGACGCAACATCTGCTTCAGTGCAATTTGCGATGGTTGTTCTTTTAATTTTCTATTGTTCTAATCAAATGGGTGCAGTTTATATTCCCGATGATGATCCTCATTCACTCTTTATAGATGTGGATGATACATTTTTGTGAATTACTTGCAGTGTTCTCAAGCGCATGCAAAGAAAGAAATTCTCTGTTGAAGTTGACCCAATTATTTCACTGTGCGGGGTCATTTTCTACAGATTGCTAATGTGCAGCTACATTTTTACTTTTTGTGCGCCACAGATGGTTGATCGGGCTAAGAATAGATATAGCCAGTATCAGAACTCAAACCTACAGCCAGTGCGTGTTTATACCATTTTTAATTGTCAGCAGATGCGCTTCTTGTGTTGATTCGTTTTTCCATACTTTAAGAAGTTTCCACATTCCTTCTTCATCCCAAACACTTGCGTTGATCTCTGCCACGCTTTCTGCTAAATGTCGATCACGGTTTGTGCATGAGGGCAACATGTGTTTCACATAGCGGATGAGAAACCAAAGGTCTGCGCTCTTGCATTCAGTTTCTCCAAAAATAGTAACAGATGGTCTTGTTTTACCCCGACTCCAGCAGAGAGACGCTGCAGCGAGTCGAGCAACATCAGTGAAGTTATGCAACAGGCTGAATTCTTGGGCTGCTTTAACACTCGGTGTCAGCTCGGTGTCAGCTGGGTATTCTGCAGATATTCAGGTATTCTGTAGAAGACAGGCTAAACTAGAATCCACCAGCAAGTCTATTAAAACGCTTTAAATGCGATGACTTGCTGCAGTGTTTTAATTCAATGTCGCCATCTAGCGTCCGATACTGGAACAGACCCACACGCCACTTCAGACACGCTACAAATCTAACAGATAAAATATCGAAATATTCAAAATTCCCTGTGTCTTTTTTTGTTAGCTTTATATTCAGGCAAGCAAAAATGTTTGTCTCCATTTATGATCGTGAATTGTTGTATTCGTACATGAGGGGAAGCAATAAAACCAGCGTGCACGTTGTTTGTACTTCTGTAGGTTCGTGTCCCCAGATGCTTTTGTAACTTGCACATGTTTTCTATTGCCTGTCAAACTAAATCCAAAGGATTGACCGATGATGAGACCAAGACGATGCATCAGCATCATCAATTCCTCGCTCACAGCTGGAAAAGCCCGGCTCATCTGGATCTGATCATTTTGACACGATTTCTGGCACTTTTATGTATATTTTGACCTTCGGTCTCAAGTGATGACATGTTGGCAGGTTAAAGATTTGTTTTCCAGATCTAAAAAATAAGTAATAGAGAGGGAGCATGGAAAATAGACAGGGAAGAGCTGACCAGAAGTTCACATAAGGAAAACAGAATTGACAAGCTCGTATCAAACAAGTGCCACCGGAGCTGCTTTTACTCTTTTTCCTGACCCGTTTTAATGACGCTAAATTATCTGAGCTGTTATGAAATACGTAACAGAAAATTTCAAATAAATTTCTTAATCCTGGAATTCACGATTCAACCGTAGACTGTTCAACTTCTAGATTTAAAAATGGTGCACATCTTAAGTTACTAAGGTTCAGTTTTAAACATTAGTTTAAATCATTTAGTTGGCCTAAATTAACCACTGTCTTTGTTGGTGATGAGCGCCCTCCTGTGGCGATTTGAAGGAAGACTCTTCAAATATCGATTACTGTACATGTTCTTTAGAAATGCTATAAACCACTTGAAACCGATGTTTTCTCGTTCCGAAACCACAGATGACAATTCTTACCATCGATTTAGTATATTTTATTCCCTGGCCTAGCATGCGGTACAAGTATATAAAACGCTGCACATGTGACTATAATATAAAGACTATTTTATTTCAAATGCAACAGAAAAAGTACAGAAATTAAGTCCGCATGGCTTCAGCATAATTCACCGCCATAGCTTGTTGCAATATTTCAGAGAATTGGCGAGAATGTTATAGACAATTAAGATAAATGATAGATAATTAAGTTCAAAACCTATTTGTATTACAGATGTTTTTTTCGCACCACACATAATTGTTCCTAATTTTAAAAATAATAATCTATAGCCTCTATTTTATGTCTGTTTTTCTTTTATTATTATTGTATTCTACATGATGTAGCTGACGTATACAGTGATGCTTTATTGATACTTATTTTAGGTTAAAAAAAATGAAATAAATTTGGCTTAAATAAATTAATTTTAGAAATGTGCCCATAAGCACAAAACTAAATTTAATGGTGAGGAAAGATTCAGTCTTATATTGGTAGAGTGTAATTCCATATCCTACCACAAGAGAGCAGAAGTGAGTTTAAACATTCCACGGAGGCTCTGTGAAAACTTGGAAGAAAAAAAAAAGTTTTTAAATATACACAATATAGTTGTTATTCAGGGCGATAATTCAACATCAACGCCTGGCCCGCTGGATATTTGGACACGCAAATCTGCACAATCATTATAGTGTATGAATTCACCTGTAATATACTTTTCTTTGTAAAATTTCTAGAGATAAACAGATGTAATTATTCTTATTCTTATTATGGTTATTTATTTTGGAATGCTGCATCTTTGGTGTCCACATGCAATGAAGACTACTGAAGAGTCAAGGCGCTGGTGGCCGCAGACGTGAGCGGCCCTGGTGTGTCCTGCTCGATTTGACCGCCTCATAAATATTTTGTAGTTAATAAACAGACACCGCGGTGACATCCATCAGCATTTAAAGATGGACCTCAAGCCGAGGTCAGCTCTGTTAAATAGGCCTTCACTCTATCCACGGCTGAGTGGAGAAAAAAAATAGAAAAACTCCAAGGAAAATTCTTTTTTTTAAATAAAATTTTTAAAAATTGCCTTCAAAGCACAAAAAAGTCTAACATTTTCAAAAATGGCATTGTTAATCGGTTGTGTTTAATTGAGGTCGTTGTGGGAGTCAGAGCTTTAATCGCGCTGTTGGTCCTGTGGGATTCCTGACACATCAAAAATACCTTCCCTTTAAGTTGACTGATGTGTCGTGGGGGCCATTGTTAGTCGCACGGGGGAGTTGATGTTTCCTTGTAACCGGAATTAGCTGTGAAGTGCGACCTTGAGGTGTGAGCAGGGAAACCGTCCGGCCTGTTTCAGGGGGAAAGCGTTCGTGTTGCGCCTCGTTTGCAAGCGAACGTTTGGACTAATCAAACAAAATGTACCAGTGAAATCAGTAAAATTCCCCCCCGACAGCTGATTTTTAACTAACAGGAAGTTAAGATGCCAGTATTTTTGGAAATAACACACCTAAGCAAGCGCCACCGGAGAAAGCAGTCCTCTCTTTCCTGCGCGCAATTACGCACAAACTTTGATCCACGTTTAATGCTCGTGTGGAGGTGGATTGCCGTGTTTTGCAGCTGATAGGTCGCGCTCCTAATTTATGCAGAGGAGAACCTATGATGAGGAGCGGCCCTCTGTCAGCTGATGACGCGCTGCAGGCCAGTGCGCAGGGGACCAGCTGGGGCGGCAGCTCCGGACTCTCATTTGAATGCAAATCTGCAGGAGTTGAGGAGTCGGCTGACGTCAGGCACTAGTTAGTATACTTTTACCATCTTGTCAACACAGCCACATCATGTGAGAGTGCAGACAGACTGGAACTACCTCGTATTTCCCACTGGAAACCAACTGGGACTACAGCTAAAGCTGAGGGTTGTTTTGAAGCGTATCGGGGTAACGATGTGGCCGTGAGACGGGCAGCTTCACCCTTCAGCCTACTTTTGATTACTTTTAGCTGTTTCCTTCAAATCATGTATGTTGGATATATTTTGGATAAGGAGAGCGGCATGTATCACCAGGGACCAGTAAGAAGATCAAGCATCAACCTGCCCCCCCAGAACTTTGTTTCAACTCCACAGTATCCTGATTTTACCGGATACCATCATGTGCCGAACATGGATACGCACGCACAGTCTGCGGGGAGTTGGGGGTCTTCGTACGGCGCTCCACGAGAGGATTGGGGTGCATACAGCCTGGGACCACCTAATACTATTCCCGCCCCTATGAGCAACTCCTCTCCCGGACAGGTTCCATACTGCTCACCTGAGTACAGTCATATGCACCCTCCAGGATCTGCGGCGCTACAGCCGCCTCCGGAAAACGTCTCTGTTGCGCAACTTTCTCCGGACAGAGAAAGACTTTCTTTCCAGTGGATGAATAAAACTGCGCAATCCTCTTCCACAGGTAAGTTCCTCATCTTCTTAACCCTGCTGCCAGAATTGTGTGAATGTGTGGGGGGGTCGATTCGATATTAATGGATTTTTGTTTCAACGAAAATGTTTTTACGCGCTGGATTTCCAGGTGAGTTCAAATCGAATTTTAGAACGAAAAACGCGGAGCTGGGCCCCCAAAGGTGTAACTTATTATAAGACATGCAAGAGCAGATATGGGCTTTATGAAACTGATGAGAATCACTTCTACTCTGCGTTAAAAATGCGAGTGTGGTGGTTTGGTGGTTACCAGCACTGGAGACAGTTCAGCTCAGGCTCCGGGTTCCTCTGTGCTGGACATGAAAAAGAAGGTGTGAGGAATCAGCGCCAGGCGCGGTTGTGATGTAAATTTAATGATTCCTGGACTTCCCAGCCGTATTCTTTGGTGTTCGGAGTGTTATCCGTCATATCCAGGCGGTGGCCTTTGCTTTCAACACCTCCTCACTTTGATATGCAGCGACATTCTCTTCCTCTCCAAGAGTTATTCTCTCGGAAAGAGTGACGTTTTTCACAGCCGACGTCCCAGTGCAGCAGGCCTCTGCGCTCCCGACTCTGTTTACTTGAAAATACAATGGTTCGAATAATAGGAGGACCAAAATGCAACTGACATATTGTAATCTATGTATGCAGTTAACTTAACGCGCAGCTATATCACTTTTATTCTCTTTTATTGGAATGTCTTTCGACATTTTCTTTTATTAAAATTCATTATGGGCCGATATATGACTTGTAAAGTCAAATTTGCTTCTCCTCGTCCCTCTTTAAAGCGCTTAAACGCAGCCATTTGTGCACCTTTTTGTGCGTCTTAACTTTTCAACTTGTCAGTCCGAAAGATCTGATCGCCGGCTCTTTGAAATTCGCTGCACTACACTTGTAGATGCTAGATTAAGCGGCCCAATTTGCGTTTCTGAAGAAGAAAAATAGATGTAGATTTGAAAAGCAGCCTAATAAAGATGCCAAGCGCCGATAGGCCCGTCCTGGCATGCATGTCTCCACTGCGGGAATCGGTCAGTTCAACGAGCCGGACGCAAATACAGAGATTTTGATTCTAAATAAATAAAACAAGCAGACAAAGGGAAAATAGAGGAATTGTAAAATGTGTGTTTTGGTCGACTTCGCAGGAAAAACAAGAACGAAGGAGAAGTACAGAGTGGTTTATACAGACCACCAGAGGCTGGAGCTGGAGAAAGAGTTTCATTTCAACAGATACATCACCATCAGGAGGAAATCTGAACTGGCTGTCAGCCTCGGCCTGTCGGAGAGACAAGTAGGGCGGACATGAAAAGCATACAATGCAATAAATCACTGAGATGGAAGCATGTGCGGAGTCTATGCTGCGCATGTGGCATGGCAGAAATACAGGAATGAATGCATTTATGATGGCGAACATTCACAGGGTCCATTCAATCCTAATTATCGCCAAAGGCCACGTTATTATTAATTTTCCTACGTGTACCTGCAGCGCCCCTGCGCCATATTAGTATTATTATTAATAATAGCATTAATAATAATATTAGTAGTAGTAGTAGGAGTAGTAGTAATACTAGTAGTAACCGTAGTAGTAGCAGCAGTATTTTAGGTGATCAGTGTAGTCCAAATAGCCGATTATTCATCTTAATTGATACTCTTATTTAACAGTGATTGTGACTCGAGAATAGTTTAGTTTAGCCTCATTATTTTTATTTGTTATTTTATTTCGGTTCCCTTCCGTCAAAGTAAAAGCTGAACGGACTTTTTCTGCCTTCGCAGGTGAAAATCTGGTTCCAGAATCGCAGAGCTAAAGAGAGGAAGCTGATCAAGAAGAAGCTGGGCCAGTCTGATGGCAGCGGCGGGTCAGTGCACAGTGACCCGGGCTCGGTCAGCCCTCTGCCCGTGCCCGGTTCTCTCAGTCCCACGGACGTGCACGGTTCTCTGTACCCTCCCCAGGGGATGAACCCCCTCCCATCTATCAGGAATATACAGCAAGTGACTGTGGGCCAGTGAGGCTGTTCCCCTCTGGACCATCATAACATAACTGAGCACTCCGACACGCCGACGGGACAAGGACAGAGCTGAACCCACGTTCTGAGGCACAAAGCTGTGGATAAAATTACATTTAAAGCAAAACTAATTGCTGGAGGCTCTTCACATATCGCTTTTTTAGAATAGTTCTAATGAGGTGGGTTTTTTAATTACAAAAAAAAAATCGACGTTAAACTTAAAAAAAAATAAATTGTGAGTTAATAAAATATAAATATCCGTTTTTGTATGTGATGCTGTGTATGTGCATAAAAATGAGAACTCAGGGAGGTTTTTAAGACTGTATAAGCTCATTCCTGGAAAAAGTGACTTGACAAATTATTTACGTTTTTTTTCCCAACATATGTTTGAATGATACGGGTCGTTTGATGACAATGCTTGAAATGTAAATAAAAGCGTTTTCTTTTTCAGTACACCTCTGGTTTTCTTATTTATACTTTTAGACAGATTTACCATGGCGTTCTTTTAAATGCGTTTTTTCTTTCTTTTGCGCATTCGGCCGACATGTTGCTCGCAGGCCTCTGACCTGACAAACCATAGTCTGACCTCTAGAAACCCTTTAAATTTAACTTGCGACGGCCGATGCCATAAACATAATGACTTTATTAATGAACGGTGTCAACCAAATCCACATTTATTCTGTTTAAAGGCCGAATTTGGTTCATTTCCAAAGTCAATAAGCGATCAACTCTTGCAGAATAACGATCACATCCTCAGCGAGCGAAACAGCGCGCACAAACTGTGCACGAATCCTAATTTTTAATCCAAGAAGTGACGCAAATTCATAGCATTTTAGCAGGCGTTTATAACGCGAGTACCTGACGATAATAGTAATAACTTTAAAAAAAAAATTCCAAACTTTGACCCCAAACTTGTTTAGTTTAATTTCTGGATTCAATCAAACAGACATTTTAAGCAAATCCCCGGTGTTTTTGGGGGGTTTTTTTGCTACTAAAACTTCACATAGCTTGAGAATAATCGTCTGCCGTTTGACACTAGCCGAGTTATTTTATGCCTTTTTTTCTTCGTCCGCGTTCCCGCTGGAGCGTGCTGCACGTGCGCGCCCCCGCGACGGACGTCATGAGCGTCCTAGTAGCCAACATGGCGGACTTTGATACCATTTATGAGTTGGAAGACGAAGAGGATGAGCACGTAGTGAGCGACGAGCACCTGGCCAGATATTGCCCGGAGCCCGTGGTGATGCGAGGGGCCGGCTACATCACAGTGTAAGCGGCGTCGCGTCCGGGGCTGTCGGGGCGTCGCTTTGTTGCCCTCCGCGTCTCCATCTTTAGCATGTTTCTGCTAAACTGTTAGCCGTTAGCCGCCGCGACACACCACCGCTAA
Source organism: Takifugu flavidus (assembly GCF_003711565.1). Classification (NCBI taxonomy): domain Eukaryota; kingdom Metazoa; phylum Chordata; class Actinopteri; order Tetraodontiformes; family Tetraodontidae; genus Takifugu; species Takifugu flavidus. The sequence goes on along the minus strand of NC_079528.1, from coordinate 12,178,011 downwards.
GAGTTGGACATATGTTTGGGGAAGGGGACAGTTACTTTGCATGACAAAAGTTGACGGTGATGTCTTTGTGTCCCTCTTATAAAGCGACATACGCACAGATCGGTGGTGCACAGGTTGGTTATTTAAAATAATGGTTGACATGTGATTTAAATGAAGGCGACGCTGGAAGTTGGTGACGTTTGTGGACGAGCGCATCACCACCATTCTTCTAACAGATGGGGTTTATTTCCTCACTTAGGCAACGCATTTGATCCCGATTAGACCCAATTTTAGATCAGTTTAATTGTTATTTAAAGCGTCGGTTACAGTTTTAGAGGTTACTCTTGTAAATAGAACCAAAAACATGCAAACAAACCTGCATTTCGCACCATTTTTATCCCCAATAAATTGTGCCAAAATTGTCTTCCTGATATCACTATGATGCCCTTTTCCCTTTAATTTGAATACTCAGCTGATCTCAACAAACATACAGAGAATCTGCATTATTTCCTGTGAATAGCGTCAACACCATTTCTGTTCTGGTGATCATTTAGATGTTCACATTCTGTCAACATCTGTGACACATTATTTAGGAAGGATCAATCAAGGATATGAGTGTGGTTGCATCCCAGCATCGCTATGTTAACAGAAACTATGTGCATGTTGTAAAAGATGTGTTAAACAGCTGGAAATACCGCTTTCTCTTAACGTTGACATCTAGATGAACTTGGATATTTAACACCAAATCAGAAAACTGTTATTATACTGCAATATTCAACACCCAAAAATGACCCAGAAACAAACTGGATAAGGATCATATTGGTTTATGGGTAATATGTCACTGACTGACATTACTAGTGAGCAGATATATGTATTAATGTTTCTTAAACCTGTGATATTATAATTTGTGTACCATCTTACAAGTTTCTTTGTTTCTTCAGGTTTGGACTGAGCAACAGATTTGACACAGAATTCCCATCTGTTCTCACGGGAAAGGTAAAGTTTCTTCTTTCTCCTCAGTCTTCAAGCTGCTGTCTGTTCAGTTCCAAGTAGGAAGAATTAAGCAATTAAAGCCACTGTGATTCTTTTGTTCTTTTGGACCTTAAACACCCCCAACTTCCCAAAACCGAGCCATTCAGAGACCTCTCAACGTGGTTTTGATCTGATGGCAGATGCATTTCAACTGACGGTGCTTAAAAAGGAGCCTGAATGTGCTGCTGTCCAGCTCTGTAAATAAGTAAGCTGTCCGTGGGGCTCCGCTGGCAGAGACCCCAGTGTTTTTGAGGGTCCAGCTCCAGGTGATAAAATAATGAAATGGAGACTCCACCGTAGACAAGAAAGAAAAGCTTCCTGGGTCGGACGCAGAAACACAAAAAGGCTGTAGGGGTAAGAGCAGGCCGAGGGAAGTGTGGGGCAATAAAAAGTACCTTCAGTATTGTGACCCAGGGTGACACATGATGGATGAGGTCACAATTATGATGATTGAAGGGTGCAGATCAGGCCCTGCTGGGCTTTATTCTGAGCTCTTTGGCTGTTTGCAAAGAGACCTTTGCATCCTGTCATAAAAGATTACGACCCCGGTTTTATGGCGTACAGACTCGGGGAGGAATGAGCATCCATTCAAGTTGTTTGGCCGGCGCAGCCACAGGCACTGAGCTTATCTCTCCTCTGAGTCCCTCCTTGCCTTGAACAGTCTGCAGCCTAGTTAGCAAGTTGGAGGCATAGAAGTTAGAGATCTCATCTCATCTCTGGACAACATCTGCAAATATCTACCTGTTGGTTTTTCTAAAGCTCTTTGATCTCTGTGCAGAGGTTTTCTTTGGAGCAATCAGGAATGTTTAACATTAGCACCTCTAATTTGAACCAGTTTGGTTGTTGTTCTGATAATCTATTCTACCACATAAGCCCGGTAAGGGCTGTTTACTTTGCTATACATGAGTCTGGTTTCTTACTTTTTTAGGTAGCGCCAGAGGAGTTTAAAACCAGCATCAGCAGAGTCAACGCTTGCCTGAAGAAGAACTTGCCAGTCAATGTGAAGTGGCTCCTCTGCGGCTGTCTGTGTTGTTGCTGTACAGTAGGCTGCAGTCTGTGGCCTGTTATCTGTCTCAACAAGAGAGTAAGTCCCTGACCCCCTGCGACACGGGCTGGACGTTCTAACTCTCTCTTCAATCAGTGCTGATTACTCCGGAGCTGTTATAGTAATCCAGCTGCATTGGCCTGAGTGTAGAGGGTAATCAGGACTCGTCTTCAATTAGTGGCTCTGTGCTGAAATGATGCCTTGCACTGGAAAGCTCCTGTCTTTCCCCTGCTTGAGGGTGTGTCATTTAAAGGTGTTGTTACCACTCAAAATTGATGACGGCAAAGTGGAAATTACTAGGTGGTAAATTGGACATTCAGTCCATAAATCGTAACGTAGCGGTCATTTACTGTTACCTGTTGAACGGTTGAAATTGGACGCTGAGGGGGTATTTTTGGCGCAATTTAATGTGTTTGTGTTCTGTTCCGACAGACAAGACGGTCGATTCACAAGCTGCTAGAGTGGGAAAATAACCGGCTATACCACAAGGTGAGAAAAGAGAGAGAGGACGGGAAGCACCTGAAGTTGACCGTCACCGTGATGGATTCTAGCTCTTGTCACCTCTTAACTCCTCCAAGCTGATCAGAGGCTGTGAGAACCGCGAGGGCAGCAGTAAAATGCCGCGTTCATTTTGTTTTGTCTCACAGCAACAAATTGCATCTAGTAGCCGTGCAAAGACACAAAGGAAGCACTTCAGGGTGTCTGGCCACAGTTTGACCCTGGCGAGACCAGACAGCCCTGCTCCCAAACCCCCTGGACGCTGAGGGGGACGTTTGGGATGGATTTTTGTGTCTGTGCGTCCCTTTCAGACCTGACTGCTGATTGTCTTCTTCCTCTCTCCTCAGCTGGGGCTTCACTGGAAGCTGAGCAAAAGAAAATGTGAAAGCAGTAATATGATGGAATACGTAAGTAAAACTATTTTACTGGATTAAATATTTCCATAGTGTTTGGACCGTTTAATTCCTTTTATTTTTCCCTCCAGGTGATCCTAATCGAATTCTTGCCCAAATATCCGATATTCCGCCCGGACTGAGAATGTGGTGAGACCTGGACGTGTAGCCCTTCAATCTTCTCCTTAGTGCCTTGTACATACAGTTTGTTGGGTCGAGGGTCTGCACTTGTCTCTAGGGGACCCTGTATATCTCCCGCTACCGTGTACATTAGAATCTGTCACACTGTCACTTTGCTTTAGAGCAGTTTTTTGCACATTTTCCCAACAGAACCAGATGTTGCCGCCTTGGTTGCACTCGGACTGTTTTAGTTTCCTCCAGTGTGACAAACAAGTGAGAAGTGCATTTACCCCAAAGAACCATCAGCCACGTGTCCCACCTATAGCGGTAATCCCTTGCTCAGAATGTGACGCCACCACCTTCCGACTAACCTTGCCTTATCGCGTATCTAAAAAAAAGATGTAGATGTTACAGGAAGGACGGTGTGGGGGGGAAATTCTACAAGTCTCATTCTGGTGTTTTGGTTTTTTAATCCTGTTTTTTGTTTCAAGTAGATGGGATGGTTGGGATTGCCTAATGTACAGTGTACATCATCACACAGTGTGTTTCTTTATATTGGACCCTCTGTACATGGGAACTAGCTAGTAAGAACCTGACCTGTAAATAAGTGGTATATTATTGTTTACATGAAGTTACTTAGCTCTTTACTTATTTTTTTGCCAATATCTTGCTGTACCATAGTTTTTATTAATGATATATGTCTAGAAACCTTTCTAGTTGATATGGACCTGTTTACCTTGTAAGCCATACTGTTACATGTTTAAAATGCCAGAACTAGAACAGATTTTTGTTGCACTCGAGTAGAAAGTCAGGGTTTCAGTGGCGGTAGCCGTTACCGTGCAGTTTTGCCAATGAAGAAGACGCTGACTGCCCGTCGCAGACGATGGCGTCTCAGCTGTGCAGCTGGAAGAATTTACTGTATAGTTTGACCTCCTCTCTCACTTACCTGCCCCCACTTTGCATTACGTTTTGGTGTTTTTGTACTTCCCCTGCCGCGCTGCGTTTGTCCGCAGCCGTTTTGGCCCAGCATCGGTATTATTTTTCTGAAGACCGCCGCGTCGTTTCGGAGTGCCTCTGGTACGGTTGGTGCACCACAGAGAAGTGTCGACGGGAGCCTGTTCTCTTGTGCAACGGGGACTTTTTAAATCTCCGCTCAGTATTGTTGCTGTTGCAGTTCCTGTCATTGTTTATCACTATGACCCCTTTGGAGAAAAAATATAAAATCAATTTATTATTCAAATTTCTCATGTGTGTCAGTGTTTGTGTCACCAGTGAATGCTGGTTCCTACACACACAACACTTTAATGGCAGGTCTTGGGCCACATTCTTTGGTTTTCACCAAAGGATTATGCAGGTTTACCTCATCTGTGCTTTATTACTTCAACATTTAGTTATTAGGAAGCTATTGGGTATAGAGATTCCATGAAGGAATATGGCACCTTCCCCTACTACCAGAACACCTTTCATCTGTGCTGGGGCTGGACCAAGAACCTTCTGCTGCTGAGCCCAGCCCTTAACACACTGAGCCACCATTGTCGCTGCCACCCAGCTTGTTTAACTCAGAAAATATTTTCAAGGTAATGAGTCAAGCGTAGAGTTTAGTTTTTATCATGAATATTTAAGCAGGTAAGAAATAACATCTTAGTCAGATGAAAATGATTTCTACATTTAAATGGATATTCATACATCTGTTCTTTTATCAATAGTTTGTTTAAAGTCATTGTTTCTTTACAGATACTGACCACTAGGGGTCAGAATAATCCATGGACAGACTGTACAGTTTATTACACATAGAGGCGTTAATACTAATATCTGAACAATTCACTAAGCAACAATCTTTATTGAATACAGTGTGTATAGTTGTTGTACCCATAAAAGTAAAAGACCAATGGGAACATGTCACCCAAGTACTCCTCCTTGTTTGTATGTTAGTGTTTGGTCCACTGAACATTTATTGATGAGTGGAAAGCTGCAGAACGCCTAATTGACAGTTGTGGCCAACACCGGATGGAACAAACCTGTGTTTAACTTTAACTGCTCATACCTGCATCAACATAAGAAAATCCCTCTGCTGGCGCTAAACTGGTTTTCTAGTTTAGTAAATTAATCACATTCAACGTGTGCATCAAGGATGAAAGTCGTCATAATGGTGCAGGACAGGAAGTGTGTCATCACCTTTGGCCTCGCTCTGCACAGCCAGCCTGTTTTGTTATGTTAGTCACTGATAATCCTTCACAAGTCCACTTTAGGCACATTTCAGCTTCAATCTCACTTAACTGTTAATCAATGTATAACTACTTTAAAACACATTAAAAGAGCTATCCTTCCAGTTTGCTATTAAATATGTCAAAACTCACTGTCACCATTTTTGGATCCTAATTAAACATTTTGTACAATAACACTGAAAAAAAAACAAAAATAAAACAAGACAGACTCTTCTCAACCAATCAAAACAAAGTTAAAAAGAATGTTGCCCAACACCTGAATACGTACAGATCAGCGATGTCGGGTCAGGTTATGCAGCAGAACAAGCCGATGGTGTGTGATCGAAGGAGAGAGTTAAGAAGAGATGAGATGAGATGAGACTTAAGAAAATGTGCTTTGCTACACAAGAGTTCCCGGCCAGGAAACCACAGTCAGCGTGACTTTATTCTTCTGCAGCTTCAACATGGGGATGAGGGAAGAGTTGTTCATTCCCACCGTCGTGGCGCCGTTCACTGCCACTATCTCATCGCCGCACCTGCACAGATCAACCACAGATGAGTAACCTGGAGTCCGGTGGGCCCGGGTGAAGCAGTGATGCGAGAGCAGATTACAACGCACTTCAGGCGGCCGTCAAAGTGCGCAGGCGTGCCTGGAACGATGGTTTTGATGAAAAAAGGCTGCTGGCCGCGGCTCTCCTCGTAGCCCCCCACGATGCTAAATCCCCAGCTCTCGTTGTTGGTCTTCTGTAAGACGATGTCCCTGCACCAGTGGAGATGACTGGAAGGGCAGACGGGGTCAGATTACTTCTCCCGTAAAATTAAGCAGTTTTTGGGTGAAGGAGGTTGTACCTCGGCAAGCCCAGCCAGCGAGTCCAGAAGGGCGTCCAGTTGAGGGCGTCGTCTCGATCCTCCGCAGGGTTCATTTCGTCCATGCTGGCAGCCTCTTTGTCCTCCTCGTTGTCCTCGGAGAGGGTCTGGATGACACGGAGTACCACCTGGGACTGAGCCGTTTGAGCCTTCATCACAGAAACGGCCTCGTTGTAGGTGAGCTGAGTCAGATCGATGCCGTTGATGCTCAGCAGGACATCGCCTGAGGAAACCCAAACCAGTGAGTGCCAACACAGCGAGCTGGGATTGCAATCAGATGAAAGCATTCGGAATGAGCTTTCATGGCCATTAACTGACAACTAAAACACGGTTTAGTTTAAAAGGAGAAATTAGACTAGTTCAGACCATAAAAATGGTTCGTTGTTGCAGCCGGAGTGATGAGGACATAAAAAAGAATCACAGATCACCAGATGCCTCTTTGTACCTCTTTTGATGGTGCCATCTCTGTGAAGACAGCCAACTGGCTGCACACTGGTGATGTAAACAGGCAGGCGGCTGCGACAGTCCCTCCCCCCGGCGATAGTGATCCCTAATGACTGCCGAGGCTCCTTCTTTAGGCTCACAGTCTTCTCCTGGCTGGAAAATCCACCAGGAGGTTCCTGCATGAATGACAACTCAAATAAATACAAAGAACTGACCGATTTAGCATTTAGCATCTCTTTATGTAAATTTAATTACTGCCGGCCTTGCGAAGATTCACAAATTCTTTCCTTTCTATTTTGTTTACATGAGCTCTGTGCTCCTAAGCCTCTCCAGGATCCTTTGACTTTAGCGATCCGGCTCACAAACCCACACGTAGCAACAAATGTGAAACATATGAGAAGGATCAGAGAGGCAAGAGTAGAGGCAAGGTGTGAGGATCAACACTAAGCTCTCGTAGGGAAGATGATGTGTAGAAAACAACAGCTTTAGCTTCTGGAGTCTGTAAACGATGAGGGGGAAGTTTTGGGGGATGTGGGAGCTCTTCCTCCTTGCCCCAGCTGAGAACCTCCCCCCAAACAAGATGAACAGACACGACTCTGCAGGCGAAAGCTAACTGTTATCAGCTTTGATCCTCAGCCATGCAAAGAAAGAGCCAAAAACAACAGAACTGTGGCCCTGTAGTGGCAGACTGAGCAGCACCCCAGGCCTTTTGATCAGGACGGGAGGCTCCAGACAGGCGCTTTCATCTCTACACGATGACGCAGGTGTCTGCTCTCACCAAAACCTGGTGGGGGGGGTTCTTTCCACGCCGTATGACGTAAGTGAGTCCGATTGTCAAAGGAGCAACCGCTACAGTCAGAACGGGCAAACAGAAACAGTAGGAGCTCAACACTGACACAGTGGTCCCACCTTCATGTACTCAGAGCGGCGCCTGAAGTACTGCGGCTCGGGCCTCCGGACTCCCCTGCCTCCCTCCTCCTGAGACTCTGTGGCTCTCATCACTACAAAGTTGACACGTACCTCACTCCCCTGCATGAAATCATACGCAACACCAAGAAAATTCACAAATTGCCCTTAGCAAGAATGTAATAAGTCCATCAAAGTCTTGATTTGGACACGTTTTGACCCATTTCTCATTCTGTTAAACTATTAAAGTTAACGTAATAGTGCCATTTATTTTCTTCACATTTAAAGAACAGTATAAAATGTATAAAAATCAAATGCACCTGTATGATCTGGGCAGCGCTTTCAGGCGTACCGTGCCTCAGGTCGTGACCATTGATGGCCAAAACCTTATCATTGTTTCTCAGTTTTCCGTCCTTGGCCGCCAAACCACCAGAGAGAAGGTCCAGGATAAAGACGCCGCTCTCTTCAGATTTACGGATGAGTTTGATGCCCAGCGCTTCAGAGCGCTGACTCTTCATTAGTGTCACCTGCAGGACCGTCCCAGGGTTGTTGTTGGAGGTAGAGCTGCCATGTGGACTGGTAGAGGACTGGGGAGCAGTGGAGGGGCTAGAGGAAGCGTTGTGATTGGACCTTGTGTCCCTCGTTTTGAAGCCCTTCTCCTGCATAACGGTGAGTCTGAGGAGGGAAGGCTGCCGAAGTACCACTATGGCCCGGGTGTGGGGGACCAAACCCAAACTGACATCGTTGACCTGGAAACAGCAGCAGAAGGTAGAGTTCTCCCTTGTGTGCAGCAGGTATGTCTACGTGCAGTACAAAGCACTCCCAAGACTCCTTGCCCACATGTATCCTTTTCTTCTGATATCTTTCCACATTTGGCATTTTCACATTCACTGTTGTTGTAAAATCTGACGAAATTGGTCTCCAAAGACTATTTCCTAACGTTCTTATACAAATGCACGATTAACCAAAGAAAACAGCAAAAAACAAATGTAATCTAAATCATACTGTAGATACGTTTGTGGGAATCGAGAGTCAATGAGCAACATGGATCAGGGCAGACTGTAGAGACATGACTGTTTAACCAGGAACTATTAGCCACACCTCGTTACCATGGAGATGAAACTTGTTTTTCTTGCACATCCACTTTCACTGCTGCAAAGTGTGTTTACAATATCATGTGAAGACAATGACGAGATGCTTATGTAAAAACGTGGCGTGCAATGCTATACGGTAATCCCAACAACCTTATAAACTCAGCATTTGTCACTATGGAATACATTATGTCAGCAAAATCTCCTGTACCTCTAAGATATGGTCCCCTGGGGCCAGTCTGCCATCACGAGCTGCTATAGAGTCCCTGACGATCTCCTGGATGACAATGTTCCCCAGTGGTGTGTCTTTTCCTCCCACGATGCGGAGGCCCAGCTCCTCTTCAGGCTCCTCTCTGTACAGCTCCACGACATTGGCCTCGGCCACGAGACTGGACCTCAGCGGAGTGTTGTCTGGAACAGAGGAAAGAGTAAGTGACGATAAAGGAAAATACATCTGAAAAGGAGGAGTAATGTGAGGTAAATTTAGAAGAGAAAGCAAACTCAAAATAACCATGACTTTCCTCACTTGATGGGGTACATCAAAGGAGCTCTCATCATTTTAAACAGCAGTGGAGAGACACTGCTTAGTGATTATGCAATAAGGCAAACAGGGCATGTACGATTATTTATATCCCTCACAGAAACGGCACGAGTTAAAAGAACCGTGACATTTCTGTCACGTCCCTGCCTTGCTTTAGCGTCTCTTTTCTTCAAAACAGGACAGAAATAGACAGTCAAATTATCCATATTCCCAGCAAGCACAGGTAGGTAAAATAGATAAATAGATATAACATTATTATACTATAGTCGCACAAAAAAATGTAGATTAATAAACATTGAAAACGTACAAATCCACATTAAAACGGTCACCCATACAATTAAAAATGAGAACTAACAGGGACATCTTTCGATCCTCTGTCAAGTTACGTAACGATATCCTCTGTAAACTGACAACCAGCCGCCTGGCAACTGTTAAGTGGACTTTGTTCCATGAAACTGACTCACATGTTGCCTTTTACCTTCGGATCAGTTTTAAACACTAGTTACACTTAAAAGGTTGCAACTTGTCTGATCATTCACCATCGCAGTGCGGACAACTTCTTAAAGTGTAACCATGACGGCATCTATATGAGTAAAGAAGCTATTATTAAGAGGACCAAAAGCCTCATACCATCTTCATTTTCTTCAAATGCAGGATTGATCATTCCAGGTTCGGGCGCCTCTCTGGTGGGATTTCGGGGTAGAGACGAATGTTTAGCATCACCGGGCGCCTCCCCGTCCCCTTTGCGTCCCTTTATCTCATTCCACGAGGGCCTCTTCCGCCTCTCCGCTTCCTCTTTCAGTCGTCGAAAAACAGGACATCTGCAGAGAAACAAGAAAGTAGTGGACACCAGAGCAGCAATTAAACACTAGGACAAGTATACACAGTAGCAAGAAAACGTAAGTGCTTCCACATATCTGCGAGTTTAAATACACTCCTGGCTCATTTTTGCATCTGAACTAACCTGTAGACTGATGAGCACGGCACACACTCATGCCAAAGCTTGCTTTCCCCTTAAAGTTCAGATGATTTGGCCATTTTCAGATTAATTCCCAGGCATGTAGCCACCGGGCAAAATGTATGAACTGCACGAATCGCCGGATCGTGCAGGCAAAAAATCTGGATGTTTGGAATTTTGAATATTTAATGGCAAATAAAAAAACAACAATGTGTTAGCCACGTTTTCAAGCTGCCGCAACCAGGAATAGATAAGTGTTTTAATGACGTCTTTGGGCCGTGTGCATGTCGCATATGATTGTGATGACAAAGGTGTGAGAAGAACCTGTGCTTGTGAGTGCGAGGCAGCAAGGGAGGGGGTGAGAGGGTGGGCTTCAGCACAGTACAGGTAGAAAAGGGTTTTCTGACGTCACTGTGGAACTACAGCCCAGACTGTCAGGTTTAATTCAAGGGGTTTCACAGATATATGGCATTCAAACGTAGAGCAGTTCGAGCCATTTGATGCCTCCACGTTTAGGAGGTCAGAAGTATTCGTACACTTTACTGCCACATGCGCTACGTTATTTTACTTTGAGACAAAAGATCCTGAACCGGGTGTTTTTCTGGCCATGCATTTGGATCTTTAGATCCAAGGAGATTTCTATGCCTGTGGAGATATTTTGACACTGAAATAAGCATGTGAAAATATCTATTGGAACAAAAGGAAAGAAATATCTAACTGTGGATGTGGACACCCCCAAATATAAAATCTAGTGGTAAACCACAACACCAGTCCTGGTAGACCACTCAGAAACTTTCCATTGGTGAAGCAGAACCCCTCCACATCTAAACAAGTCACCTCTCAGGTGGTTTAATAATTAATACTCAAATTCACTTCATTATCTGAGTGTATCTTACCTGTTGTGCAGGTGAGGCTGCAGTTCACAGCGCTGCATCTTTTGCTGACATTCTGAACTGTGGGGGCAGATCACGACCAGCTTGTCCAGGAGGTTCTTGACCAGCAGGCTGGAAGGACGGCACTGGTGCAACTGAAGTCTCTGGCGGTCCACTGGGCAGAAGTCCTGCTCTTTCAAGAAATTACTCAGACAGTGGAAGCAATAGGTGTGACCGCACGGGGTGTCCATGGGTCTGATGAGGGGCTGCAGACAGATGTGGCACATAAGTTCATCGTCCACATCGTCCTGGTATTCGTACAGATGGCTTTCGAGGCCTTCGTGCTGCTGGCCACACTCCTTACAGACGCGTGCCCACGACAGTCCCCCAGAGCTGCTGCCAGCTTTGGTTTCTGTTGCAGCCATCGGCTGATCGAGGTCACTTCAAACTTCTGTGTCTGAAAAAAGATCTCTCAGTTTCCTCTTGTATACTGGTGTATTTCATGAGTGCCCCAAAGTCTCGATGTTATGTCTCATTTCATGGTTTTCTGCTGAGAATAAAAGTAGCGAGATGCACGATGGAACTCTTCCTTCGCAGAGCGTCCAGCTCCACAGGAAATGACAAATCCACAGGGCAGCAGCAAAATGGCAACAAGCCACAGCTGCTTCCGCTCAGAGAGTTTCCTGAGGGACAAAAGGAATTCTCCTCTCAGCTAGAAGTCACCAGGCTCCGCACAAACGTGGATAAACTCTGTGAAATGGAGTGGAGCACATACTGGAGTCAATCTACAGCTGATTGCAGAACAAAGGCAGGGCATAAGCTGATAATAAGAATTCTAAATGACCTGAGGAGAAATACAACCCTAATACATAATGATCCATTACACCCAATCAGCAGCGGCCTCCATCCCTTTGTGCAGCTCCTAATCCCCTTTAAGTCTCCTTTATAAGGAAGGTAACAATTACCAATGGATTCTTCTGAGACGCTACACACCACATGATCAAATATATAAAGTCATATATCATAAAAACATAAAGTTGCAGTAAACATGTATGAAGCAAGCAAATCTGACAGCTCCCCTTTCAGAAAACTTAGAAGCTGGCACAAACTGCTTCAAACACAAACCTTATGCTATAGAACACAATAAACACACGCACGCACGCACCATCCTCGTGAACTCTCTGCCTTCAGTTTGAGTCCAGATTTCAGTCACAAGAAGACATATTAATCTCCAGAGTTAAATCCTTGGAGCGACTCACCAGGAGATGATATCTTCTCATTAACCTCTCAGGATCACCTTCATGCAAACCAACTCTGGCAGGAGCCTGAAGCTCAAATGAAACCAGAGCCCTGCCTCCCCTGCCGCACATCAGAATGATGCCTGTGTGTGCGCGCGTGTATGTGTGTGCATGAGCAGTGACGTGTATGAGCTCTGATTACACTGGCGCAACTATAGTGGGAGTAGGTGTAGCTAAACAGACAGTGTCTATCTTCTCTCAGAGAGGGGTGTGTGTGAGTGTGTGTGTGTGTGTGTGTGTGTGTGAGTGAGTGAGTGAGAGAGACTCTTGGGTGCTGCTGACGCTGCACTACGTAGAGCACAGTTGAATGATTCCCAACAGACCAGAGCGACTACAGAATATGAGTGCACGTATCTTTCCAATAAGGTCACTGAGGCCTTGTTTCTGTCTTTGTTTTCACTTTGTTCAGGTGAAACCTCATCCTGAAATTGATAGGCCACATGGATCCGTCAGCTGTAACACATCAGGGAGCGACTGAATGTTTTATTGACTGTATGTGGAAATCCCAAAACCAAAACAAGGGTTGAACAACACACGGGTGCCTCAATAGCTGCAGTTCCCTTCACAGAAAGCTTCTATGGACCCTGCTGATCCTTAGAATCAAAGTCTTGAAGTTGGTGCTCCACACAAGCCTAAACAGAGGCCAGACATGTGTCATAAAGGTCATTTAAAAGGATTGCTGGAAAAATCCTAACGAATAGCAGCAAGCAAAAAACAAAAAAAACCCTTAGGCTTTTAAAAATCTTCGGACTGGATAAAATGAGTGAAACATGGTGCGATGACTGACGCCCGACTAACTTGTAAATATATCTATGATGAGGGAAAGCTTATCTGAAGCAAATTCCTTATGATCACGTGACAGCCTAAGCTTTTAAGGGAAATGAGAGCGGCCCTCCAAGTCTCCCAGAGGATTACCAGACGTGGCATTCCTTGAAAGGCTCCAGCCAAAACACATGCTTCCATGGCTGATATGGGTGAGTCACATGTGCTGCCACACCCTCAGTGAATACAGGTGAGGCCGTCTTAGCGTGCGAGGCACCACATGTGTCATGCCGTGGGTCTCCAGCTCACACTGGTGCCTGGTGCGATGAATATTAATCACAATGAAGCACACAGGTGATGGAAAAATCTATTTGTTACTCGTAACCAAGTCGCATGTCATAGAGGATCAATATAAGAATGAAAAACAAGGCAAAACATTTGCACGACTGCTCCTCGTGCATTCAGCAGGAACAACTCTCACGTACCTGGCTTGAATTCAAAAGTTGTAAAAGAAATATCTTTTTATCGTCAGATATTATGTAATGGAAGAGGCTCAGCGAACACATACACTTAATTCCAAAATGTTCTATTATAAATCCTTTTACTTTTGGAATTTTTGGAATATTTACACAATGGAACAAGTTCAAGGGTTCAAAACGGCACATGGAGATTGGGTTTCTGTTCACAGGGACATTCTGGCTCTCACTGTACAACAGTCTGTGTGTGTATAGCTAAACACACACTGCCAGAAGCTTTTCTGTCATCAGCCAGATGATTTTAGTACCGACAGTGGACGGGAACAGCAATTCACAAGCAGCACTGAATCAACCAAGAAAAAGCAACCCGCAACTCAAAATATTGACCATTAGTTTCCGTATACTTGCACTATATTGTACAGAAGATATCACAAAACTACGGGGGAAAAGGTTCCGGCTAAAATTACCTTCTGCAAATTAAATCCTGGACGTGACTGCAAGCCTGCCTGCAGCACTACATAAGGACAACAACAGCATTCGGAATACTTCTATATTACAGCCCAACATGTCAGGTCACTCACCCAAAAGCTCACAGAAATGGGGGAAGTGGATGGAAATGCACTCAGACCCTTGTGCAGGAAAACATGCATTAATATGCATCAAAATAACAAAGAATTCAACGACTGTGCCGTGAAACGTGGACAGAAAAGCACTAAAAAGAAAGGAAGAGTCATTTTATTTAATAATTAGACGGTACCAGTGCGTAGTGTCCTGGCTTATGGTTCAACACCAGGAGGCTACATTGATCATGACTTTTGATTCGGTGCCTGCATGTTGTGACAGGGTCCATAAATAACTCACTGTCCCCTCTGTTGTCAGCACATGACTGCTGCTTTGCTCCTAATCACCACAACAACGTGACAGCTCCTAATGACAGAAGAGGTGATAAAAGTTGGCCGTCATAGGTATACCTTATAACAAGCTCTATCACGATTAACGACACTATTAAAGTGCCACGGCTTTACCACAGCAACCTTCCGAGCAGTCGCAAACTGCTGCACACCTGACGGAAACCTACTTTGCCTTATACTAACGTATATAAATAGTTCTATAAGTTGCCCACAAACAAGGACTTGTGTACGAAAAAGTGTCTTAAACTGCTTTCCGCGGTGTTTTGTCTAAAGAAGATAACAGAATGTTCTAGATTCTAGACCGAAACTCGTCTTACCTGTGTGAAGGTTGTTTTTTTCCGGAAGCGGCTAATGTGTCGCGAGCTAAAACAAAGAGCTCGGCGCGAGCCCGGTTGGTAGCGCATATAAAACGGGCCGAACACCTGAGCGCCAACACAACTCGGTCCGAACACCTGAGCGCCAACACAACTCGGTCCGAACACCTGAGCGCCAACACAACTCGGGCCGACAGATGTGGCGCATTTGTGCTGTTGTAGACGCCGGATTATCAAAGTCCACCGTACCTGGTGAGGCTGAAGCGGCGGAGGAAGGGCGACTCCCCCAGTTTCGACCAAACAAATTAATGCGCCACAAGAAGGTGTACACAGTGTGTGTACACACACACACACACACACACACACACTTATGTTTTTTGTACCCTTTCTTTGAGCTGTTAAACTATATTCCTCTTTTAATCATTGCCTTGTTACACTCATATTTACACTTATATTTCTGCTATTCTATTCCTGTTCTATATATGCATGTAAACACTCTTTTCTGTGACACTCTGTATTTTTTTAACCATTCTATTGATTAACATGCATGTTTGTTCTATTCTATTTTTTATTTATCTGCCCTGCTGCCCTGTTACACTCTGCATCTGTTTTACATTTCTGTTCTCCCAACTCTCTTTTTCTGCCCTGTTACACTGTTTTCTGCTTTATATATTTACTTTGCTACACTGTATACTGTACCAGCTCTTACAGTACTTATCTCACACGCTGTGTTGTCTCTCCCCTTTTACATTCACTCTCCATCCATTTTATCAGGTCCATCTTGCTAATAAAAGCCAGACCCCCTTTTGCCTTCAGACCTGCCATAATTCTCCGTGGTATACTGGAATGTTGTATGTTGGAAACATTCCTCGGAGATTTTGGTCCATATTGACATGATGGCATCGAGCAGTTGCTGCAGGTCTGTCGGCTGCATGAAGGGAATCTCCTGTTCCACCACATCCCACAGGTGCTCTATGGGATTAAGATCTGGTGACTGTGGAGGCCACTGGAGTAGAGCAGACTTATCACCATGTTCCACAAACCAGTTTGAGATGATCTGAGGTGCATTATCCTGCTGAGCATAGCCATCAGAAGATGGTCCACTGTGGTCATAAAGGGTTGGACATACTCTGGTAGTTTAAACGACGCTCATCGGGGCCCAAAATGTGTCAGGAAATGATCGCCCACACCATTAAACCAGCAGCAGCATCAGCCTGAAGTACTGATACAATTTTGGTGGCCCCGTTTGAACTGTAGCCTCACCTTCCTGTTCTCAGCTGACAGGAGGGGCACCAGGGGGGTCTTCTGCTACTGTAGCCCGTCTTCTTCAAGGCTGGACGTCTTGTGTGTTCAGAGATGCTATTCTGCATTCCTGGGTGGTAACAAGAGGTTATTTGAGTTACTGTTGCCTTTCTATCATCTGGAACCAGTCTGCAGATCAGCAGTTTGTGAACTACTCAACCGACCAACCCGTCAGGCACCAACAACCAGGACACGTTCAAAGTCACTTGAATCCCTTTTCTCCCCCATTCTGATGCTGGTTTGAACTTCGGCAAGCTGTCTAGACCACGTCTACAAGCATAAATGTGTTGATTTGCAGCCATGTGATTGGCTGATTAGCTATTTGTGTTAACAAACAACAACTGAACAGGTACCTAATAAAGTGGCAGGTGAGTGTGTATGCCTCAGCTCTGTTGGTTCTAAGATTGCTCTGTAACAATTTCTGACTCTATTACTGTACAATGTGTAAGCGATCTAACATTTTACCCCTCTCAAGTTGTTTTAAGCAGAAAATAATCAAGCGTTATAGTGAAGTAATGAAAAAATGCTGGATATAAATAAAGAAATTTTGATGAAAAACATTTGTGTTGATGCTGTGTGAAATGTGCCGCATACGGAAGATAATTAAAATGGCATTTGGTGGAATTTTATGTTGTTTTCCAACTGTTGTGATTTCCTTTTCTTAAATTTGGATTTAAAGTCAATAACGAAAAAACAAGCAAAACACAAATAACACTAATCCGACGTGCCTATTTAAAAATCAGTAAACATAAGCTAAATAAAGTCGTATATTCTAGAAACATACCAGAATCCGGGTCACCTGTGTAAATAAAAACTATAGTAAGATTTGGAAGTGTCCCAGATAAAAGGACCGTGACACATGAAGACGCAGTGTTAAGCGTTGTACCCCCTGCAGAAGGGAAGGGAAGTCTGTGTGCCATAAAACAACTCTGTGAAAGCCTGTTTCCCCCAGGATTTATAGCTGTGGAGGAAATCTCAATACAAAGTGACATTTGCTGATACAAGCACACAGAATGAGGCACTCCACTGTGGCAATACAGATGTCAATTGGTCTATATTTTTAAAAACTGACAAGAAGTGAACAGTTTAGCTCGATTATGATGAATTGCAGGATAGATGGGAACATTTTTATTGCAAAGACAAATGAGGTGTTTGATTAATGGTCAGTAATTTTAGTGGGAAACAGTTACGACATACACAGAGTGATTCAAATTAATAACTGTTCTTGAACCAGTCAGTCTTCCAGTAATCGTGAACAAGAGTGACACCATGTGTTTATATATAGAGTGACAAAGTAGCTGCCTAAAATTGCACTGGAATGTGGTTTAAAGCATATTATTGGTCAGATTAGGTTGGAAAAACTACGAGAGAGCGAACCGCTGAAGGCCTCACTCGACTTTACCGACTGGACAGGCGGTGGCGTCTGAGCTTTTGGTCACGCCGGAGCGGTTCGTTCTTTGGTGGGAAAACCTGAAAGTGCAGAAACAAAGACAAACACCGACCCGACAATACAGTGCATCCTGGCTCTCACACGCACACACAGAAGTGACCCACAGCTCTGTGTTTGAGCTGTTCACCTACAAACAAGAAAGAGGCTGTTTGTCTTTCCTGGGATCTGTAAACATCCTCAACAAAAACAAGTTCCTCTAGAGTGAGAGGAGAACCTCACACCACCGGGGCAGCTGCACTCTCACTCCGCCGCGCCTTTGATGTCCCTCGGACGGCACTGATAATGAAGACCTCTTACACCTTAATTCTTTTTAATTGGAGCCCGGATGTAACAGGTTGCCGATACCTCGTGGCCTTCATTTTCGCCCTGAAGGAGAAAACTTTAGCCTTTAGGTATATCATGACATCTGTTTTTAGACATTTTTATACTCAGGCTTATCTGCTCTTTTGGTTTTCAGGAGGGAAACAAAGACGGTTTCAGCTCCCTCAATAGCGCACTAACTCCTCCTCTGGCCACCCTGGGCAAAAAGCCCCCTCTTCCATATTGCCCTTGGAAAGAAGGCCAGGCATTTAGTTCAGGCCACAGCTTGCACAGCAGCTCCAGGCTCTGTCTGGCCTCCACAGGACGGCCTTTAATCGGTGACTCATGAGACGAAACCATTGTGTCTGTGGTTGTCTGGTGGTGGCCGGGTTTGCAGAATAAAAGCAGCCTTTACTTGATAGCAAAATAATTCGCAATCCTCCAACACTATAGGGAGAGAGAATATTTGACTTTTGAACGGCATAAGCTTTCCGCAGAAGAAGTTTGGGTGTTTGGGTCTTCTAAAATGGCGGAGGCTTGTCGGTCTTCCCTGAGTAAATACACTCAGGCCCAGATGATTTTCAAGGGCTTCGCTTGTTTGTACCTGCCATGTTGTTCCACTCGTCCACTCAGCATGACACCCTGTAGCCTAGGATCAGACCCTTAGAGATCAAAAGACCTTGGTGATTCTTATCAGATATTATTCTTGTTCGCCTTCCCTCCCTTTGAGTCCAGCCTTCTCACACTGTTGACCTCAGCCATACACACTGTTCCTTTTGGCCCTTTGGCCTTTCCTTTTCTTATCAACATTGTGGCCAGGCCAAGATAAAGAAGGCCCCAGGACAGAAGGTGGGTCTTGTCCACTCTCCTAAACCACCACGGTTGCATAACTCTGACTCTTTTGAGCAGTAAAGAGGTCATCCTTTCCCTGTGTGGTGCTGTGTTTTACACACTCGCAAAAACACAAGTGAAATATTTCTCGCCATGCTAATTTTACAGATCATAAAAGGACATATGTTAAAGCGCCAAGTGTTTCTCACTGATTTCATGCATCAGAACTCGAATCCAGGGCAAACCTGGCTGGCACACGAGGAGCACGCGTACAGCGTTGGTGCTGTATGCGTTCATGAGAGTGCAGACAGACAGGGAAGGCTAGTGTCCAAAGTCATGACCCTGATCTGACCCGGATGAAGGAAATTGTCACTCTGTTTGAGACAAAGCAGGGTAAAGGAGAGTCTGAGGGGCTGGCTGGTCAGCTTTTAACAATGGGGTCCAGCTCTGAGACCACAGGCCACACAAAGGCCAAAGAAACCCCCACCTTCTAGCTCCCACATTGCAATAGAACTGGCATTTCACACCGGCCTGTGAACAGCCATTCAATTAAACTACTGTTTAACCTGACCCCTGGCCTACGCAGAAATGAAGATGAGTCTAACGGGACGGGTTTGAGTCTCTAAGCCCACTTGCTTCAAGCCGTCCAGCAACACTACGTCCACCTCAGTGAATTCATTCTTTTCAATGAGTCACGAGGTGCATCCTGTGTTTAGCTAAAGCTCCAAATCCTTGTGAATATTTCCTAAAAGCATGCGATCAATGTGACACCCAATAAATAATGTGTTTAGTAATGGTTTCAAGGGGCAATAGCTCCCCGGGGAATAAGAGACATCACCAGACCCTCCGTCTGGGTCAACTACCCTCGAGCCAGTGACGACAGAAGTGACCACACAACCCTCTCTCCTTTCAATGGTCTGCTCCTCCTCTCTACCTGTACCTGCCTCCGATCAAGGTGCGGGGTGCTGCATATCAAACAGCCTTGGCCCTTTGATGTAGATGGAAACACAAATACTGATTTCAGCAGAGTCGTAACAGCTTATTTGTTCCCTTTAGTCATTCATTGAGCTGCTTGTTGAATGTGTATGTCTTCAAAGGACCGCTGCATGAACTGGTGGTACAGTAGCCGGGGAGACCCTGAGAGTGCCCTGGCCCTGGTGGGTTGTGGCCATCTGGCTTCCTGTTCCTTAGATTTGATATTGATTTATTGGCTGTACATGGGAAGATAAGGGAGCACCAGCTGCCAGAACTTAACCTCAGAGACAATGGGCCTCCTGGTCATCACTATTCTCACTAAATACATAATACGTCATTCCTTGCTACGTTTTTTTTAATTGGCACGCAGATGAAGCAGTGAGACATTTTTGCACATATCCCATATTGAATTGAAGATGTTGAAAATGTCAAAATAGATTTCTGTATAAAATCATGGGAAAAACAGTTTGAGGGTAGGGACATTGTGCAGAAACACATTTAATGGCCTGCAGTGCTGACATAACGTCACTCTCTCTGTTTTGCAATACAAACTACACCCAGTAATGAGGTGCAAAACTGCATTTACTATTCCTAACAAACCCTAACAGCCTTTCACAGGTTAAGCTCTCACACTCGGCTGATTTAAACTGTAAGTCTGCTTATGCATAACAAGTCTCATTCCTGTTAAGTGGGCCCCAGCTGTTTGGCCTGAGCCTTGGAGCTAAAGGTGTCGAATGAGTGTCACGATGAAACGTGTACTTCTTCCTGATTTTTCACCGCCCCCCCTCTTAAAAGACACACACTACAGACTGTGGTGTCGCCCACCCCCAACCCTTCTCTCCCTTTCCCCTCCCCTGCCAGCACAGGCCTGTGATGTGACCATCTGAGATAATGAGGTGAGATTTTTACTGCACCAGTCTGTGAGGACGACAGTAGGCCCTGGCCAACGTGCGTCCTCCCTGGAGTCAGGCGCCCTCTACTGACTCCTGCCGGCTCAGGGCCAGCTGAGGGATGGCTCTCTCGGGTCTCCCAGCAATGCACTTCAAAGTGGGGGATCAAGGGTTGACTTGCGCATGACATCCAGAGAATGACAATGGCTCAGCCAGCCTACACCTACTGGAACGTGGTAGCCACAGAGACACAAAGCCACACTGGCTGGTCCCGCGAGCAGTAAGGAGGAAGTGCTCTTTCAGGAGGAGGACATACATAAAGGAAGAAGGCAGTGCTCTATGTGTATTCTATTCAAACACTGGCAAGTAAAATCAGCGTGAGGGGCAGAGGAGACAGAGTGGCAGCAGCTTCTTGGCGCTGTCCTTTTTGATTGCTGAAGCATCAAATGATAAGATACAACGTGATCTCGCCACACACCACTTATCTGTCAGGAAAGAAAGCGCAGTATCTTGTGTACTATAAAACAAACAGATCAAAGAAACATCAAAGTAGTTTCCAAACGTGCCCCTCAGACCACCAAGACGATAGCGCAACTACACCACTTTAGTTTCTTAATCTGATTCATACTTTAAATGATAGATTAATAATCGATTGTTGATGAATAAACACACTATAACAAATAAACAGCCTTTTTCCACACCGGTAAGATAGCTAGAGGAGTGACCAAGGTGAACTTTCCTGGTTGGTACTCTGGTGTTGCCAAAAAGCCATCATGGAGGAGCCAAGTGGTCCAGTCAGAGACGGAACATGAGCTACTTGCACCAATGTGAGGTTGTCAGCACAGCAGGGGAGGAACTCCTGCCAAGAGGAGACAAGGAGTAAACAAACAAAATGTGCCGAAACACGATACTGACAACAGATCCTGCTGATGAATACAGGTACATGGTGAATCCGGCATGATTGATTAAAGCCCATGAACTGTGTTGCAAATGTAACGCCAAAACAAGAGAAATTACAGAAATGTTGCCGTTGGACAGATGTCGTCCAGTTTTTATTACCTATAAAGGTAATAAAAACGCAGGGGATTGTAAACCACCCATATAGACTGTTGCCGCTATAATTTGTCTGGTTTTCAAAGTGGATCTTCTTTAGCAATTCTGCTTCATATATTTCCAACATCTATCTCATTCTTGTTGACTTGTTTTGTGAAAACGTTTAAAGTTAATTTGAGCAAAAACATAGTTCTTGAACTATATGTTTGAACTTTTTCAAGTCAAAGTGCTGCTGTCCAAAATAATAACTATACACACCTCAAACATTTGATGCATCTACATCCTGAGGAGTATTTGTAAAAAACATTCATTACTTTTCATTGCCCACCTTGGATGTGTCACTTATTTGTAAAAGAATACTTTAAAGATTGTATTTTTGTTTTGTTAATAAAATAAATAAAGAGGTGAGCAGAGCGCATGTAGTCTTGCACTGTTGCTATGGTGACGCGTGGAGCCAACTACAATATACGAGGCTGTATGAAGTTGACATTAAGAGGTCAGAGAGCGCCACCTAGTGTCCCCAGGTCTGAGCCCAGAGGTGTCACATGTCACAGAACCCTCCCGATTCGATGAGAAGTAAAGAGGTCCGACGACACCTCGCCCACATCCATATTTAGATGCCCAGCCTGCGTAAACAAACTCTTCCTCTTCTAATCGTTTAATCGTCGAAGACATCGATTATTTTTTAAAGAAGGTGAAAAGGGGATGGCCACCGTTATAAAGGACGACCGACTAACGAGGACTCAGAGCTTTATGTGCGTCGGTTTCGCTGGGCTTTTTAGTAAAACGGCTACGTCGCCTTTAGAAGTGGTTAAAATTAAGAGCCAGGTTGGAACTTTTCACAGCAAAGGTGGTTTCTGGCATAGTTTCATTACTATTTACCAAAATGAGGGATTTCGTGGCTTTTGGAAAGGGAACCTCGCCTCATGTCTGCGGTTGTTTCCCTACACCGCCATTCACCTCACAACATACAAAAAGTAAGTTACTATACATTTAATGGTGTTTGTTGGGGCTTGTGGTTGTTTTCATCCGGGTTCTACTCGCTGCTTACGCTAGTTAAACCAGAATGTAGTTTAACTTGACCAAAGTTTGGTGGGCAAATTTAAGGGGAAACGGCTGCGCTAATATAGATCAGGGTAAAGTTGGGGAAATTAGGTATTTAAAAAGTATGTTGACTTCTGTAAAAGTTATACTTCCTGTTTTGTCGTGGTAGCTTAAGCTTAGCCAATCAGAAGGCTGCATTGGCTCAGCCGATTTTTGAAGGGCTTGTCCGGGCGGTGCCCGGAGTTTTGTCTGATAGGTGCCTTGGCCGACAGAAGCGTGAACATCAGTTTATTGATGTTTTAAAATAATTCTATTAGGGAAAAGAAGACCGGGGTAATACATTTAATCAATAATAAAAAGTCGTATGATTATGTTTTATTTGTTATCAATAAATCAATTGATATTTAAATACAGTATAATATCTACCATTTGTTTCTACAGTACAGTATGACATTTTCAATTAATTAATTTGTAAGGATAAAATTGCATCTTTAGATTTAATCTTTTTTAGGTTGATTGACCTGATTAATATCGTTTTTTTATTTGAGATTTTTTTAAACTTTATTTTAATTGCTGACGGTAGCAATGGAAAAAAAATTGCCGTCTTTTGTGTTTGTTTTTTATTTTTTATATTTTTAACGATCACTGAAATTTTTTCCGGCAGAAATGCTTTGGTTTCCTGAATAGTCATGCCTGTCAGACAAATCCCGGGGGAATCACGGCGGGGTTTCTCTTGTGGGTTACTACCGGGCAGCAATGATTGACACGTAAACACAATGAACAGCCGCGAGCGTCCCAGTCACGTGCTTGCTGCTGTAGTATCGCTCGTGAAGTTTGCCGCTGTCAACCTTTACGTCACGTTTCCGGGCAGGTGGACCGCATTAGCAGCTCAGCGCCCCACAGTGAATACAGTGTTCTAGATCCCAAAGCCCCTGTCACATGTTCTGATACAAGAAACTATTGGTAATGTGAGTATTTAAAATAACAGGATACAGAGGTAAAGCTTCTTTGGGTTAACTATAAACATGGTTACCAGTAACTACTGATTCAGTCTTTAATTTTTAAAATTTGTCAATAAGCCTTTAAATTTTGCTCAAAGTCCATCCCATCTTACTGTTGCAAGGTTATGTCACGTGATTTATGCGCATGTCAGCAGAAGTTATTGATAGAAATTAACAGAGAACATTAAAATGGTTTTGATGCCCAGATTTGGTGGGTGTCGTTGGGTCAGAAACTGTGTGCTGACTTTGTTTTGGAAACCCTTCCAGGATAATCCACCTTCACATGGATGAGGTGGGCTTCATCACTCAGTGGAGAGCCATATTGGCTGGTGGCCTGGCCGGCATCGCTGCTGCACTGGTCACGTACCCTCTGGAGATGACCGAAACAAGACTAATCGTTCAGAACTGCCGGAAGCCGACATACCTCAGCGTCGCTCATACGCTCTCAAAGGTTTACAAGACCGAAGGTCTTAAGGCTCTATACAGAGGCTTTTCCCTAACTGTGTTAGGTGCGTATATGTACAGAAAATGCTGATATTTTTAGCAAGCTGACTGATGTATACAGTAGATGTGAGAATGGTTCTTTCTCTTGTTTACACTCTTCCAGACCCACATTTTCTCCATTAACTGTGTGTTTTGACAGGTGCTCTCCCCTTTTCTATTGGCTGTTATATTGTTCACATGAACGTGGATAAACTCTGGCAGGAGCCTCCTCTTCGCTTCACTCCCCTCCAGAACTTCATTAACGGCTGCCTTGCAGCAGGAGTGGCTCAGAACCTCTCCTACCCTTTTGAAACGGTGAAGAGGAAAATGCAGGTAATTTGTAGTCATTGGGTATTATGTATCTAGTTAGAAGAGCAAAGACAAAATAAATATTGAAAAATTATGCACCCTTTGGTTTGCTTTCATTCTGTTGGTTTAACTTCCGACTAATTTGTGTCAAACTGCTCTGAACAGCTATTACCAGACAGGTACTTTAAATGTATAGTGATCATTTTCCAAATAAAACACCTTCTTCAAGTAAAAATGTTAATCAGGTGATTTTAAATAAAAAAAACAGGAACCGTACAGTAGTACATAGATATTAGGGAAGTGAAGCTAAAATAACAAACAATTGTCAAATAAAATGATGCTGCCCTCAGACCTTCTACTATAAAGTTCCACCTTCCACTGGTAATATTTTACATGCAGTATTCATTTTCTGAAATAATGTAATTTAAAGTCTGTAGTGTTTTGCATTCATTGCATTACCACCTTTATCTCACTAGGAGGCAGTAAAGGCGCAACGACACACTACGCCATTTTTTCAGGGAAAGTTTAAACACTTTCCTTACAAACTGTTTTGTCACAGGCCCTCATACTTCTCCATTCACAATGTAAACATTACATACATATAAATTAATAAAGTTTGATGCATCTCATGCTGGTACTGAAGGACATTCAGTGGAACAATGGTGCTGCAAAGGACATCTACACCACATCCGGTTCTATCAGCCTATTATTAGCCAGCACAAGGTTTAACAGCAGCTGGGAATGTGAATGTGTCCCAGCACTGCAGAAGCTATAGATAAGTTCTCTAAAGATAGTCAGTTGTAGTGACCAGACCACCAAACATTGTAATAAACAATTACAATCAAAAACCAGCATTAAACAAATGACTGATTTAAGGATTCAGCTGGAGATGTGGAAGTTTAAATTAAGAATATTGTGGAACTGCAATGGTTTCTTCTGGCTGTTTCAACAGACTAATGTCTTAATGATTCCATTTATTTTTTATACCAAAACCAAACAGATAAAAAGTGAAAGAGAAAATTCACACCTGCTAATACTAACTATTAATAAATTTGATATTTGAAAATTGCACCAAAGGCATGCTTTTCTGTTGATGTATATACATTATAGACACTGCTGAAAATGAAATGTAAGACTGCCATGTTGAATATTTCACATATGTTCTGTGAGAAAGAATTTGGTGCATTTCTAAAGAAGAAACCAAGAAAACCTTGTTTGCATATAAAACAGGAAATTGTGGGTAAAAGTATATGATGGCTATCATTCGACATCTTGACTGTAGCTTGTAATGAAGGCGTTAAAACGGAAAAATACAAAGAAGTACCAGAAAAATCTTCAATCATTACCTCAAAAAGAGCGACAAAAAAAAGCTTTTGCAATTCCCCCTGTTAGTGTTATAAATCAGGTGCCTACAGCTCAACTTTCCTCCACTGCTTCATGTTGGGTTTGAGACTTCTCTTTCTGTTCCCCTCTCGCCTTGTTTCAGGCTCAGAGCACACACCTCCCACATCTCGGTGGAGTCGACGTCCATTTCAGGGGAATGACTGACTGCTTCATACAGATTGTCAAACACAAGGGCATCTTCTCTCTGTGGAATGGCATCACCGCCAACATGATCAAGGTACATATTCCTAAAAACAAGGTTTTTTACTCCCCTCCAAACGTCAGTCTTGGTATAAATAGCTAACAGCGCGTGCTCAAGGACAAATGTGAGGAGAGAGAAATGCGGATACGGAAGGATGGGAGGGGTTTGAGAAGAAATGTCCCCGTTCAGAGTGTAAGCAAGGTGAACAGCGTCTGTCTCTGGGACAGTGTCCTCCACTCTCCCGTTTCATTAGGAAATGTCAGCATGGTTGTGCCTTCTTTTACAAATGCAGTCTTACCATTAGCATTCTTTCGTTCTCTGCAGATCGTTCCCTACTTTGGTCTTCTTTTCACATGCTTTGAGATGTGCAAGCAGCTGTGCCTCTACCGTAACGGCTACATCGTCTCTCCCCTGAGCTACAAGCTCACGCCAGGGGTCGACCAGAGCCTCAGGCCCTACGAGCTGGAGGAGGTGAAGCGCTACTTGAAAAACAGGAACTTTGGGACAGGGGAGACGTCTTTTGGAAACCGCTGGTGATACCAGAGCGGTGACTCCTGGACACCGTTTGACTTGGAGAAAAAAAACATATTTACATGACTGAAATACTTCAGGGGCTCTGGAATCTACATAAACATTATGTTTCCACCCTCCCACCTTTATTTTAATATTTTATTCCATCAGCGGACAGAATTCGATTTTTTTAAGAATTCTCATACTGTGACTGTATGTTTTCTGTGCCTTCAGCGATTATTATTTATTTTGGGACAATCATTGTGTATTCAAGCAGAATAGAAAGTGCTACATGCGTGGAGGGACGTATGAATATATAAAAATGTATTACTTCATTAGTAAGGGGTGATTCTTTGTCACATCTAGCACATGGATCGTTCATACTGACAAGATTAAAGTTTCACTCATGTATTTTGTACGATTACTTGATTAACTTGTGGAGCTGCACTCCTTGTGCAGGTTTGTACACTGAGCACAGGAATATGAAGCAGTGCCATCATTTTAATTCCTGTCACACCACCATTCTTTTTTTTTGTTGTTTTTTTAAAGTACCTTAAACGCACAGCTTTGTGTGACCGCATGCGTGCAGCTGCTCCTCTTAAACTGTGATCAACACATCTTAACTAGTGCTTTACATTTCCCCATTTCTGAGGTTTGCTCCTGTGATCATGACTGGCCTTTTTTTTTTTTTTTTTTACATTTGCAGAAGTGAATCTCTTAGAAAACTGCAGAAACTCTGCTGATAGTGGAACTCTTCTAATTTCAGTTAATGTTGTCAAAGTCCACAGCGGCCATTAGATTTTATTTTGGCAATAATTGCTGGAGGGGGAACGTGCTAAGGTGGGGGTTTGTGTGGAATCAGTCAGCTGATTCAGAGTCATCTCCCTTTCCATACAGTGGGAAACTGACAGCCAAAGGCTGTTGACAGGTGGGATGACCTCTACCCATAATAACCTTTAGGCCTTCGCTGCTTTAGGTTGATAGTTGCACCTCAAGTAAAAGCTGAGGTGGTAAAATCTCAAGCAACTGAAAGTTGTGTTGAGATTCGATTGTGATATCTGAAGTAAACAGGTTTGTGTAGCCATTGTGTTCTTGGAGGATGAGAAAGAGAACCAAATCTGAATCAAAGGACATCCACTCGCCCCGCCCACTGCCGCCGCGGCCAACCAATCAGGCCAAAGAGTCGAAGTTCACGAGCGCTCTCGCGCTGGGTCTTCTTAAATGCCCTCTCCTCTAAGTTGGAGTCGGCCATTTCAACCCCACAGGCAGAACCCACCGACGACTGACCGCAGCAAAGATGACTGACACCGCTATCTCATTCGCCAAGGACTTCCTGGCCGGTGGCATTGCCGCGGCCATCTCCAAAACAGCTGTAGCCCCCATCGAGAGAGTCAAGCTTCTGCTCCAGGTGAGCGCACACGTTGTTACTTTTAAAGCTTTCAAGAGCTGCGTCATCAGCTCCTTTCACATTCCAGTGATGGCGTAACTAGAAGTGATCCAGACGGGCTAATGATGCAGCGTTCATAGGATGTAGCTCCAGGCTGCTGCAGACGCAGATGAACGAGCTTAATCCAGGACCTGTTGCGTAATTCAGCGTGGCTGCACTCAATCTGCTGCGTTACCAGCTGATGCACACGTCTCTGTTGCCGCTGAGATGCAGCCTTCCCAATTATTTGTCTTCACAACAAGCAGACAGGGTCAGGAGGTTTGGGCCTCAGGTTCTGCATTTAGACCGAGCTCAGGTGCAGGAGGGGGGGCTGCAAACTTGCTTTGACTGGATGCCTGTGGTGGAGGAAAGGGGACACACGGACGAGAATCATGGGAGTCATTGTCTTCCACGGCTAAAAGCAGCTGCTGTGCTTCTCTCACGCTCCGCTTCATCTGTGCTGTCATCACAGGTACAACATGCAAGCAAGCAGATTGCAGTGGACCAGCAGTACAAAGGGATCATCGACTGCGTTGTCCGTATTCCCAAAGAGCAGGGATTCCTCTCCTTCTGGAGAGGGAACCTGGCCAATGTCATCCGGTACTTCCCCACGCAGGCCCTCAACTTTGCTTTCAAGGACAAATACAAGAAGATTTTCCTTGACGGTGTAGACAAGCGCACCCAGTTCTGGAGATACTTTGCAGGCAACCTGGCGTCTGGCGGCGCCGCCGGGGCCACCTCGCTCTGTTTCGTCTACCCCCTCGACTTCGCCAGAACGCGTCTGGCTGCCGACGTGGGCAAAGCCTCGGCGGAGCGCGAGTTCAAAGGCCTGGGTGACTGTCTGGTGAAGATCAGCAAGTCTGACGGCATCAAGGGTCTGTACCAGGGCTTCAGCGTCTCTGTCCAGGGCATCATCATCTACAGAGCGGCTTACTTTGGCGTGTACGACACGGCCAAGGGTGAGTTTTGGGTTTGAGGCATGGAAAAGCCGGGATTCCCACGTACTTCTCCGACATTCCGTGACGGTCCTGGTTACGTTTCTCTTGCAGGAATGCTTCCCGACCCCAAGAACACACACATTGTTGTGAGCTGGATGATCGCGCAGACGGTGACGGCGGTGGCCGGCCTCGTGTCCTACCCCTTCGACACCGTCCGTCGGCGCATGATGATGCAGTCTGGGCGCAAAGGAGGTGACGTTGGCAACATTAAGCATGACTTTCCAATCCTTGCATGGAAAAAGTTGGCCATCTTTTTAAATCTGCACTTTCTCCTGGTCAGCTGACATCATGTACAGCGGCACCATGGACTGCTGGAGGAAGATCGCGCGTGATGAGGGCACCAACGCCTTCTTCAAGGGAGCCTGGTCTAATGTGCTCAGAGGCATGGGTGGCGCCTTTGTTCTTGTCCTGTATGACGAGCTAAAGAAAGTCATCTAAGCTCGATCCCCGATGTGGTGAAGTTTAGCTGTAACATATCTTGTACATTTGGAAGGACTCCATGCTATATTTATAGGGACCAACTAGTATTTTCTACTAGTTGTACTGGGGGAATCTGTTATGCACCTTTCATTTGGCCCATTGTTTTTTTTCTGGCTTCTGCCCCTGACCAGAATGTCATTCCCTGAACACTGGAACTTTATTGGGGAAAAAAGGAAATAAATGTAACCTACTGAGATTGTTTGGTCTGATTTTGGATTCTAGTGTCACGCATGTGATGTATTTGGTATCTTGTGCTAAATATAAGCTTAGATTTGTAGACGTCTCTAAGGTTTGAGTTGGTGGCGAGCCATGATCAACTCGGGAAGCTGATCTACTCACAAAATGTCAACTGAAACGCGGTGACAGGAAATCGGTACCTTTTGGTATTTGCCGATAACGCGGCAGAATATGTGCATGATTGGTGTCCTGCAGGAAAACTGCAGCGTAACTTCTTCTTTGCAAACACTCTTTTATCTCCTGCCCAGATCTGATTGAGGGGTGTGACTGAACACGTTAGCCTGTCGCGCATTCAGCAACATGATGTCCAGTTTCAGCCATGAAGCCTCGGGTAAATGGAAATGGTGCTGCTGAGTATTTTGAGAGGAGTCGTCGACAGGTCTGATCTGGAACACGATCCCAGCGGTTGTAAAGAGGCACGTGACTGTGCCCTACGCAGGCCAGGACACGGTGAGCTTCTCTCACATGGGTGTGAACAGACCTGACTCTAAAAACAGATCATCTCTGCCATCCACCCTGAACAGGCATATATCTGCTATCCCAGCGGTGCACCGTGACCTTGTGTCGTGGACTTGAAGGTCACGGGCCACTTGGCAGCTCCTCTCCATTCCCACCGAGCCATTAAATGCCAACAGCTGCCTGGGAAAATGATCCTTGCATTATAGTGTTTTTAAAAAGGTACTTTTAATTAAGAAGCCAGCTAACGTGTCTGAAAGTTTAGTAATTATAGCAGCATCATTCCCAGCTTTTAATACCACGTAATCCCCTGAACATAATTACTGTTATTATAACTCTGGCAGCAAAAATTCTGATCTATTAGGCGGACTCCCATTAAAGCTTCGGATATTGGTCCACCGTTAATTTGCCGTTCATTCTTTCACTTCATTAAGGTTTGAATATCTGGACTTTCATCTTCATAACACCCAGGAAAGTGATCCAGCTGCAGATCTTTCTGAAGCCGACCAACTGTGAGAGCAGTTTGGCCATCTTCTCATCTTCTAAGGAGAGAAAAAGCTTTGCTTGTCAGAATAATCTTTATGTGGGTCACTGAGGCCCTGAGAGCCATGTATAACACCATTTATTTCATTGGATGCAGCCTAATCTAATTGTAGGTCCTAAATATCTTGAATCCTCTTTTATGCTACCATCTACAGTAGCCATTCTCAGCAGGTAGCAGATAATTGAGCCTCTATTCAGCAAACTGTCCTATTACACGTTTTGCTAGGGATTAGAGAGCCTGCTGGGTTCACGCTGCGTGAGCCTTCACATGTACTGCGCCCCCTTCAGGCTACAGCCGGTAACGAGTCAAAGGTTTCAGTCTCCAGCTGTGCACAACTGTAAAATTCCTCAGTCTTCCAACAATTTTTTGCTTTAATCCATATACGCATAAAGAATTAAGTACCTTAATTATATTTATTCTGTTGCTGCCCAGTGCTGAAATAAATTAAATAGGGAATTTAAATTGTGGCAAAGATGTTCTTTAATACACAACCTTGTGTTAATATTATTGGTTAGTGGTTTATCTATTTAGTCCGTTTAATCCCAGTTGCTCTCTAATGGGGTTCTCATTACAAACTGTTTTGTTATGTAATTTCAACTGTCAGACAGCATTATGTCACCGCCTGGCCGGGTCATGTCCTCAAACTCTATCATGAGGAAAAACCACACAAACCACAGGACAGAGTTTTAATGCAGCAATATTTGGATAAATGATGGGATGATTCATTCATTTTTATTTCACTTTCTCTATATTTTGCTCATTGATCCCATAAAAACACTGAGTCACATAAACTGTGTAGATGAATCCTAATTCCTAATCTAACGAACACAGCAGCATTAAGCGCTGCCAAGTGAATGTAAATAAAGAGGTACAATCAGGATATTTATAGGTGGTATTAAAGATGATTCCTGTATTGGTTTGGTTTTAATCTGCGTATAAATAAATAAAAGCGAATAGTCATGATGGCGAACCCAAAATAATATCAAATAGACATTTTTGTGAAAATGTAGATAACAGGCGTTATGACTCATTTTCATTTTCAGTGTCCAACATACGTAGAGAAGGAAATGCATTCTAAAAGTTAAAGGTGTGCAACGTTTTTAAGTTTATTTACGAAAAATCTCGGTTTGTTCTTAGACACACACGTGTTGTAGTGCGCAGTCGTGACCAGCAGGTGGCGCCCCACGACACCGCGCTATCAGGGGCCAATCAGATCTCCGAGCTCAATAAAGTTGGTTGGCTTCTTCCCGTCGCACCACTTCGCCTTGTGAGGAAACAGCTAAAGATGTGGACGAGCAATCCAGGCCGGGAAAGGTGCGACATCCGCGGGCTGAGGAGCGGAGAACTCTAGCGAAGCCAGCCCGTAAGAAGAGAAGATGTTTCCATGGCGCCTCCCCATCGCCGTGCTCCTGGGCCTGGCGTGGTGTTTTTCTGACTGCGTCCGCGCCGTCGCGCAGTATTTTCTCTGTTTCCTCTTTTGCTTCACGGCGCCGCTGCTGGTGGCGAGCAGCGGCCGCGACGGCAGCACCCAGACGGATGGAGAGGCCAAGGAAAGCCCGCCGAGGGTAATGGAGCCACCCGCTCACCAAAACGCACAGTTCTGATGCCAGCCGTGCGCGATAGCTCATGCCTTCTGCGGGTTGACGGGTTTTAACCCCTGTCAGACCTTTAAATGTTGTTTAAATAATCTCCGGGCTACGACATAATGTTGAATATTTGCTGGAAAACGTTTGTGATTCCACATCAAGTCAAATATTTAACCCGGGTATTACCTTTCACAGCCCGCGGGGCATTTAAGTCCTGAAAAACTTGTTTTCAACACCTGGCGGTGAGCTGGGCTCGATCATCACCTAAACGGTGCGTGTTGATCTTTGTTTTCCAGGAATCTGTCGAGGAGGACGACGTGACTGATGGAGAGAAGTGTGAGCAGGCGGAACCTCTGGGCTCCAAGTACCCACACGTCTTCAAGTCCCTGCAGCAAGGTGGAAGCGTGGGCGGGCGGGTAGAAGCGCGGTGTGGTTGTGCTTTGGCATTTTAAGCCCTGTTTTGCATTGACACAGTGAGTTGGTGCGTGAGCAGAGCTGCAGCTGGAGCTCATGTTACGCCTCACGGTCTGGTCACGTGTTAAAACAGGAAATGAGGGTTCCTTCTCTTTATTAGTTGTTTGCTTTCCATCCATCTCCCAGCTGATTATTAGGGTGGCTGGGAGCGTTTCTCCATGCTGTCGGCAGCCTTTCCTCCAGCAAGATCACTCAGATAACATGGACTTTGTCTACTTTGGGTTTTGACTGTTGCATTAGCATCTTTTCCATCAACATCTCCAGGAGCTTTCATTACCAGGAATGTTTACACTGGTAAACAGGTTTCCGCTGAGCATCAACATAGCAGGAAATTGATTTCCATCAGGCTGATGACGTACGGAGGAGTGTTACAGCAGTCGGAGCGACTGGTCGCTGCGGTGCTTCAGCTGCTGATAATTTTGCTTGAGTCCAAGGTCGTTTTCTCTGTCAACTGGACTGGGTTTCTTCTCTTGAAGACGTTTCGCCTTCTATCCAGAAGGCTTCTTCAGTTCTGAAATTGCTGGGGAGAGAGCTTGAAAATATATAGCCCCTGTGGACCATTAGCATGCTAATGATCTGGGTGGTCACCTGAGAGTCGTTAGCAGGGTCATTGGTAGTTGGTAGTCACCTAGTTTCTGTTGAGGCGTCTCCCCTTTGTCTGCTGGTCCACATGCTGGTGAATCACTGGGTCTCCTGGAATGGTGTGAACGTTTGGTTTGTGGTTGGAAGGAGTGGAGGACTGCATTGGACGTGGGTGACAGGAAGTGCCTCAGGCCACCACCTCTGTTTAAGGATGGTTTCCTTGACACCCTTCTGAAACCCGCGGTCTTCTCTGGCCAGTACCTGTACCTGGCTGTCCTTGAAGGAGTGCCCACTCTCCTTTAGGTGTAAGTGGACTGCTGAGTCCTGACCTGAAGAAGCGGCGCGTCTGTGTTGTGCCATTCTTCTGTGGAGAAAATTTTGCTTGAGATTCTTCAACCTTTCTGGTGTGTTGCCATTTTAGCTCTGCAGGTTAGCTGTTCCCCTGTTCTCCCATTCTTCTGGTCAGACGTTGCCCTCGGAGCTCCTGTTGCTGCTGCACGCTGGTTTAAACACAGCGGGCATGAGAACTTGCAGAAGGCTGCCGTGTGTTCCATTAATCAGTGTTCTTTAGTATGCAGCTCCGCCCCTCAAGGGCTGCTGGGGATGTGAATAGTCTCGCCTCGCTGCTAGCTACGTTTATCAGGAAATGTTTGGCCTGCAGGGAGTTTTTCTCAGTCTAATTTTAGTGGAAACGTGTCGCGGCTTTTCAAAATCCTGGGTTAATGATAGAGGCTCCTGCAGCGGAAACGGTGCTATCGAACTTGTGGAGAACAGTTTTCCGATGTGATAATCTTTTTTATTTTTCATCCCTCATGCAGACAGTTTGGGTTTTAGTCTTGGCCATTATCAGGTTCTGATCTGTTACCAGTGTTCAGGAAATAAACTGTCTTCATTCTCCCATGTGCGAAGGACTTTTAGGCGAGCCGTCCCTGATACGGCGTCTGTCTGTCAGTGTCAGAGTCCGCTATTTTCCCCACTTCGGTGAATGGGTGGGTGGCGGCGTGTGGAGGCAACTGGACCTACAGGAACCCTCATTATCCCTGTTTGACCAGCACAGTGATGGTGTGGTCTGGCAGGCTGGAGGAGAACCAGGCCGCTTCTGCGCTGCCAACAACGTATTTGTTTTACCAAATAAGGTTTCAGCCAGAGGCTCCACCTGCAGCTCCATCGGCTCGGACCCACCGCTGTCAAAACACTCCCCAGCCTCATTTGAAGAGACGGGGAACGTGGAAGCGTAGGGGCAGCTACATTTCACAGCATTTCAACAATTTTCACACCTTTTTGCAGAACTCTCACAATCATTTTTACACCACTTCTTTGGCGTTCCGGTCCCTGGGCTTTAGTAATGACAGCTAATTAGCTTATATTTCCATCGCATTTGTGAAGAGGCATTAATGTCCTTTTGCTCCCCCGGGAAACGGAAACTCTGCAGAGAAAATGATGATTCCACAGGTAACAGAACCTAAACAGGCTTTAACAACCTGATGATAAGTTCTACCTCCAGATTTCATCTGGGTAAAGCCATTTTTAAACATTCTGAATGAGGTGAGGCTCAGTTCACCCTCTTATGTTTGGGGGGGAAAAATCCTGTGTCGGATACATTTGCACTAAATAATTTGGAGGGGAATAAAAGCACTAGAGTTTCACCAAACAACCTTTAAAGTGGCGGCGGCGGCGTTTGTTTGAAGTGGAGGTGAGCGGGCATTGATGTGGATTTCTCTTTATGGCTGCTCCCCTCAGTCTTTGAGTGCGCCTACGCTCAGCTCGTCCTGCCTTGGTACAGCGTCCCGGAGCCCCGCGAGGCCCAGCCGCTGCACCGGGTGCTCAGCAGGGAGGTGGACGTGGTGATCGACCGCATCATCGAGAGAGCGCGACACTTTGACGTGTGCCAGGCGGTCGTGGGTTCTATTCGCATTCTGACGCAACATTTGCATAACGCAAAGCAGCCTGACAGGTGAGACTTTTACTGACTGGCTGCTCCAGTTACTCTGAGCGGAGCGTTTAAACTCTATAAATACCTCCATATTTCTTCACTGGCTATGAATAATTGACTTGGTTTTAACAAGTTTGTACCTGTAGTGACTTCTCAGTATTTGGAGAGTCATAAACCCCCATTAGATTAATGATTCCATCTCTTAACACATGGCCGTAAATATTCCTGTACAAAAAATTCCTGTTTTCTGTTCTTTTTTCTTGTGCAGAGAACTCTTGTTCACTTCCAGAACTGAAGAGATTACAGTTCTTAGAGAGTTTTCTGATGCTCTGGTACGTAACCTTTTCTCCAAATCTCTGTGGAGCCATGAAGTCCACCGCTGTGCCTTAAATGAAATAGTTGCTACAAAGGGTAAGAAAGCCTTGAGTTCTCTGTTGCTTAAGGAGCCGGAGCCTCACAGCTCTATAGAACCTGAATTACAGGGGGAAAATGGATTTGATCCTCTCTTTGATTATTACTGCACCTCTCTTCTATAGAAACAGGCAACTTTAAGCAAAAAAGTGCATAAAAAAAGTCCTTTAATGTCGGTGAAAACAGATTTATTAGAAGTATTTGAACGTCCAGGTGAAATTAGCGGCAGCACTTATGTTTAGCGCCTAAACCTACGTCAGTGTGGAAACATGTGTCAGATTTGCACATCTGGGCACCAGACTGGGGTTGACCAAGCTGAGTCTGCTTCAGAACACTCCTCCTTTAAACTGGAGTTCCCTCCAGGAGAGATTTATGGGCCTCCCTATGGAGCTTTGCCTGGCAACAGTGGTGTGAAGAATCCCTCCTCTCAGCTGAGGAAGGTCCTCCCTCACTCATCTGTTGTCATACTTTCTTTTAAATTCCGTGTTTTCCAGACAGCAAAAAAAACCCAAAAAACTGATTCTGTGAAGAAGATAAGACATTTGACTCTTTGTCTTTCAGATAGAATTGAAAACACCCAGGTTGAAAGGACAAATTAGCAGAATTGAAGAGGCTTTGCTAATCCTGTGTAAATGGAGCTTAAGCTGCACTTGCACAGGTCGGAGGAGGGAGGGTGCAGTTATTGATTCTGCAGCATCTTGGGGAATAAACCATTCTTTTGTGCGAAGTATTAAAGTAATTACATGTCTGAGTAGGAACACTGCTTAAGAATGGATTAAACTCCAGAAGACGCTCGCTGATTTGAACCCTTCTGTGTCCTTTTGTCCTGGTGCCGCAATACTGATTAACCAGGGACGGGAGCTCCCAACCGCACGTGTCTTTATATGACCGTCACCTGAGATACTTTCATTGTAGCCATGTGATCTCCATGTCACTGCAACGCCTCGTCAGCAGCTTTGAGGGGGGGGGGGGAATCGGGACAGCTGATTGTTCTACCTTTATAGCTGTCGCCGCCCTCCAATAATCTGTTCTCACTGTGACACATGAGGCTTTTTTTCACCACAAACCTTTTAACCTGGCTGAATTATATTGATCACAATAATCCACGATGAGCTGTTCCATTACATCATCGTGTGATTTGCTGAATGACCCGCGCCACAGCCCAACAGGCCTGATCTTTCTTGACATTTATTTCAAAACAAATCAGTGTCTTGCCCTCGTTGTCGACGTCTGATGTATTTCCCGTCACATCAGGGCGTTTTCCTGACATGTGCCCCAGGAGTCAAAGCCGTGTTTCCTGGATTTAAGACGTATTGGATTCATTTTGATTAAAGCGCGCTTGCTTAACCTTCCAGCTCTCTCTGAATTGGGCTGGTAAATGATTCACTTTGAATTATGGCAAGAAGAACTTGCCAAAGAAAGAATTCTCCCTAAATGCAATATTATGCTTTCAGCACTCGCGTGGTGAAATTCATCGATATGTGATGGCTGAAAACGGTTGAAAGAAGCTGTAAATGGTGCAGAATTAAAGTAGTAATCTGACATTTTGGGGGATTGATTCGCTCATTTAGAAGCGAGATGCTAAATGCTAATCTGAGCGGTTTTGTTTACATCCCTGACGTTTCCTGTTCTCCTCAGGTTTGGGCTTAATAGTGAGGTGGCTCTCAGACCCCGACAACCTGAACCAGCTGGTGGTCAGCCAGCTGGACAGAGTGACCCCCAAAAGCTCAGTGGAGGACCTGTGTGGGTCCGATCTGGATTTGACCTCTCTGGCGTCGCAGGAGGGTGACGGCAGTGAAGTGTGAGTGACCTTTACAGGTTGACCTCTGTAAAGTCAGCCCGACAGCAGTGGCTGAGCGGCCTGTGATTGAAATTATGCCTGACTGGCCTCATCTCTTTTTCTCTCAGGAGCTTTGAGGAATCAGGTTCATCAACCAGCACCAAGACCAAGACCAAAACTAGAGGTGTGTGTGTGTGTGTGTGTCGAGTCAGCTGAAATGTGTCGACACTCTAGACTGTAGGAACACGCACGACTCTGGTGTTGTGTGTTAGAAACCCATGAGAGGAGTGTGAGAAGGTTCATTCATGCTCTCTAGACAAGGGTTGGATCAATAGCACTGTGCTGTTGTCAGCTGTCTGGTAGTGTATAACTAATCCCCTTTTCCCTTTCTTCTTTTGTCAGATGACTAATTATGCACAGATCAGACTGAATGCTAATTAACATCTTCCTTAAACCCACTGCAGGGCCTGTCGTGAACCCGTAAATAGAAGAAAGGATGAGATTAAATGAGGAGCTTTAGCTGCCACTGTAACTGGGCTGTAATTTAGCTGTCCGATGGACATTGTTCCCCCTTAAGTGTTTACTTTTCTAATTACCTCATTAATGTTTTTAAAAAGCAGCCAGTATCATTTTGTTAAGATTAATGAGAACATAGAAGGCTTGATTGCTAATTTCGCTTGCATGATTGATGGCCAGTTAATTGTTTCCTTTGAGCCAGTTTTCCCTCCCAGATTCCAGCCGTAGGTCGTGCGTTACCGTCGTGCTTCCATAGAGCAGCGTGAGCTCAGTGAAACGCTCCGCCGCTGACTCTGGGTCAGTTTCTAGGTCCGGGCCACACCCATAAGTTTTATTTACGTGGACACTCCCAGGCTAGCACCAGCTCCACACAGTTGTTAGCATTTAGCATCAAATGGGTGTTAACCTGCGGCTCAAGGTCAGACATTCTCTGTACCACATTTATCGCTGTGACCTTTCAGCCAACAAGATAAAACAAGGATGGTCAAAAATTGTCGACAAGATGAAATCCAAGAGAGCCAAGAAGAAAAAGATGAAGATGGTGGAGGCGGAGCTGGTGATGCGAATCATGGCGCTCCAGGAAAACGAGGAGGACGTCAGCAGCAGGGAGGGCTCCATTCACAGTCTGCAGGAGTCTGACAGGGTGAGTCCGCGGCGGCCGTCATTCCACCTGAAGAGGGCGCTCTGCAAAACGCCACGGATCCGCCGTCACTTATTTGGGCTGTAAATCTACAGGAGGACAGCGATCTGGAGAATTACATGACAAGTGTCCAGGAAGACATGATGGAATTCAAGCTGTCGTACGAGATGTGGCGCGTGGGCCGCTGGGCTGTCAGCATTCCTCAAGTGAGTTCTAAATATAGCGGTGACGGCGAGGAAAGTCCCGCGGGCTTGTTATCGCTCCGCTGAGGCCGTGTCAGGGCTCGTCCTCAGACGCCACCTTCATGTCTGAGTCTGTATCGTAGGCCGGTCTGGAGGATGATGAGCTGACCTTCACCGTGCACGTGGAGGAGGAGGAGAGCCCAGAGAACCTGCAGTGGGACATCAAGAAGACCTACATGGACGTTATCCACTTCCGGAACAGGTGGCAGGTAGAAGGCTGCACGTCATTGCAATCTTGGAAATTGGTTTTGTTTTTTATATTTTGTTTTGTTCAGGACTCGACCAGCTTGCCAAGCATTACAGCGCTGGCGTCTGAGCTGGAGGTCAACGCCGAGGTCAACGCCGAGGTCACCGCCGAGGTCACCGAAGACACCAGAGCAGCTGTGGAACGCTTCCTGCAGGTGAGAAGTTCTAAACCTCTTCATAAGCTGACTTGATTCAACTTTTAAATTTCCTCTTGCAGGAATTAGTTTCTGATCATGTGATCGGACACACTCAGCCGGTCTTCCAGTTCCTCTGCCCTCTTGACACACTGCTGAATGAAGATGAGCACTATGGAGGCGTTTGGGGCCTCCTCAGCGGTTTGGCCTACTTCCTGACTCCAGGTCAGGAGGAAGAAGAGGTAAATCACATCTGCATTCCTTGACAGTATTTTTTTTTTAACATCTACTTTTTCTGTTTTTATTGCTTGCGTGTGATTATTTGGCTGAAATCTTGTTGGGTGCAGAAGGAAAAGGAGATCAGTGTTTCAACAAATTCCTGAGCTAGTGTGAACTTATAAATGTAAACACGTTCTAGTTTATAGACACTCCGGCTCAACTTTGACCTACATTCCAGCGTTGAGCCCGTCTGTTTGAGGGCAAGTTTCAACTTTCTGAAGAGAGAAACTCAAATACAGTGTGTAGAGAATGTTTTTGTTGGCTCCGCTCTGAATCACAGGGATCCTCTTGAACTCTGTGACTTGCAGGGAGCCTGTGGGAGCCACATGTAATAAAAGCGACATTGTCCTTTTACCACACGGGGATTTAAGTATTTAGACCGCGAAGGCTGTGCACACTGGTTCTATTTGCACTTCCTGCTTCGATAAAAGATGATGCTTCTGGCGTTATCAACATGATAACCAGAAATGATCCTCTTAAGTGTTGTTCTTGAGGAAGGTGAAGTAATGTGAGTAATGCACAAGCTTGTTCAATAAGCTGGACCCGAGTCAAGTAACTGTCGGAACTGCACTGGCGGAAATACCCAGCGGCGTGCTGCCGATTAGCATCGGTGTCAGAGCGCCGTGTTTAACATGCAGGACAGGCGGTGCCTTGTTTGCTGGGAAACGGCCGTCATTGCGCCTTCCTCTGAACGTCTCTAGTCCTTGAAAACATCACAGCTCGTCCTGCTGCGGCGACGAGGCGGCTGCCTCATCCTCGCACTCATTGTCACATTTGTCTCCACAGAGCTCCAGTCCTCAGACAGAGGGGGTGAAAGAAAGACCCTCTTTAAATCCAGAATCCACTGACCCTCCTGAGATCCCAGGAACCTCTTCAGGGAAGAGCAACGGCGTTCCAGGCGCTACGATCCCGACTATAATCGTCTCGGAGTATGAACCTGTTCCAGAGCAGGTGGAGGAAACGAAGCCTGAGCAGGAGCCTCGGTCAGCAGGAACCTGCTCGGAGGATAAAACGGAGGATTCTGACAATCCCCTGACCCACTTTAAAATGATATTTAAAGGACTGAGCAGGTCCCGCTCTCAAGAGTCCTTGAGCAAAACCACCAGCGAAGAAGACCCGCCCCAGCCGGACGTCTCGCCACGCTGCGGCCAGAACGGCGCGATCCGTGGGGAAACCTCTGAAGGCTCTGCCTGGCGTCACTTCAATTCGCGTTTAAACAAAAAGGAGAAAACGACGTTCAAGGTGTTGGGTGGAGCTACCAAGGCTAAAGGCAGAGAAGGTGGGACTTTGCCAAGAGGGGAAGACTCCCAGTGTCAAAAAAGCCAGGTCAACTGGGAGCAAATGGAGGCGACCAAAGCCATATTTGATCTGCTAAAGGAAATATCTGGTTGGTTCTCTCAGGAAATGCACAACTGGTCTAAAAATAGTGGGGGGGTTTTATGTCATTGAAGAGGAATCATGCACGACATCACTAAAGTTCAGTCTTGACTCAGCAGGCCCACTGGCACTTAATTCAGTCTGGCAAATGAACCTCAGGCAAATGTGATTAAAAAGGTTTTGGTAAATATGACTCACAGGTCTTCTGTCATTCCAACCAGAGGCTCTTTCATGCTAATGTGCAATTAATCAGTTTGATGTTGAGCTCTATTAAAAACCTATAACCTCGGCAGAAACCAGGTTACCTTCACTCTGAATAATTATCCGTGCTGCTATTAATCTCAAACAATCCATAGAAGCACTTTTTCATCCGGAATATGAGAAACAAATGTTTGTTTTAGGTTTTTACCCCGCAGTGTTTCTTTGTCGGCAAACGCGTTAAGACTTTTAAAGCTAACAATGGCTCTGTTTGAACAGGAAACTCCATCCTTCTCAACATATTCGATGCCATTCTGAAACCCGTCATGCCCATCCTGAAAAAGTAAGTTGGCCCGCTCTGACCTGCTCTTAAATGTGCTCGTGTGGGTCACCTCTCATGTCCCGTCGCTTCCTCAGGAAAGTGAACTCCTTCCTGGACAAGATGAACCCCACCGAAGCGCAGATGGCCTCTTACATCGACCTGATGTGTGGGAAACTGTGGCCGGAGCCTCCTTCAGCGGCAGCTGCTGCCCCTCGCACCGAGGAGGAGAAGAGCGAGAGCAGGGAGAGAGCTCACGGTCTCATCAGTGCCAGATGTGAGGCCAGAGAGCTCCTGCAACAGCTGGAAATACCCTCTTACTACTATTGATTTTTATTTTGTCCCTAGATTCCAACTACATCATCCTGAAGAAGACGGATATGGAAACTGTTTTTAACATCTTCCAAAACTGTGAGGAGAATAAAACACTGGTGTATGTGAGTAGCTCCTCTTTAACTTTCTATATGTACCTCTTTGTCCCTGTCCCCTTTGTCCCTATGTGTCTTTGTCCCTGTCTTTGGTTGCAGATGTGAGTAGCTCCTCTTTAACTTTCTATATGTACCTCTTTGTCCCTGTCCCCTTTGTCCCTATGTGTCTTTGTCCCTGTCTTTGGTTGCAGATGCTCCTGTCATTCCTGTTGAGGGAACTATTTCCTGATGAACACTCCCTGAGTCTGAGCGCGGCTGCCCTTCAGAAGGGAACCAGCTGCACACACTGACCTGTGAAGTCATCACGACGCATTTTAATGGCACTCTTTAGAAACATTTTTAGCTCATAAGTGTATTTATCAGACATCTCAACTATCTGTGACCACTTCTAAATCATTGCCACGTATTTTATATCTATCTATATATTTTTTAAACTTAAACATACTGTGAACGTTTTATTTTCCATTTCATGTGTGAAGTCAAACATTCCTGCTGTTGCTCTCGTGCCTGGTTGTTTTTATAAAGCATCTCATATTTACATTTCTCACGTCACATTTTCATGTATAGAATTTCTACATTTTATAATGTTTTTCCCCACTCTGAGCACTTGGGGGGGTTGTTTTCTTTAGCTTTTTTAAAAATACAAATATTTACAGAAATCTCACCAAATCACCTGAAATGTGGACTTGATGTCAGAAGAAACTTGAAATTGTTTTATAAATGAATTCCAAATAAAATATTTTAAGAAAACACTCCATGTTTATTTTGCAGTAAATGTGTTTGTTGTCTTATTTACTCAATATTTGAATAAAGATATGAAGTAAACAAGTTAATCCTAAAGGGACATGCTGAAGAGGAAGCACTGATGAAACCATTAAAATAAAAAGTTGTGGATATATAAACAGGTTCTAATTTTCTGCTGAAATAAGCTGAAATGAAATAAATATGTTAAATAATGCATATCCCTGGACCAGTAGGAATTGGTTTATAGAAAATAAGAGCAGCTGTTTCTATAAGTCTTAATGGAAATGTCTCTAATGCCTATGTTATCTCATTATGGAAGCAAAACATTATCTCTCTGCGTGCTTCTTTTAGCAAAGCTGCAGAATCCCGCAGAACCAAACACGTTACGTGGAGAGGCAGGTCCTGTCAGTGTGAGTGATGTCTTCATACTCTCAGTGAAGCTGTGGACTTGAAAGAAATGTAAAACAAGCATCAGCAGACAGAGACTTCAGACAAATGTGATACTCTAAGCGTTTTGCCTCTAATAAAAGCATGACCTGGAATATTGACGTTCAAGCACTGACGGGGAATTTTGCCACTGACACATCCAGAGGAGCAAATATGAAGGCACCAGGTCTGTGCTTTTTGAATGCAGGCAAAAAATGTTATATCCTTCAAAGCCTGTTAATGTATTTTAAAGAATTTCAACAAGATATACACTTCTCTTTCCTAAAATGAAGAAATGAACATCTTTGAAGGACTCCTTGCAGTGCAAATATCTGTACAAGCTACCGGAAAAAGGTGACATATTCCGAGGACACCACTTTTACAGGTTGCTATTTAAGCAGCTTTGAATAACCTCCATTCTTAAAACCTTCCGGGTCATAGACTTGTTTTAAAATGATGGGTATTGTAACAAAAGGTGGGGTCGGCATCCAATTCCCAGTGTCTGCCCGTGGGGGGGGGTCCTTCCTAAGGCTGCAGTTACCCCGCCACACCAGCAGGGGGCAGCCATCACGGGCAGCTGCAGCGTTGGCGCCGTGGTGAGTGATCCAACATGTCTGCGCCCTGAAGGATGCTGCAAACGGCGTGAAGGTAAACTACGACTGGCAGGTACGTTCAAATCATGTGTTAAACGCTTCTCTTCAACGTGTTTTTATGCAGTTGTGTTATTTTGGCGGCGCTCTTAATTTAGTAAGTTCAAATGCAGTTAGTCTAAGACTAGTGTTTCAAATGTGACATTTCTAGAGCATATTAGCAACATTTTGCTTGTATAACAAATATTTTGATGCTTTTGTCAAAATATACCTGTAAGACGTCTTTTATTGAGCTTACTGTTAGGATTTAACACATAAAATTGAAAATATTCTAAAATTAAGTACTGCACACACAGCATCTGAAATAGGATCAGAATTTTTAATAGAGGTTGAACAATGTGTTAATTTATAATAGAAGCAGAGAAACTACCAACATAAGGAGCTACACAAACTTTGTCAGCACTATCAGAATGGAAAAAATAGGGTTCTGTTCTTTTCTGTACTAAGCTATGAGCAAGTTATAGTTTTAGTCCAGTAAAGTCAAATTGACTTTATAGTAAAGGTGTTGGATTAGATGACCTTGATAGAATATATGTGTAATTATGAATAGTTTAACATATGGAACACCCTTAAAGAGCCTCCTCTTAAATATGTAAATGTTTCATTTAATGTGTCTAATTATTACATTTTTGACACAGACATTGATACAAAGCAAACTTGCAACTAAGAAACAAGGTCTTGATCCCGCAGATGAGGTTTTTTGGCAGTGGCTCATTCTACTGGCTTATATTTGACAGGGTAAAGTGTTTTTTCTTCTCCCAAATCAGTTTGTGT
Organism: Takifugu flavidus; assembly: GCF_003711565.1. NCBI lineage: Eukaryota > Metazoa > Chordata > Actinopteri > Tetraodontiformes > Tetraodontidae > Takifugu > Takifugu flavidus. Next base: position 12,133,688 of record NC_079528.1, on the reverse strand, counting down.
TATTGTTACAGTACTTTTATAAAATTGATTCTGTTCAGTTTTTTCTCATCGGAGAGGGAGGATCAACATACAGTTGATACAGAAGTACAAGTTTCATTTTGTTTGTACTTATTTCCTTTATGTGATGTTGCAAAATATGCCTGAAACTCTGTTTATTAGTATATTAAAGGGTCATAATGCAGAGGGCCATGGTGACCTCGATGTAGAATTTTTAGACACTATTGTTATTACTATTGCTTTGGATTAATGAGCGATCACAAATATTGTTAAAGAAATCACTCACACCAATGCTAAAATATTCATCAAGTAGCAGCAAAGCAGTCAAGTATTCTTTGACTGATATGACATGTTTAATGCTGTCGTTTAGCCCAGTGTCAGAGGGAAGAGCCGAACTAATCCAGAGTGAGACAATCGTTGAGCTGAAGCTGGTCAGATGTGTTGGTTAACCAGTCGAAGCCATTTTGACAAGCTTTAAACCTGTCTGGCATGGCTGTATTATTGGCTGCACATCGGTAATCCTGTTATTCAACAGGGTTGTTGCACTTTTTGTCTCAGTTGACTGGAAAGAATCAGGCAGCTGCTGCAGACCTCTCATCTGCGCATCTACGATGTGAATCTCCTGTTCCGAGGAATTCCAAATGCACTCAGCTGGAACAACATTTGGTTACTTTAGAGACCATTTGAGTACATTAAACTTATTTTCATCCTCAATAAATCAATTTCATAGGATTGAGCTTTGCGAGCTAGTCTGTTATCCTGCTGGAAGTATCCATTAGACAATGGTACACTGCGATCATAAAAGGAGGAACGTGGTTAGGAACAATACTCCCAAAGGCTTTTAAATCCTTCTCTATTGCTGCATGTCTAACTGTATTGATTTGCTGTCATGAGTGCTGATGGGAGTTAGTGGAGAATCGAGAACCGACAAAAAATGAAATCTTTCATAGCTGTGTTTTGTCCTGTTTTCTGTCGGCCTCTCTGGGTACCAGCTGCAAGGCTGTGAACCATTTGATGTATATTGTATGCCTGAATAGTTCCAGGTGTTCAAAACAGCTGAGTCATTTAATATCTGTCCAACCTGGGCCACAAAATATACAATTTTGTTTAAACTAAGGCTGATTGTATATTTTATTCTGCAGTACCTGACACCCACACTGATATATTAATAATAGATCCTCACAAGCCTGAATGAAAGTCCCATCAACAGCAGCTCAGACTCGAGGGGCACATGGCGGCGAGGTTCAAAGAGATTTACTGTAACATTGTGGCTGCAGTTTCTGAGCTCCAGCTCTGGAAAATGAATCTTTTTAAGGTCACAACCCCGTCTCCTTGGAGAAAAATCACATCTCAGTTCTGTCTTTTGCCTTTTGCTAAGTCTGTTGTTTTAGATGTCGTCATTGTAGTTGTCTGATTATGATCTCGGGCTAATTTGTTGAATTTTTAACTTCGTTTAGGTCAAACAGGCTATGACAGACACTCACCGGCCACTTTATTTGGTCCACTTTGCTAGTAAAAGGTTGGACCTCCTTGCGCCTTCAGAACTGCCATAATGGCATACTTGAACCTCCATCACCAGCAGCCTGAACCATTAGGACAAAGCTGCACATCTTTCATGCTTTTTACACCACATCTAACAGGACCATCTTAATGTTGCAGCGGAAATTGAGACTCGTCACACCAGGCAACGTTTTCCAGTCTTCTGTTGTCCAATTTTGTGAATTGTAGCCTCACTTTCTTCTCTCAGTGAGACATTTCTGTCCGCAAAGCTGCCGTTTTCTCTTTTTCAGACCATTTTCTATAAACACAGAGAAGGTTGTGGGTGAAAATCAGGATATTACCTCACGATAGCAGGAGACCACCTGACCATCCATCCCCCATTTTCTTATATGTTCCTTTGTATATATCATGCTTTGTTTTATCCTGTGACGCTTACGCTTTATCATATGACGTTTACACTTAGGCTTATTGTAATCTTACATGTTTGTGTGCTAGGATAAGAATAAACCTCACCAGGGCCACACTTGTAGCTCACACTGCAGACGTGTGGCTGCCCTTGCAGCGAGTGAACTGAAGCTTCCGTCTCATTCCTCTGATGCCAACAGCACGGGAAGAAACCTGATCACTTTCTCCCCAACACATTCTGATGCTGGTTTAACTTCAGCAAGCTGTCTAGACCACGTCTACAAGCATAAATGTGTTGATTTGCAGCCATGTGATTGGCTGATTTGTGTTAACAAGCAACTGAACCAGTGAGTGTATCTTGAATATATGCAATTATATTGATTAATGAAAGAATAGGGTTTAAAGGATCATTTGTTATAAGTTTTTTGTTTCTGTAATTGGAAAAAGTGGTTTAGTGAAATAGTTTCTGCCTTATCACGTTTAATATTTGCTTCCACTCACATTTCTCTCTTTTTCCAAAAACATATCTACAAAACAGCATTCATTTCTAACAATAAAGACTTTCTGCAGCCTAAGACCTCGTTCTACAGATGAGTGCAGGATTGAACGTTTGGCCGTCAGCCTTCTGACACACCAAGCCGCGATATTGTGCCAGTGTGAAAAGTTCTTTTCTTTCCTTGTGAGATGAAAGATACTGTCGAGCCTTAAATGTCACTCTGGCCTATTTCTAGACGTGCTCATCTGTGGTCTAGCTAAAAGATAAAACATGCTATATGTCTGCAAAAAGGCATCAGCCAGTGTGTGAGAGTAAACTCTTTACATTTATTTCAATATTTTTTCCCCTGTCGTTTGCTTTACATCTTGTTCTGTGGCGTTCTGACACGATGGTTAGAGGAAGTGTTGTGCTGGGACACCAATAAGGCGAAGTGGTCTCACTGCGATTGAATGCAGGCAAGCAGAGATAATGCTCTTACTAAGACACAGAGTAATCACTCTTCAAGCACATGAGCCCGGCTTCAACCCACACTTTACTGGAACGCTGTATGTTCTGCTGCAATTGCCAGCATTTCTCCCCACAGCCTCCCCACAGCCTCCCCCACCCTGCCTCCCCAACAGCCTCCCCAACAGCCCCCCCACAGCCTCCCCACAGCCTCCTCCCACACCTCCCCAACAGCCTCCCCACACAGCCTCCCAACATCCTCCCAACAGCCTCCCCCACAGCCTCCCCACAGCCTCCCAACACAGCCTCCTCCCCACAGCCTCCCACATCCTCACACACCAGCCTCCCCAACCTCTCCCAACAGTCCTCCCCCCAACCTCCCCAACCGCCTCCCCACAGCCTCGCCGCCCCGCTCCCCACATCCTCCATCAACCTCCGCCTCCTCCCCCAATCCTCCCCACCTCCTCCCCACAGCCTCCCCGCCCCTCCTCCCCAACAGCCTCCCCAACAGCCTCCCCAATCCTCGTCCCAACACATCCCTCCCCACACTCCTCCCCACAGCCACATCCCCCCAGCCGTATCCCGCCTCCCCAACACGCCTCCCCACAGCCCCTCCCCCACAGCCTCCCCCGCTCCTCCCCACCCCTCAGCCTCCCCCCATCCTCCCCACACCTCCTCCCCAACAGCCTCCCCCACGCGGCCTCCCCACAGCCTCCTCCCACATCCTCCCAACAGCCTCCCCCTCCTCCCCACTCCCCACGCCTCCCCTCCCCCCGAACCTCCCCCCATCCTCCCCCAACAGCCTCCCCACCCGCCTCCCCCAACAGCCTCCCACAGCCTCCCCACAGCCTCTCCCACTCCTCCCACATCCTCCCAACAGCCTCCCCCCACCTCCCCACAGCCTCCTCCTCCCAACAGCCTCCCAACAATCCTCCCCACGCCTCCCCACAGCCTCCCCACCATCTCCTCCCAACATCCTCCCAACACCCCCTCTCCCCAACAGCCTCCCCCACAGCCTCCCAACATCCTCCCACCCCATCCTCCCCAACATCCGCCTCCCCACCCGCCCCTCCCCCACAGCCTCCCCACACGCCTCCCCCCCCTCCTCCCCCAGCCTCCCCACAGCCTCCCCACAGCCTCCCAACAGCCTCCAACAGCCTCCCCACAGCCTCCCCAACAGCCTCCCCCACAGCCTCCCAACAGCCTCCCCACAGCCTCCCCACAGCCTCCCCAACAGCCTCCCAACAGCCTCCCCACAGCCTCCCCCACAGCCTCCCCAACAGCCTCCCCAACAGCCTCCCCAACAGCCTCCCCAACACCTCCCCACAGCCTCCCCACAGCCTCCCCAACAGCCTCCCCACAGCCTCCCCACAGCCTCCAACAGCCTCCCACAGCCTCCCCCACAGCCTCCCAACAGCCTCCCAACAGCCCCCCCCCACCAGCCTCCCCCACAGCCTCCAACAGCCTCCCCAACAGCCTCCCAACAGCCCCCCCACAGCCTCCCCAACAGCCTCCCACAATCCTCCCCAACAGCCCCCCACAGCCTCCCCCACAGCCTCCCAACAGCCTCCCCAACACCTCCCAACAGCCTCCCCACAGCCTCCCCAACAGCCTCCCAACAGCCTCCCCACACCTCCCCACAGCCTCCCAACAGCCTCCCAACAGCCTCCCCAACAGCCTCCCCAACAGCCTCCCAACAGCCTCCCAACAGCGTCCCCAACAGCCCCCCACAGCCTCCCAACAGCCTCCCCAACAGCCCCCCACAGCCTCCCCAACAGCCTCCCCAACAGCCTCCCCAACAGCCCCCCACAGCCTCCCCAACAGCCTCCCCAACAGCCTCCCAACAGCCCCCCACAGCCTCCCCAACAGCCTCCCAACAGCCTCCCCACAGCCTCCCCAACAGCCTCCCAACAGCCTCCCAACAGCCTCCCCACAGCCTCCCCAACAGCCCCCCACAGCCTCCCCCAAGCCTCCCCCAACAGCCTCCCCAACAGCCTCCCCACAGCCTCCCCAGCAGCCCCCAACAGCCTCCCCACAGCCTCCCCAACAGCCTCCCAACAGCCGCGGCTGACGGGTGTTGTCCCTGGTGCTGCGGTGCTGCTGGCTGACAGCAGGGCGGGGACACGTACCCTCATTACACCAGAGGTGGTGGTTAATGAACATTCAGCATTAGAATCCTGCGTTTAGATTTCCATCAACTGCAAATGTGTCTGTCAGGACACTGTGAAAAACAGCCCGACAGCAGAAGCACCACAGCAGCCGGTTCAGTCTTAAAGGGAGAATCTATTGAAGCACATAGGGAAAGTTCTATAGATTAAGGTTATTACATTATAAAGAACATTCTGTAATGAATTATAAGGTCAAAAAGCCATTCCTCACACTGCGTCTATGGTTAATTGAAGCCGCATTTCTAGATAACTGTCAAGTGTGCAGTTAATGATTCTTTTTAAAATTAGTCACTTATTTTTTAATGTGGGCCCTGTAGTAATCTTTAACATTGGTGGCAATTAATATTCTAAAGTCAGTACATTATAATAGCTCTCTGTAATGACTGTGCAGTGCTAAATAAAATATCTGTTGTGAAAAATGACTTTTTCCTATAATAATTTAGCTTCACCTGAGTCCGGCCTTGCTCTGTATTCCCCGGAAGCACCAAAGTAAGCATGCGCTGATCCACAGTAGTGATCAGCTCCACAGTTTAATGTGCTCAGCAGTTGTTGTGAAATGCCTTCAGTTGTGTTTTGGAGTGTGATTTGCAGTTATCGTTCATCATTCTGACTCTAAAGTTTTAACATTAGAGTGGGAAGCTCTGATTGGAGTGCTGCCTGCTGTGTCTCCACTCCAAACTGTGTTTCCATATGTTCCTCCCCACCAATGAGCTTGATTTACATTTATGGAGCATTGGGTTCAAGGCTGTTAAACAGCCCCGGTCTCATCTGCTGACCACTAAGCTGTAGATGATTAAGAGGCTCACAGAAGGTCATATAAGTGGTCCTTATAAGAGCAGGTTTAATCCAGACCACCAGGCACAAGCCTGCCTGTCAATGCTGCTCAAATACTGCGCAGCATTAGCCGTCCGCTGATATCCATCAGTCATTATGACGCTACAAATTGGAGTACAGGATGTTGAAAGATGATTTTGACCTTTTTAGAGGCACATTCTCAGGGCTGCCTGGATGTGGCCTGTCAAAAATAACATTTTTTTCAATGCTCCAACATTTACAGTGCTGCTTTCTGAAGCGCTGGCCTTTATCTTCAAAGTTTAGACAAAAGTAATGGCCGATGGTGTTCTCTTGAGCCAGATTCAAACCAGCAGGCTTTTGTGATAAATAAAAAAAATTGTGTGACTGCGAAATATGCTGAAGACTTTCTGAAGTGTTTTTGACACAAATTAACATCTGGGCGCAGCAGGAACATCAGATAAAGCCAAGAAATAAATCTGGTGTTAGGAATTATTATTTATTCCAAGATAAGCAGACTGCTTTTCAGACATGAGGCCCGTCTTTGGGCTTTATTGCTTAGAAATAATGAGATTTGGTGTTTCATCAAACGGCCTGATGTTCTTCTGGGTCAGTGTTTACTTCTGAAGGGCACGCGTTCAGCTCGGCACTGGGAGGGCTGAGCCCATCGGGTCTGGACTGCTTCAGATAAATGAGGCCGTGTAAGTTCCCTTTTCTGCTGGGATCTTTCAGACTCTTCTTGAGGTCTTCGTTCCATTTGACCGGCCTTTAGGACTTGGCATCCAGCGATCAATAGCTCCAGGCCGGCGTCGGTTGGCATGAATACTAATGTTTCAGAACAGCATTGGCTCATGAGCAGCTCTTGGTAACTTTATATCTGGCGTTATCTCTAAATCTATCCGGAGCATCCGGTGTGCCTCCCCTCACCATCGCAGCACAGTACATTTGTTCTGCGCAGTCGTTGCTTTCAGCTCATGGATCACTGCTAATCTTTGGCTACTACTTCATAAGGTGATGCCGTCCAAACAAAGCACCAGGGCACCCTGCTGCTCGTTCTCCTTCTTTTAACTGTGCTGGTTACAGACATGATTATTTTTCAGGAGTGAACAAGTCATCCCGGAGTTATGGCTCTTGAGGCCTGACGGTGAAGAACCGCCGTCTGTCCCGGGGTTTTCTTGAGGGATCTGGAGCTTCATTTAATTACATCGATCTTTGACAGCAGCTCCAGTGTTTTTGGTGATAACCGTATCATCTGATTCAACCTAGCTTTATTGTAGCCTCACAACACAACCTTTTTTCCCCCGAGAGCACAGAAATGTTCTCCAGAAGCTTTTTTTTGTTAACGTTGTCTATGTAATCACGCTTTAAGATGCTGCAGCATTCTTGCTGAACAAATCTCCTCTCAGACTGTCGATGCTGACCTGTCACATATTTTCCCCCTTTTTTATTATTTTTATGAAACAAACACGGTCAACAACAACAGCAAATATATGTTCACCTTTAACGTCAAGGTCAAAAATGATTTATACAAAAAAGTCAAGCATGTTACGACATTTGGGCAGCACCGTGCTCCACTCTTCTTGTATAGCCGGCATCTCTGAGCAGCATTTCCACACCAGAATGTGGATCTTTCAGTAGCCCTTGGAGTCTTCCACAAGCAGCAACATGCAAGAATTTTGGTTCTGGGCCGAATTTCTGTTGACTTGAACTGAAGATCCTTTCACAGATAGAGGGGATAATGGGTTCAGCAATTTTCAACATATTCTGGCAACAACTAAATCACCATTTGTAAGAACAAACTTTGAGTTGATACGAAGACGTCTCCCAAAAACGTCTGAAAATCTTTGGATAACCCTCAAAAAAGCAGTGCTTTCATGATGGTCCAAGAATCTCACAGAACTCTAAGACTTGCCAGGAAAAATCCGTGATTACGCCTCAAACAAGAACTGAAACCCTCTTGGCTGCTACGGAAAACATTTATGAGCTGTGATCGGTGCCAAAGGGGATGCTATTAGGTACTAACTATGCAGAGTGCTCAAACATTTGCAGCATGCCCATTTTATGTTCTTCTGTTACTTTAAAAATTGTAAAAATCCAAAAAATGTGAAGCCTTTTGGAGATAATTGTGTCTACCACTTACTGAAGTGTGCACATTGACAGAAATGTTGACCATGTCATCATATGTGCCTTGGAGGCCTCCCTCACTTGCTGCATTTTTAACAGTGTGATTAACACAAATCCAGATGTTGTCCAGTGACCTGGACTGCCATGAACACCTGAGCCGCCTTCACTGAGCTCTGGTGTTCTTCACTGACCAATTCCTCGGTATCTCTGTCACTTAAGCGTCAGAAATCAATTTTAAGGGCAACTTTAAAGACAGAATCCATCATTATTCCAAGTATGTACAGTAGCTGTAAACATCCACCTGGATGAGTGTTTTTAAAGGCTCATTCACATGCAGCTGCTTCACATCAGCCCCGCGTTACTGCTGCACGGCTGATCACCAGCGTGCACTTCACAATCGACTTGAAGATTTGAGTATTAAATGGCTTTATAGCTTAGTTTGAATGATGCTGGAACGGTGTGCCAGAGCTCAGTCCTGGGTCCTGGGGCAGCACTGCTGACTGACACTAAAATCCCACTATAGACAAAAGAGCGAGCAGACCTTTGTGGCTCTGAGGAGATCCTGAGGCTTACAGGATCACTGACATCCTTTAGCTCTCCTCTAAAAAAGGATCTTTCAAAGCTTTTCATTGTGACAGACCCTCCTAACAATGTCACTATTCTAATTCTGATTGTTTATATTCTCTGTATCATATTTTCTTACCCCATCTTTTTTAAATCACCTCTGTTTTACTGGTCTTTCCCAGCAGAACCAGTCGTTATCAATTTTTTTTTAAATTTGTGTCGAACATGTTCAATTTCTGCGAACAGCCTTTAGGGCTTTTGAAATTAGCATATTATTTTACCATCAAATTTAAAAGCTTCTTTTCATCAACGCTGGAGAAGATTATCGTTGTTGGCATTTACTTAAAAAAAAAGGCCTCCAGCAACACAGACACAGCAGCGCGATAATATGCAAATAATCTGTATTTGATGTAATAAAAAGAACATGCCATGGCATAGACAACGGCGGCGGCTAACAGTACGAATTATAGGTTTAGATAATCAGGGAAATCTGACGGCCAGTTCCTGATAAGTTAAAGAGAGATTAGCAGGGCTACTGTACACTGTTGTGGTATAGAGTTTTTATTTAAGATGCATTCTCATCTCTCATCCAGTGAGCTGAGCAGAACCTGAGTTAATGTCTTTGAATAATGCTGAAAAAAACAGATTAACAACTGGTTGACTGGCTTCTTTGATGAAAACTGAAGCGAATAACATCCCCGACAACAAACGCCGCATTAAACTGACTTCATTTCCCTAGTCAAGGTCAGCAGCATCTTTAAAGTACAGTCAGATTTAATTGATTTATTCTTATGATTTAGGCTTTAGTCTCTTAATGAGATCTGCAGTGTCTCTGATTTGTTTTCCCTTTGCTTTTCTCCTGTGTGCTTTGTGTTCTTGACATGTTTATCTCTGTCAAAAACCCACCTGTGCCGTGCTGTGACAGGCACCAGGAGACCACGACGACGCTGCACATTTCTCCCTGGACGTGCCAGAAAACGTATTAGATGTAAAGGTTAGATTAGCCTACCCTCAGGCGTTTAATTAATCAAACTGGCGTGATGTGATTGCCAGCCTCAATGTCAAATTAAAGCGGAGAACACTTTATTTAATTGAGCCGCATTATTGACAGCAACAGCAAGTGGAGCACGCTTCTACAGTCGTGCAGTTTTATTCCTCTGTTACAACTCATCTCTGCTTAAGGTGGTAATTTACAGGCTTCTCTGCGGTGTGTCACTTATTGAGCACGTTTCCACAAAGCCCTTCTGCACGGCAACCCGAAGCAAACAAATTGCTCCTTCTCTGCACTCCCTGTTATTGGTGACACCGTTGCCAGTAATTGCTGTAGAAATGTAATATTCAGGCTTAGGAATAGCTTGAAATTGTGTTTGTTCCTGTCAAATTACTGCGGCCTTGATTTGATTATTCACAGCAAACCATTAACTGAGCTCTGATTGAGGCTTATTGCACCGCCCTAAACCATGTTTTTTTGCTGTTTACTTCCTTGAATCTAATGTAAATTCTCCATACTTGTGATGCCTGCCTGGGCCAGATTCCTCATTAACTTAACAGCATCCGTTTAGTGAGCAGAACTGGCATTTTACTTCTCCAATCTAACAACCTTTAGAGTTCTGATGCATTAAAGCGTGATGGGTTTCTTTCTTTTTCTTTTTTTCAATTTCAAGACTTTACGAATCCCAAGGTTTTCTATTATTAGCTTCATACTAATAAAAGTGGAATTCTCCTCAATATTTAATACATACTGGCGTGGTGATGTTTTCTCCCAGTGGTTTCAGCATTAATCTAAACTGAGGCACTATTATTCTACAGGGGAATGGTTGAACACATTAGGTGAATAGCGTGAAATTGACCTGTGAAGAAGAAGCGGCCCATGCAAGATGCATTGTAAAGGCGGCTATTGAGGGGATTACAACAAAATGGATTCTATTTGGGCTCCTTCTGCAGTGTGGTTATCAGCTTAATGCCCTTACAAATATTGCCTCGTGGACGTTACGCTTTAGCGGCTGCTGGATAACCAGCGGCCCGTAGAATCACAACTTTTCTTGAGGGCGATTCCTCCACGTTTGCTGCTCTAAAACCAGCAGGAGGCCTCGTATATCTCCTACTGTCTCCCCCGTTGATCTAATTGGATACCCTCTGTTGCCTACGATGAATCATTACAGCGCTTTCGTCTCTCCGCACAAGTGCTGATTTTCATTGAATGCAGGGTTTTCTTTAATCACAAGGCTCAACCCTAAACCCTCCCATTTGTCCCCTGGCGTCAGTCATTTATCTCCTTTTCTGCTTTCTTTTTTAACAGCTCTGCCACTATCTCTTTCATTCCAGTGGAGGATTATAGGCCTGCTTTTATGTGTTGTGTCTCTCAGGATAGAGACCAGGCGTTCAGGCCCATTTCCACACTCTGCTAATTGACTCCTAATTTGGCAAATGCACTTTACGGTGGAATGAGAAAGCTGACCCGCCTCTAAGTTCATATCTGGGATGTAGCCCCTGCAGTTCTCCCTGCATCGTTACTCTCACCCGTCCTTGGCTCTTGTCTGGTGACACAGCTGCAACGGAGCGTAGGTGATGGAGGCGTTTTGGCGTGTAGTCGGTGGTGTTTTTCTTTAAATCCTGCCAGAACTCATGATTCTCCACCTGCTGGGCTTCTCTGACTGGGCTGCTGATCCAAACAGGAAACACCTTTGGGAAAGTGTCTCCCACCGAGCAAATCGAAGGCTAAGATTTCTTTTTAATCATTCACACGCTTCAGAAAGGAACAGCGCTGGGTTTCGCCTGTGGGGATCAGTATCGATTCATGTGTATGATGATGTAATGAGGCCAGCGCGTAAAGACTTGCTGCGTTTGTGTTTGCTCGTGTAATTTGTTTTTCTTGCGTTTACAGTGGATGCGTTCTCATTCGCCTTGGAGGCAAATTTAAGGAGTCCCAGAGATGTCGAAGATCTCCAAAGCGGCGAAGGCTGTGAAAAAAGTAGACGTAAACAATGTAATCCGGGCTATCGTGAGGTCTGGACAAGCAGCCCCTGGGCCCCCACTAGGCCCCATCCTGGGACAGGTACTGTAAAATCACTGACAGTTTCATTTCTTGTTCCATCTGTTCACTCCAAGTAATCAGCACGATATAATTAATGACTTCATTTCATTAACACGGCTCTCATTAACGATGATTAGCTGTATCTTTCTCCTCAGTCACACCATTCCACACCCCAGCCCCGCTCATATTCCTATTCTTATTCCGAACAGCTCCGTCATGCAGGTAGCTGCCACACTGTCTCCGTGTGCTGCTGTTTACTCATAGACGCCTCCACCCACACCAGCTTCCATACATGCATTACTTTATGTTTACCAGCCAGTTGAGAAAGCTGAATCTCAACTCTTGGTTTTGTTGAATTTGCTCTTCTCTGCATTGTCGGTCTGGACTGAACCTTTGTGGTGTCTTTTTTTTAATTGGTCAGGGATGCACCGTTAAAGCTTTATTAAAGCTCTTTATAATTAAGGGTAAAAGAAGGTAATTCCAGCTAGAAAATGTATGTATGGGCTGGTACGCTCATTAAATAAGTTGGCATTCCACCAGCATTGAGCAATGAAAACAGGTTATTTAGGGTGTTGGTAAAACAACTGAGGCAGCATTATCTCGGTGCTGATGCTCTGTTCATTAATCTTGTTTCCGATCACGCCGGCATATTGTTTTTTAACCTTCGTCATCAAATTCGTATAAAAACGTCGCCATAAAAGTGCACTGTTTACTCTTTAACTGCCACCCAGCTGTTTAAAGGGGGATTTACTTTAATAAGGGTGAATGAAAACAACTCCCGCTTCATCTGGATGCACAAATGAGATCCAGTTAGCGAGCGGCACTCGTTACCCCTCCACACTGCCGAACACTTGGCACCGGGAGGTGAAACCGCGCGGCACATCCGCCTTCGTGTGAGCAGAAAAATGTGACTTGATGAATGAGTGAGGAGTGGAAAAACCTGTACGTGATTAATATGTTGGAGAAAAAGGGAATGTCAGAATGTGAAAATGTCACATTTGTCTTATTTTACATCCCCTGAAACAGTTAATAGTTAATAAGGAACTCTGCTATCAGCAACAGCAGCAAGCTTCACTCGTTTGTATCACTGTAAAGCAGATATGTAATAATTCCGTACGATAACACGGCACGAACAAACCCCACCGCTGACAAGCCCAAACACAGCTGAGCATTTCGCTGTCTTTCTGCACTTTTCCCTCTCTCTTCGCCCTCATTTTCAGCCGCCGACATCTGTTCAACACCGCGCAGAAGATAGGTCTCTCACACGTTTCCCAGGAAATGGAGAGAACAAGCAGAACTGGAGATAAAAAATACAGGTGGATGATGATGAAGGATAACATTGAGGGGTTTTTTAGAGTTTGACCGTGCCGGAAGGCAGCTTTCTCTGCTCGAAAGGTCATATTTTAACATGGTAATTAACAGGGTTGCACAGATTCAAATCGTTTGAACTGATGTGTGAAAGCGACCCTGAACATCAATAAACTCATTCCACCTTCTCGCTATACATGTAAAATTGAGCTAAAGAATGATGTTTTTGGTCAATTACATTCTTTTCTTCCCCTCCTGTCGGCTTCACTTGGGACCTCCAAGCTGAGAATCAGGCCTCCTCTCTGTCATTCAGCTTTTCAATACAGCACGCTGTGGAAGTAAAATGTTTTCTCAATGTATATTTATTTGTCGCGGCATTCCAGGAGACATACAAACCTGTCAGAACAGAAAACATCCATTTCCCAACAGCGTCTCTTTCGTGGCACGCGCACACACACACACACACACACACACACACACACACACACACACACACACCGCTCAACATGACATGATTGTCAGTCTATCAGAATCACAGTAAACACGTGGAATAGTTTCAGCTATTAGTGCTTCAGCTCAGTCATGTTCTTATTTAATCCCCTGTTGTGTTGTTTTCCAGCTTTAGTAAATATCCAGAGAATAGTGGTTTTGAATATTTTTGGCAGCCTTCTCTCCACTACCTGTTTTTCTACAAATGGTTTTGGTTCTCTGTGACATTTGCAGATTACATTTTTTTGGGACCCATTCAGAAAGATAAAATTATTTATGCCAATTATTTCAGTTGTACAGTTTTGTCCAAAATAATAGTAGCAGTGCATTCAAAAAAGGGAATAAAGCTTAAAATCCTGATACTGCCTTTGAAATCCATGCAAGAGCATTAAGAACTCTTCATATCAAGAAAAACATCCAATCTTATTTTTCAGAAAATGATAGAAATCAGATATTTGGTTGTTTAAAGTAACAGCGGTGAGGGTTTCAGTGAGCGAGGCCGTTGATTGGAGAGAGGAAAACAAATAAAAAAGTGCAGAAAATGACAGGCTGCTCAGTTCAAAAGAGCTGAACGGCTTCAAAATGGCCTCCAGAACGATGTGGAAGAAAATGGAAAACTCCCTTTTTAAACGGATGGAATAAAAGCTCAACCATCAAAGACAGAGCTAATGAGGAATCACAGAAGGTTAACGTGTCCTCTGAGGACTGTAACAACCAGAAGACCCCTGTGAAGATGAGCCATCAGTGAGAAGCTCCTGCAAAACACACGCTTGCTGCACACGTTACTGTTTACCTACACACACACTCAGCGGCCTGAAGAGAAGTGGCCCAACATGTTGTGGACTGATGAGACAAAATTGTTCTTTTGGGTTCTGGGGGCCTCAGACAGTTTGTCAGCTGATCCTCAAACCCCCGTTGTCACGGCTGTCTCACCAAGACAATGTTAATAATAGTTATGGAGGAGCCAGTCCAGCCCCCAGCCCCCAAACCAGTGGGAAACACTGGGGTGACATCACAATTCTGTTTCTGAGACAAATCCTGATGAATTGTGGAAGATGGTTAAAGTGTCAGGCTGGAATCCCCCAAATCCCACCAGATAATAGGTCAGCCGTTCATAGAAAAGCTAAATCTTCCAGCAGTTTTCAGCTCACGCAGTAATCATGAGTTTGTAATGAAAGATAGACACACTGCTTTTATTTTGAAATGCCAAATATGCTTCATATGCTTTATTCTCTTTTCTGTAAAGTCATACATTTGGTTTCATTTCATCAATTTAAAAGCTTTTATAAAAATGTAAGTTTGATTCACTTCTCCACATTTGCTCCAACTGACTTTTTTAACGCTGGAATAATGCTCAATTTGGAAAGAAATCCTTTGTAATTGTAACTTGTGTCATCAGTGATTTTTTTTTATTGTTTTGAGTTATTCCATTATTCATAGAGTGAGACAATAATCACAACAACAATGATGATGATAATACATTTCGTTCATTTGTATTTCTTTTGTTCGTCTGGTTAACAAATTGACATCAAAAGGCTTTATTATTGTACGGAGTGGTAATTATGTATGCTTAATCTAGAGCTTTACTCAGGTTAAAGGTGATGGCACAATTTATTTTGTGGCCTGGAAGGTGAAACTCGTGTTTAGGACTTAGATTCTTTAATGCTGCTAAATGAATCCTATTTTGTAGGCATAATTTAGAGTCTATACATGGCTTCATCATGTGACCCAGCTTTTCTCAGTCCTACAGACGGTCCCCCTGGTTTCTCAGACTAGTTTCTCTTCTGCATTTGTCTTCGGTATGTCACTGACTGTCCCACATTACTTTGCGTAATGTCTTTCTCATTGCCTATTCTTTGAAGTTCTCTTCCAAAGCGGAGCTGCTGATGGTGCGCTGTGATGAATGATTTAGACATCTGTCGCTTGAATGTGGCTCCGTCTGCCAGACAAGGTGGGTGTGAGCTCCCGGGCATACTGTAGCTGTTGTCATGTCCGGGGTAATGAGGTGAGATGGGTGGTAAAGCAAGCGCTCAGCCAGGCAAAATAAAGCCATATGTTTGTCTAAAGGTGCCTTTTTTGGACTGTTTGGGATGTCATGGTGTCGAGGCGAATCGTCTCCCTGGGCTTCTGTGCTCCATCAGGCTTACACAGGGTGAAGCAAACGGTAAATAAATGGCATTCGGCAGCAGCTCTGCTCAAGGCAGTGGTCTCGGCCCTTTAATCTTAGCCAGCCTCTTCTCCTCACTACTTTTCCCCTCTGCTCTGACTAACCATCCTTGACAGGGGAAGTGCAGATAGGTAGGCTGGCAGTCAGCTGGGGGCAAATTTAAACAAACGAGAGAAATAAAAGAAGGTGCAGGAGACAAAAAAGGGAATCTGACAGCTCTGGTCCAGGAGAATAATAACGGGCTGGAATGAAATTAGCACAGGCGAAGGGAAGCAGTAGAAAAGAGAGTGCTGGTGAAAGGGAGAAAAAAATAAGAAGTGGGTTCTTGTTCTTTTCTTCAGAATCAGATTATGAAAGCCAGTGGGAAAGGAGGGATATGCTGAGCATAGTATCTACAGCTTAGCTGGTGTAGCAAAGGGGGCAGACATTTGCAGGGGCTGCTTTTAGTATAATAGAAATATGCCCAACAGCGAATGTATCCAAAATGTGTGCGTGCGTGTGTGTTGAAATGTCGAGAGGAGAAGGAGGCGATGAAAGGAAGCCAGCATGTTAGCGTTGGAAGCTGTCCTTGACATTGGTTATCACTGCGCTTGTCCTCAGAAAACATTCTCCTATCCACCCATCAGGGAGGTTCTTTTTCCCCCGAGTGCATGTACATTAGTCTTAATACAGTCTGTGAATCAGCCATTAAGAGTTGGGAATCTGCACTTGCATTTTGATAAGTAGCCCTAATTGCAGGCTCACAGGAGATGCAACCGGGTGAGCAAAACATTCTTTTGCAATAACATCACACACATTTAGCCCAACGCTCGACATGCACTCCCACTATAATGTCAAGACGTCTCTCCTCTCAGCATTTAAGGCAGATGACATGACAGCACAGCCCAGGATCACCGTGAGAGTGTCTAAGCTGATGGCGCTTCCAGCATAATTGTGATAAATGACGGTCTTTTGTCAGGGTGCCTCTCTGAAGACTGTGCTTTTTTTGTTGCTTGAATACATGGGTGGCTTCTATTCCCTCCGCCAGTTGCAGTATGAGCAAAAATACATAAACACAGTTTGCAGTACCTGGGGAACAGGACCTGCATTGGAATATAATGGGGATTTTGAATGTATGAGGCAGTTCTGTGGCTGGAAGTCTTTTTGGTCTTGCATAGGTTGGACTGATAGAGGGTGAATGGGCGACAGCCTGCCAATATCTCTCCTAACCTAATGGCCAATGAAATGTCAACAACAGGCGAGAATGAAACATTTTATTTTTCACTCTGTGGTGGAGATGGAGCCCAGAACAGCTGTAGAATAACGTCACAGTATTGAAATGTCCCACGAGGTTGATATAAGCCTCGTGATGACCCACAGGATGGGGGAACAAGGCACTTGACTGGAGCATGCACCCTTGACAAATGCTAATCCCAACCATAAACCACTGATACCCATTGACCAAACCACAACACACACCTCTGTACAAAAGCCTTCATCCATAATTCAGAGGAATTAAAAAAGGCCTTTCATCTAAAGTGTAAAAAGGGATTTGAGGACGGGACGAGCACAAACACGGTTATTTTATTTTTCCTTTTTCCAAAAAAGGACAGAGACTTTGAGACGAAGTACAGAAACGGTAGACAGCAAAACACGGATCTGAATGCGTTCAGAAATTGTAAAGGGATTACTTACATTGGTATTCCGTCTTTGTAAACAGTGTACTAAAATAGAACTGCGCTGTAGTTTGTGTTGCGGCAGGATTAAGATGATGTAAAATGCTTACAGAGCCGCCATTGAAAGATGTTCTATAAAAACTGTCAACAGTTGGCATCTTGAGTTATGCCCATTTGCAGTGCTAAAATCTGCGATGCTAGATTTAACGTCCAGAGCAAAGGACGTTTGAACGTTTTAACGCTCTAAACTCGTCTCAAGGTGACGACGTTCATGTAAATCTGTGTTGAGGGAAAACATTCATTAGCATTTACTCTCAGACACCTAATTAACATCAGTCAGCGCTTGTCTTGAATCAGCCCAACCTGGCAGAATGTCATGTGGCACAGAGATTCTCTTGCAGGAGCAGTAAATTTAGCTGGTCCTGACATAAAAGATATGTGGCACCATGAGAAAACATCCACTGCATGAATTATGATCATTGATATTGATTTCCTGACTGATCTCAGATGCTTTTTGTTTTTAGGCTCGGCGCACTCTCGTTCTCAGTCCTCCGACGTCCATTTGTCTTAGAGAGCGACAAGCCAAAAATGAAAGTTCTGACCCTCTGGAAAAATATATGTACAAGCACTTATTAAGGAATGTTCCTGGTAAAGTGTCCCCTGTTGTGTGTCTTGAGATTTTATCTACTTGCAGATGAATTGAACCCAAAGAGAGGATTCGTCCTCGTAACCGGATGGTGAATGACACATTTTATTGAAATAACCGAGAGGAAAAACTCCACTCACAACCTAAAGCTGTCTGAATTCAGACAAATTCACAATAGGTACTTGAATTTGATGCTATTGTGGGGCAGTTGTGCTTAGATTTGAGACTCCTAGACCTTGGTGTGTTGTTCTCCGGTATTCCGTGCAGTTTGACAGATGTGTTCACAGTGTTCAATAACAAAAAATCACTTCCACAAATCACAGTAATGAACTGCTTCTTGGATGACGTGTGCAGAAAGCCAAGCTTGCCAAGTGTACGTCACCATTGTATCACAACCCCGGTGTTGCAAGTCAAAAATATCCTTTTTGTAATCATGCAAGCATGTTTGAGAGCGACTCTCTAGAGTTCATGGGAGATGAAGGATGGCCCTAAGGAGGTCTCCTTTGGCTCCAGGCTGATGTGAGAAAGAGTATGGCTTTGGGAACAAGACATTGTGTGATAATTAGAGGGAGGTGCTTTCCCCTGGGCCTGGCCCTCCTCCTGCCCCGAGCTTTGGCTTGGCAGGTTTGAGTCCCCCGTTTCTGCGGCAGCTGCAGTCCCAGGTTCTGCAGCAGCGTGCTCCTGTTTGTGTCGCTCCCAGGCTGAGCTCAGCTTCACAGCCAGAGCCAGCAGGTTCTTCCCCAGGAACACCGTGGACACGCGAGAGTCCTTGTACCACAGCATGCCCGTGCCCCTCAGGGCAAGAGTGAAGATATTGATAGTAACCAAGCTGAGCCACGGGTACAGACCCTCCCTACGGGGCCCCCTCTGGCCAGGAAGGCCAGTAGCCCCCAGCTCTGTGAGGGCCACACACGGCAACAGCAGCAGGAGTGCATAGCAGTAAAAGAAAACCAGGCCTTCGGCCCAGATTGGCAGCCTCTGCTCGGTGGCAGCTCCGGCGCCTGCTGCAGCCCCGACCTGGGCTTCCCAAAGCCCTGCTTGCAGGTCCAGCACATCCAGCAGGTCCACAACCACCCACAGTAGCCGACCTCGGACTTCCTGCTTTCGGCGCTGTGGGGTCATGTGGTCGGCTCCAGTTAGGATAAGAAACAGGGAAGGCAAGCAGATGGACAGCAACAGCGTCAGGGTCTTCCTGGCCAGAGGGTCCGGCGGCCGGCGCTCCTCCCTGTAGTTATGGCAGACGAAGAAGAGTTTGAGCTGGAGCAGGGAAAGGAAGAGGAACCAGAGGGCGTTGGCGAAGCCTCGACGTGGCGACCGAGCCTCCGACACCACGCCGGCAGAGACGAAGCGCAGGGCCAGGAGGAAGCCCACGTCGCCCAGCAACACCGACGTGTACTGCCACACGCTGGGTCCCTGAACACCCAGCATGCTTTGCTCCAGTAGGTAGAGGTCCACCACTGCCATTGTGCTCACCGTGACCAGGGTTGATACGCACACCTGGGGCGTGGGCACCATGCCTGTGGGACACACACAGGTATAAATACACATTGTCTGCTGATTCACAGGCTGTAAAGCTGAGAAGACTGCAGGACAACTCCCTCACCTCCTGAATGAATTCAAATCAAATGTAAAATATTTTTATACTTGTTGCTATGGTTTAATGCAGCGGCTGCATGGTAGGCAATAAACGCCCTTGATCTTTAACCACAGCTACATCTACCCTGGCTGCTGTTGTCAGGAAGCTTGTTAATTTTTCTTCCCCTCCCTCTCTCCTGCTCTTTGAACTAAAGTCTTCATTTTCCATGAAAGTCGAAACATTCAGCTTCTTGGTGATTTCCTCAGTTCTCACTGTTACATTTGTTCTTATGGTGTTTCTGCTGTGTCTTTCTCCTTATTTGGAATTAATTGGACTCACATGCAGGCAGGTGCCCTATCAAATTCTTTTCATGCCTCCATTATGGAATATTTATTCTTGCTTTGTGCTACATTCTTCGGTAATGACTAACCCCCCCACCCCCCACCCCCCGCCTCAGAATGTAAATAAACTAGTCTTTGTGTACCTGCTTTGTTCAGCTGGGCAAGAGCACGCTGGCCATGTTAATTCAGCTGAAAAGGAAGGGCGATTACGGTTGTTTTACATCTCTCATCTCAGCCACTGACAGTGTAAACTGCTGTATTGACATCACATGAGGAATGACGGTTCACTTTACAGCGTAATGAAACCAGCGTCTGTTGATGGCCGACTGTCTGCCGCCTTCGCAGCGCTGCTCATTGGGTGCCAACCCCTCAACCAGATCAATGCCATTATAATATAAAATCATTAGCAGCTCGCACGTGGCGTAATGGCTACAGTGGATCGTGATCGAGCGGGAGATTGTCGGGATGATTACGGCCTCAGAGAAAAGGCTGCCAGTGTAGGTATCGATATCTTGGTGATGAAAGACTCATCATTGCTTCCCTCGCCGTGAGAGTAACAGTAGCTCTGCCATTTCCTCTGCGCTCTTTGAATCATTGAAGAGGGACAAGAAACTCCACCGGGCAAAAAGGGAGTTTGAGATATATGCGAAAAGGCGGAATGAGCATATGACTGCAAGTGGAAGATTAAAGAGCCTCTTGGCGGTCTCCGTGCCCAATAAAGTGTTATAGTCTAGTTGTAATACTTCAAAAATAAGTTCAGGGAAATGAAAGGCGAGGGTAAAGAAGAGGAAGATGCTGATGCAGGGAGACTTCCACCCTCTTGGAGGCACGTGTTTCAGGAGTCCAGATGCATTCCTCTCAGGAACTACTGAACTAGCACAGCCATGTTCCAACTAGGATAATTCAAGGAGGAGACGGTAGGAATGATCTCGGCTGATGAATTAGCTCAGAGGCTCGGTGGGAAGGTGGGCCCGCCTCATGCTGGTATTCATGATATCTGATCTCAGGAGCCTTTCCTCCTTGCTTGAGTTTTCTTTTTTCCTGAAAATTAATTTTTTGCCGCAAGGCTTGATTTTTAAATTAAATTTTGGTCCAATAGATTTTGAAAAGGGGGGGAGGAATAAAAAAGAAGCTCCCTGCAGGGAGACGTTTACAGCTGCTGTTTTACCCCGAGTTCATGTCTCCTTACACCTGCGCCTGAAGCTTCACCCTAGAAATCGCCCTGGCAGCCCGTGTTTGGGTTCAGATATTCTGTCAACACCTCCAATTTATTTTGTCCAGCATGAAGGCCTGAGCCGACACTCCTGTGTCCATTCAGCTTATCAATATTGACTGAATTCATCATTCCCTGTCTGCAAAGTGTCGCTCGGGTTGACAAGGTGAACTAACCCATTTCACTGTAAGCGATATATAATAACATATTAACACGAATGAAAAATGGGATTCCTCTTTTTTTTTCCAATATTGAATCCACTGGCAGTGCACTTTCCTTCACATTTCTCCAATTTATCTGTGAAGTCAATCCTTCTTGTGCAAAATAATAATTCTTTAAAGCAAATCTGACGGAAGCAAATAGAGCAAATCCATTTTAAAACCGCATTTTATCGACACAAGCACACCACATGGAGCTATTACATCAAAGGCTGGGATTGTCAGAAGTTCTCCTGGGGGCCACTGCAGCAGCAGAAGCTTCAGGGCAACATCTGTGTCTCCATGTGTGGAGTAATTAATCAACAAAGAGCCTGAACGCTGTGCGCAGATAATGATGAATTAATCCCCTGTCCAAACCCTCCCTCAATCATCTGTTGATCTGTCAGGTAACATCCATAGGTTAGAAGTGCTGCTGCAGCCACGACCTTTCCCTGATCATCTTTGAATATTCCGAACAACCATTTGCTGCCACAGTATTTTGAGCAACACCTTTACAACGCGGAGGAAAACTTGCCTGCGCCACCTGTTTCATAACTGCAGGTTCACAGCATTTCTTGTAGTAAAAGTGAATCTTTAATTACCCAAACCATTCGTCTTGCACTTGGGCTCAATCCTTCCGGCTTGATGAACAAAAAGAAACGTTTCCCACCTCGAGAGAAGCGCCGTCCGCGTCCGATAAAGTCTCTTTTGTGGCTGATGATCCGGGCGCGGTGATGGAGTCAGAGTCCGGGATTTCGCTCTGAGAGAAGGCTCATGTCGAGGCTCAAACAGGAGGAAGTCATCGCCACAGCCCCTCCGAGCGGACCCTACTTTGTGGGTGTTGAGAGGGGGGGATTTGTCAGTGCATCCCCTCTTTGTGCGGAGCTGTAATCTGCTTTGGCTGCGCGGTTTATTGCAGAGGCTCGTTGTGGCTCAGAATCTGGGTCTGTCACCTCCCGCAGTGTGTGCTTCTGCTGCTGTCAGGTTTATCTTTGGACACAGCAGCCGGGGGCAGATAGCCGTGCGGGGGGGGGGGGGGGTGCGCTGAGGTTTAGCGAGGATGGGGCTTCGGCTCCGGCGGCGCGGCGCGGCAAGTCGGTCAGAAGTGGAGCGGCGGCGACGCGGAATCGTTAAAGTGGAGGCGGCAGCTCGATCCAGCCGGGAGAGATGGCTCGGAGGAGAGGAGCCCGAGCTGCGCCGCACGGAGAGCAGGGCGACGGGAAACTCACTCACGTCGTCCGAGTTTGGTTGTGCCGTTCATTTGTAAGCATGTTACGTGCTCCGGCGCAGACCTCCCACATCCAGCGTCCCTCCTCCTCTGCTCCCGCCGGCAGCGCGGGGTCGTCGAGCTGCAACATGCCACCGAGATTTCAAAATACGCAGTTACACTACACTCGTCGGGAATAGTAATCATGATGACGACGAGGCCACTCGCGGAGGATTAGTTGCATTGTTTGGGGGCATGCTGATACCTTATTTACCCTTCTTCTGTTGGAAGGAAGAGCCGGGGAAGTGGAGCGAGCAATGTCTGTAGCCTGTAGACACATTTGGAGCTCAGAAGGCAGATGTTACAACTTTAATTAGTCCTCCGTCTGTCTACTTACTGTCTTAGTCACACAAGAAAAATCATTCCCTTCTTGTAGATTAGCTCATTACAGCTGAGTTACTGCAGACATAAACTGGAGATCTGGCAATTTCTCAGGCCAGATCTGGTCAAAAAGGGAGGCAGTTTAAAAGGAGGCCAGCTCAAGAATTTAATTTCTGCTATCCTGTCAAGCTTAAGTGCACTTTAAAATATTTCTACTTCCTCATGCAGGGCATGTCAACGTGTATCAAGCCTTGAGAACACATTTCCCTCAATTCTGTAGCTCTCAGTGTTAAATTCTGGAGTGAGAAGTTTCATCAGAATGGTGAGGAGGAGTACAGAGACTCATCTTTCTTGTCAGATTCGTGTCTATGCTCTGCCGGCAAGTTCCATTTTCTTCCCTTTTCCGTATAGATGTGTTTTAATTTTGGATCCATTTTTCTTCTGCCTCTTGTCTGTCCTGTTACTGTGCCCTGGCTTTTTTGTTGTCAGATCCCCGTGGGTGTGGTTGAAGGTCATTCTCCATGCTGGCTCACTTTCAGACCAGAGAGGGGGAATGAGGCAGGAAAAGGGCAAGGCAGAGCAGTGAGAATAGCAGAGGAGGCGATGGGGGCAGCCGGGCGGACAGGCTGTCCACGGTACAGCGCAGTCATCACTTTTCAGACATGATTGGGAAAGTTTGAACTAGGCTTGAGAATAAAACAAAGCAAGACGTCAGCCTGGCGTATAAAATTTATTTTTGCGTGAAAGGCCGCCATGCTAGCTGTCGATTCACCCTTAAAAAGCATAAAAAAATCCCCCGCATGGCTTTAAAATCCTTGGAGTTTACTGCATTGCTGTCATTATTTGCAGGTATGCAGTATTTTAGCCCCGCCCACTCTGCTCAACACTGTGCCCCTGAGCTGCAGCTGGAGCTTAACCTCTGTAGGCTCTGACCCCCCCCTAATGTGTTGTAAAACGGCAACATCAGGTTAATTCCACCCGACAAGTCTGAGCCAGATACAGATTTCCAAGAAGAGGAGGTAATTACACATGCAGTTTGATGCATCAAGGTGGTTCGCTTCACCTTTGATACCATCTTTGAGAACGTTGGTGCTCGTGCCCTGGAGTTGCAGGGAACGCTTCATTAGTTTTCTCTGTTGAGCTCCTGCGCTGCCTGCTGTATTTTTGTCAGCCCGTTATTGGTGGAGCAGAGAAACGAGACAGAAATCTCCGCCGTGATCGGTGTCCCAGCACATTAGAAGAAACGTGCGAGGATGTTAACCAGGCAAGAATCGGGATTCTCATCAGTGCAGCTTTGAAATCTTCCTCACCTTGTTAGCGTCGGACTGCTGTGTCTCCTCTGTGGCCAGAGAAGCTTGTGTTTGGCTCCAGCCTGCAGTTCATGCTTGTTTCCTGCTGCAGACGGCACACATGATTAATCATGTGAAGTGGCAAAAAGCACAAGACTGTCAGGACTGTGAGGGAGACCTAATGGAGTTGAAAATGGGATGTTTTGTCATGATGCAATACATTTTGTTCCACCTTGGCTCTGCTCTCTATTTTTGCTCCGAACAACAGATTCTTCTTATGTGCCAGCAACCAAAGTCAAGGCAGCAGGTTTTCCAGGTAAAAACCAGTCTGCAACAAAAACACTGAAGAGTTTTGTCGCTGTTATTGTGTTAAAGACGAGTCGCTCCGTCACTTCTCCACTCGTGTCCATCTGAGCAGCCCTCCCCCGACTCTTTAATATGGGGCTGGATGTCGGCTCCAGCACAGTTGACTAGAGACTGGGCCTGAAAACCGTTTTCATTTTCCACTTAAGACTAATCCACCCAATTCAGCGTGCAAGATCAAGTAAAATGAATGTCCAGCGTGAACTGGATTTATGGTTGTGCTGTGTGCTTCCTAATCTCAGCCGCTGCTCCGCCTCTTACCAGATTCTGCTTCTGCTGTTGAGGGCTTTACACGAAATCTAATCAGCTGTGCGAGGACTCAACAGGCGGCTGAATGTGATAAAGTGCCAACAGCAGAGCAGATTAAATGAAAACGATAATGAAGATAATGAATGAGGGTGTTTCACACCGAAGTGTTTAATTAACCTCGCCCTCCCGCAAGCCTCCGCTGTGACACCTTCCTCCACATCGCGGGCCTCGTCACCCACCTGCACTCATTTATCCAGTTGCGTCCTGTGCCAGGGGCAATTAGTCCAGCCTCCTGCCCCAAGGCTTAATCCTGCCTCCTCTGTCTGCTCTGCACTGCTCCTCTTGACCCGCTCTTTCTTCCTGCCTCCATCTCATCTCTTCTTTCCTCCACCTCCTTCTCCCTCCTTCCCACTTTCTCCCCAGAAACGCCTGCACGTACGGCGACTATTTCCCCACCGTCAGCACTCGATGGCATCTGATTATTCCCACATATCCACTACTGAACTGTCGGTCTTGTCAGATTGCAACAAGTTTTCATAAATAAACATACGCGCATTCACCCATATTCATGAGGACCTCCCGCGGCCTTCGCTTTTCTTCTTCGCTGGTGCTCTCTATGGTCAAATCTTCCCACCCCCATTGTTCAAATATCAACAGCTATTGCTGGAAATTCTAATACGGCTCAGCTGTCTCTCTCTCTCACACACACACACACACACACACACACACACACACACACACACACACATTCTGCTACAGTAGTGCTTCATCTTGTTAAAAAGAGTTGCTGAAGCTGAAAGGCCAATCACATTAACGCGGAAGAAGTGTCAAAACGGACCACAGAGACTGTGGTGGAAGGGGTCAGTTCAGACCGACACTTCCTGGATTTTAATTGCAAATGAGTAATTGCTCATATAATTAAGAGTAATAAGAATCTGCCGTTCTGAACTTTGAGGCATTATATAGCCATTACTCACCACCGCCGCTGCCCCGTCTGACAGCGCGATACGTCTCTGCGGACGATGTAATCCCGGTGTCCTCTCTGAAGACGCTCGGCCAAATGTCCTTATCCACAGCTGGCGTGGAAGGCCCCCGCCTCGGGTGATGGGTGATGGGCTGCAGCCATTTTATAGCGCAGAGCACCCGCCTGTAATCAGTCGTGGTGGAAGAGAGGATTTATCCGGCAGCCTCCAGGGTGATTAGATGTCCAGATGCGGGGAGCAGGGCTGGAGATTTGGCCACGTTAATGTTCCAGTTCTCCCCCTCTGATAAATGTCACGTAAAGGTGGAGAAGTGGATCCTCTCTGCACGGAGAGGCTGACTGAACATCATGTTTCATTAACGGCTGCAGTTACACTATTGAACAGCCCAAAGCCAAAATAAAGCTCGCTCAGACGCTCGGACTCTTCTGGATCAGCTTAATTAAAAATGACTTCCTGTCTCTGGTGCATATTTAACTGTGTAAGGAATATAACTGCCGTCTATCCCCAAGTGGGTCACGACTCTCGTCTTTCTTATTTGCTACTTCTCACCCTTTTCTGGTGTTTGTGCCAGCCTTTTCTTAGCACTGTCTGTCATAGATGGAGGCTGAATGAAGTGTTTTCCTCTGTCTGTCTGCAAGGACTCTCTCCTCCCTGCTAAGTGCCTCCCTGTCCGTGCTTAAGCATATTTTAGAAGCATCAGGGATGATCTCTGCCTGGTCAGGGAGCCCTTTCATGGCATTGTGTGCTATGAAAGAGCCATCTGCGTCAGTGGGAGAGATCATTATCTGACATGGGCTGAACAGAGGGAGACGGCAGGAGCTGGAGGCATGAGGCAGAACCTAACCAGAGGGTTTGTTTTGACTCATAGCCTTACATCACAACCTTTATGCTAATCCATATTTAATTAGACTTTCTTCTCCGCTCCCTCCCTGATTATTTACCTTTTCTATGCTTCTTAAAATGATGCAGAGGGAGGGAAGGGCATGAGTAAGAAGGTAGTGATGTTGACAAGGGATTACTATTAATAAGCACCGTAGCGGAGGGAAGGTAGAGCGAAGCCAGGGCTCCCGGGACACGGCTGCATTTCATTTTATTAATTGGATATTGCAATTCAAATACAATCCATCACCGGTGAAACAATAACCTGCCTTCACGTGTGCAGTGTGTTGACATTTAAGCCTGCGTGTTGTTTTTGTAGTGCCAAAGCGTAATGAGGAGCGTTTGGGACGGCGATGAAGTGCCAGCCTGGTGGGGATGGGACTGATCAGCATTCATCAAGTGCTTTTCAAGCCTTTAGTGGAAATGATGATCACGGAACTTTCCACTCCGTTAGCCTCAAATAAACACCGCCTGCCTCCTGTCTTTGGAAAGTGTCTTAGCATGACTGACTTTTCATCAGATTCTTTATTAGAACCCAAAAGCTGTTATGGAATGATGAAGGCTTGCCAGTGCATGGAAATGCCTCCATTTTTTTTGTCCTCCTCCTCTTCCTCCTCATTTGTGAAATGAACTTTTCAGTCAGCGTGTTGCTTTTGTGAAGGATGGGCCTTGAAGGTCGGTAGAAATTTGAGCTCTTATAATTACACATTTTCTATAGGGGTTTGCTGCTGAATCCAGCTCTGAAGGGGAGCGGCTCATATAAGCAGTTCATTCTGGTTTCGTTGACTCAATGTCAAACATCCATTTTGCTTCTGCTTTGGTCGGCCTTGCACAAGTATCATTCATCACTTGGTTTTTCTGGCTGTGTGCACCAACATGCATTCAATCTTAGCTCGAGTGACAGTCACGCCCCAAATGAGCTGTCTGGAACAACACTGCACACACACGCTCGTACCCATCTGAGTGTGTGTATAAGTACAAAGCCAGTCAGAATCTATTGCACATGAACACTCACATTCGTCATATATATTCAGTGACACTGTGAAAATATATTCCGTCCTTTCTGAAGGCCTGCGAGTGATTGAGTGACAGCCGCCGTGCAGGCATCTGCATTCTGGCGGCGCCGCGTGACACAGTGTGACATCTGAATGTTTTCCAGCTCAGACTTCTCATACATTTTAACAAGACCCCCCATCACTTTATTCCATGTTTATTTCCCATCCAGAGAGGAATCCCCATCGGGCAGTTCTGCAAGGACTTCAATGAGAAAACCAAGGAGCTGAAGGAGGGAATCCCTCTCCCAATTAAGATCCACGTAAAGGTGCGTCTCTAAAACTCGCTGTAACCCACCCCTGACCTTTTCACATTCGGTCCACCGCCTCCCAGACTGTGGTTAAACCCACTAGCTGCAGAACATCACCAGGCGCCTCCATTATTCATACTCTTCAACTGAAGTAAGCCTTTTCCATTTGCATTCATTAATGAAGCAATACCCAGAGGAACTGGGAGCCAGGAAGCACTTAGTGCATGTAGGAATTGGGAATGACACGGAACAGTGGCGTTTTGGGCTGGTGTGTTTGTGTGTATTCAGCTGTGGCCCCTTTGTTGAATACACATGTAAAGGGGGGGAATTTGTACAGGCTAATCCTTTAAAAGGTGTGAACTCCTCCGCCATCACGCCGGGGCTCCTGCTGCTGTCCGTCATTGCCATCTGTCGGCCGCGTTCGGTGCCAGGTTCCCTCTGCTCCGGGGGTGTGTGCACTCCCTGCTCAGGTTTCATGTGTTCATGGAGCGTGAGATTAGCGTTCCTCACTCTCACGTCAGCCGTGTCGGCGCTCATGTCGCCTTTCACGTTATTCCGGAGAAGCTCTTTGACAGTCATCTTCCGTAGGAGGATCAGATAAGCAGCGTGAGAGCTCTGGTCTCTGCTTGGGGCTCCACCAGTTCCTGTCCAAACAGAACAACAGCGCCACCAGCATTAATTAACCCCTATCTCATCGTTTATCTGTATTCAAACAGACAATAACAAGATTAGAATTCTGAGGGCACGCCTGAGGCGCTGTCAGGCATTACTTTTTATTCACAGCGATGCTTTCAGCTAAATGTTTTGAATTAGCATTAAAAATAACCCACAGCTGAGGACCAGAACCATTAATACTGCAGATGTTTCATTCTAAATATGAAAACTGTGGCTGCAGGATGTCACAGGAACACTGTACGCTGTGTCTGAACAGCAATATGTCCATCTAATATTGTTTTATTGTCCCCTTTAATATCCTTTTTCATCTACAACCGCATTGTACTCAGCATGTTTTCCATATGTGGAGGAAAGCTGGGAGGCCGTTGCTGCTCAGGCTAAACTTTATTGCCGTTTGCTGGGTTTAATTATATTTTCCCTCAGTGGCAGATAACAGTAAGCCCAAAATAAACTTTTCTCTGGTTCATATTTATCAGTATGGCTCTCTGAGCCAGATTTATTAAATAGGTCTTATGCCTGAGTGAATGACATCAGAATAAGCGCTGCTGCGGAGATTCTTTTAATTCTGATGCTGGAGGACGGATGTGCTGACCTTTGTCACTACAGTACCTGCGCAGCTTTTATGGGCACAACAATGTGTCTGGCTGCGATAAAGACAATCCACGACCACACGCCTGCAAAGGTTCAGCTAGAGTTTAGATTTAAGATGGTGCCGTCTGTAGGAGCACACGTTACTTCTTGTGTCTCCACAGCCCGACAGGACCTATGACCTGAAGATCGGCCAGCCCACGGTGTCGTACTTCCTCAAACAAGCTGCGGGCATCGCGAAAGGGGCCAGAAAAACAGGTGAGGAGGGCAGGTGGGGGCCCCCGCTCCACGCTTTACCCACCACACTGTCTCTGGAACGGACACACGTCTGCCCCTGGATCCATCGATTGATGTTATATTCATGTTGTCGAAGGACAGCAGAAAGAGAATTATGCATTTTTACCTGTGTGAAGAAACTTCCTGTCTCAGTGCACACTGCCTCTGGGTCATTGCCTTTTTATTGTCTTCTTGTGTTGTTTTTCACCTCTGTAATCCTAAATCCTTTGTTTCCAAGGCCACGAGACAGCGGGGATGGTGTCTGTGAGGGCTGTGTATGAGATCGCCCAGGTCAAATCCCAGGATGAGTGCTTCAAAATGAGGAATACTCCCTTGGAAACAGTCGTCAAAGGCATAATCGGCTCGGCTCGCTCGCTGGGCATCAAGATTGTCAATGAGTAAGTGTCCTTCAGAGTGCTGACACCTTGCTACTGTAATCTAGGAAAGCATACACACGTCCTTGCCGCTGAGGCTGATTCCTTAACTTCTGTGATTCTCAAAGCGTGCTTGAGCTTAATTCTGCAGCCAGTAACTGATGGAGGTGTCATGAGCAGATGCTGTCTGCCTCCTCTCAGAGGACAGATAAGAGCAGCAACCCTGTTTCATTCATCTTTACCAAAACCAGGGTGAAGCCACAAGAAGCCTCGCGTACTTTAATACTGATTATCTATTCATGCAGTCTGGTTAATGCTTGTCTTTCTGATCTTTACACATACTTTGTTATTATCAGTGATAATGGAAGAGTTGGTGTCGCTGCAGCTGTTGCAACATTATCACATCCTGATATTGCCTTTGAAATTCACGCATGAGCACGCATTAAGAACCCTTCATATCAAGACATCCAAAAAAACATCCAATCTTATTTTCCAGAAAATGAAAGAAATCAGATATTTGGTTGTTTAAAGTAACAGCGGTGAGGGTTTCAGTGAGCGAGGCCGTTGATTGGAGAGAGGAAAACAAATAAAAGTGCAGAAAATGACAGGCTGCTCAGTTCAAAAGAGCTGAACGGCTTCAAAATGGCCTCCAGAACGATGTGGAAGAAAATGGAAAACTCCCTTTTTAAACGGATGGAATAAAAGCTCAACCATCAAAGACAGAGCTAATGAGGAATCACAGAAGGTTAACGTGTCCTCTGAGGACTGTAACAACCAGAAGACCCCTGTGAAGATGAGCCATCAGTGAGAAGCTCCTGCAAAACACACGTTTGCTGCACACGTTACTGTTTACCTACACACACACCCAGAGGCCTGAAGAGAAGTGGCCCAACATGTTGTGGACTGATGAGACAAAATTGTTCTTTTGGGTTCTGGGGGCCTCAGACAGTTTGTCAGCTGATCCTCAAACCCCCGTTGTCACGGCTGTCTCACCAAGACAATGTTAATAATAGTTATGGAGGAGCCAGTCCAGCCCCCAGCCCCCAAACCAGTGGGAAACACTGGGGTGACATCAAAATTCTGTTTCTGAGACAAATCCTGATGAATTGTGGAAGATGGTTAAAGTGTCAGGCTGGAATCCCCCAAATCCCACCAGAGAATAGGTCAGCCGTTCATAGAAAAGCTAAATCTTCCAGCAGTTTTCAGCTCACGCAGTAATCATGAGTTTGTAATGAAAGATAGACACACTGCTTTTATTTTGAAATGCCAAATATGCTTCATATGCTTTATTCTCTTGTGTAAAGTCATACATTTCATGACTTTTCTTTATTTGGAAAAGAATATGCAGCATTTCAATTATGAATTTAAAAGTTTTTATAAACAGTTTAAGTTTTATCTGCTTCCTTTAACACATTGCTCTTATTTATGTTGTTATAGCAGAAAATGGCTACAACAAAATGAACATGAATGAAACTCAAAAACGACTTTATGTTGTTGAGCTCTCAAATCTACCATCAGCTAGAAGATAAATGACAATTTAAAGCTGCAGGTGTTTAAATTCGTTTACTTTCCTGGAAGTTTTGCTTGTGTTGGCAGAAGCGACACCATCACAAGGAGATTAGACATCGCTACACGTGCACGCGTCCACACACCAGCGAGTGACTTTGATTTTGAACCTTTTCATCATTAAAGATGGCGTTCTCCTCCCCCTTTCATGTCAGCACCTCCTGTGTGTGCTGCAGTCACATTCTTTGGGTCTTTGGTCGACTCTCTGCCCTGAGTCGCCAACTTTTAATCCGAAATAATGCAGGAACTGGACAGCAACATCACGACTGAGCCCGTTTTCTTTCCTTCGTCCTCAGTCTGTCCGCTGAAGAGTACAGAGTCTTCCTGGAGCAGCGGGAGGAGCAGCTGAGGGCTGACGCGGCCGAGGCCGCCGCCGCCGCCGAGGCCTCGACGGGCAAGAAGAAATGAAGCCCTGCACCTTCCTCCACCTGCAGCTCCTCCTGTGTTTCAGTCTGAGATGAATAAACTGTTGCTTTGTGATGTGTTTGCTGTCCTTGTTTCTATTTAAGTCCTTCCATCCATAACAAGCACCTGATCTCCCGGCTTAACTCGCGTCCACGATCAAGCTTGAAATAATAACTTATTAATGATTTACAACCACTTATTTTTAGCAAGCATTCACTTGTTATAAACTCAGCACATTAGGCGCTATTTGAGATTTTTAACTCAATGATTTATGCGCAAAAATCCGCGATGAGTCAAGAATGATGTTAATTTTATGAGAAAATCCTCAATAAATGATGGTCTGCACACCTCAGGATACAAATCATTTAACAGGGGAATTAAATAAAGTGCTGCTGGAATGTTAAAGCTGTCTGATCTTCCCGCCGGGGCTTTTTCATCGCGCAACACATCACGCAGGTGTGTGAGGACTGTTGAGAGTTCTGATGGGAAACTTCCAGCCTCTTTTAAAATAGATGAGAAGAAGGATCTTTCTTTTTCAGCAGCGAAATTAAAAACGTTTCCAGGTCGGACTGAAGGACTTTGATTAAACTGTTGGAATGAAACCTCCTGAAGCCTCCTGGAGGGGCTCCTCCGGGGGGATTTTATTTCAGCGTACCCTGGCAACAAACCCTCTGTCTCAGGGAGGCAGAGAATATTTATGACCCTCTGTGTTTCATTTCATCTGAGCCGGGCTAATGAAACTGCAATTGCGTGTCTTGGAAGGAATCGTACACGCAGCCTTTTGATGTTATTATCTATTATTAAAACTTCTGGAAGCTGTTTGGCTTCCGTTCAGGTTGCACAGATGGTTATTTATGCACATGACACAGTTTTCACCAACCTGTGGTGAGCTGCAGTCATTGATTATTGAACGCATCACAGGGGAGCTCAATAACACAAAATTACTGAAAATGGATTCACGCCTATCGAAACACAGCTCTGTCTTTCTTTTATCTTGAAGTTTACGTAAGAATAGTATTGTGAGCTATTGGTATGGTGAATTGAGATATTTAATAGGCAAACAAAAGTAAAAAATAGTCGATATTGTAGGTCATTAGTCCATAACTTTAATGTGAATTCCTCATTATGTTCCTTAAAAATTGAGATTTGATTAATTGAGCAATGCTTGAGTGAGACTTTTAAAATCTGAGCTTCATCATTATCTTGCGTGAAAATGAGTTTTAAAGTGCCCCTTGTTTTCAGACGTGCAGTACACGTGTCCACCACATGATGGCAGCAATTATCTGTTCAGCGCCTCTTCCTCCTCCTCCTCTTCCTCCTCCTCCTCCTCCTCCTCCTCTTCTTTGCCGCTGCAGCGGCGATGCAACAAAGGTTTTTCCACCCAGAAAATCTTCACAATTCTGCCACATTTACATCTGAACATACGTTTAATGTTTACAGACTAGGTGAAGCGCAGAGGAGAACAGGCCTGAAGGTGGATGACATTTAAAAACATATAGAGAGAAATCTTTCCTTGATATCTAACATTTCTGTTTATTTGTGCCATTTTCTGTGGTTTCTCATGTGACTTTGGTTTACCCCAATTTGCCTCACATCCGTCTTTACTGTACCTCTAATTTTAGCATCCCCTCACCCTCCCTTTGCCTCCTCCCCCTCCCTCTCCATCCCTCCCCTCTCTGATCTTTCTGAATGGAGGCTGTGAATAAACGGGGGGCTGTTTCACTCGGAGCGCTCAAACAGGAATGCCTATATATGGAGTCTTACACCACACGGAGCTGTGACAGCGTCGCAGGTACACAAGTGGGCAACTGTGATTTGTAAAGAGCGGTGGTGGTGGTGGTGGGGGCATATGCCTACTATTATGCGTGTACGTGCATCATCCAAAGTGGGAGGCCAATTCTGTGCACATGCGCACGCAAGGAGAGGAAAAAAAATCCCTCAATGCCAAGCGTGTGCGTCAGTCTGAGTCAGATAGTGTCTCATTCTGTCTCGTCATGTGTGTGCGTCAGTACTGTTGCTGAGCGAAAGTAGCTCCAGGGGAAGAAATGGAGGAGAGCACGCGGGGAGGGAGCGAGCGAGGAGGCAGGGACGGCCGTGAGGATGCGGATGATGATGCTGATGCTGATGATGATGATGATGATGACGAGGGAGGAACGAGGGGCTCGAACGTGACGACACAGTTCCATCAGCCGCATTAAGTGCACTTTAATATAAATGCATTTGTAAGACAACCAAATACACTTATAAGCAACACAATAGAACACTGGTCCACAATGTCCATTCTGCAGGAAAATATCGAGAATATGGTCCATCTTGTGCAATAAAAATCTCTTTTTTTTTTTTTTAAACAGACCAAAAACAGTAACATACAAATGTACAAATGTGTACAATCTTTCTGAAAAGAACATATGCCTATATCCACAGACATAATGCATATGCATTAACATCTTTTTCAAATATCACACGTACGGTATAATAAATGTACACATGTATAATAACTTAGCCTTTAATAGCTAGAACGTAGGAATCAATCCTTTACTTGACCGTAGACAACTCTACGTGAGCATGTCGACACCATGGGAATAGTACCATTCTCAACCCGTGTCGCTTGGTAACTGAATGGAAATAACACCAATCCCTATTTTCATTTTTTAAAACAAAACCTTTGTATTCTAGCCCCTCTCAAAAAAGAAGAATTGCTCATTCACATAGTCAATTGTGCCACACTACACCGCACTCCAGTGGAGCTTCAATGTAAACGTCCATGTTGAAAATGGACTTGATAAAGAGTTCAGAGTTCAGCGGGTCAGGGTGCTTTCAGGCATGCAGGAGCTGCTGTTAGCTGCTAGCATTGCAAATATTGATGCCGCAACAATACTCAGCCGACTGCAGTCAGGCCGAGAGGGGCCCGGAGGGCCCACATTCAGAGTTTAATGTACAGTACAACGAAGCCGCAGGTTCGGTGGCGCGATCGGAGCTCCGGCAAACGTCCAGACAATTTCTTGTTTGGTGTTTGTTCTGGCGAAAGCAACGGAAACCTTTGACGTTCTGGAGATCGTTTGCATGCCAGGATCTCTACGCAGGTTCTATTGGTCAGCACATCACACTGGTACACGTATGAAATGTTAAAGGTTCGAAGCAGCAAACTCAAAACTCAAATGACCTTCTCATCGTTTCGCGGTTCCGATGTCGAAATGTTGAACAGAAGACATCTGAAATCGGACTGATCTGGCCGTGCGGTTGGTCCTTGTTCCACTAATGTGCAGATAAAATTGTAAACATCTGACTCCGAATGCATTTGAGGTTTGGGTTTGCGTGGCTGCATGTCAGGCAAAAGTGCTATAATAATACGTCTCCCTTTGAAGCAGCAAGAAAAGACCGTTTTTCTTGTTGTGCAACACAGATTTTTCACTACGAGTGAATACAAATGCGCGTCTGGAAGTTAAATAGCGCTTACAAGTTCAGAGAGGTTTCTCTGTCTGATCGTATCTGAAGCTCGGGGTCACAGAGAAGCTGAGAGGAACCACATGGACTCAGAACCGGCTCAGTTGTGGGTCCATTTGGTCGCACCTTCCTGGAAATGTTGCACCACTTCTTAACAAAAATATGAAGCCAATCTTTGTTCTTCGGAGACACGTAGGAGTTAAAGTCCTCACGTTGTATATACATCATGTATATTTATACATTTAATTATTTTTCACTTTTCAGTAAAAGGGGCTCCACAAAATATGACAATATGCCATACTTAATGAAGTAAGTCACAGACTTATTTTAGAACGGAGGAACACTTCCACTCCCATCTGAAAGACAAAAGAAAGGAGGATTTTAGTGATGGTGTTTAAATCCTGTTTAACAGGAACCAAGTGGGGGGGAAGAGGCAGATCCTCACCTTTGTGGAAGCACTGTGGCGATGGGTGACATTGGAGTTGATACAACTCAGGTTGTTGCCCTAAGCCAGGGGCGATAGAGGCACCTGCCCCAAACATGGGTTCCAGGACGGCCAGTTCCTCCAGGAGGGACTGAGTGCAAGACACAGCAGGCATGGGCGACCGAATGGGCGTGGAAGTAGCAGAGCTGGGGGAGGCAGTGAGGATGAGGGGAGGGGAACCTGGGATGGAGGAGCAGCAGGACACTGGAGATGGTGGCACCTCGATCTCCATCGCTTCCTCCCCTAGCCCCTCCCCTTCCACCTTTGCCCCAGCCTCAGCAGCCACGGTTGCCCCGCACCCAGCCGTGGGGTTACATTGCGCCGATTGGACGCTACAGAAGTGGGCCCCTCCCTCAAACGGGGAGGATTGGCGCCAGCGAACTGAGGTTTGAGGAGAGATGGGGCTGGAGGGGTTGGAGGGAGTGGAGGTGGTCGAAGGAGACGGCGAGGAGAGGCAGGTGGTCTGAGCTGTGATGATGTTGTCCAGGAAGAGGGGGTCTATGATGCTCTCTTCAAACAGAGAGTCGTCATCGTTGAGGAAGATGGGAGCGTCCAGACCTCTC
Organism: Takifugu flavidus; assembly: GCF_003711565.1. NCBI lineage: Eukaryota > Metazoa > Chordata > Actinopteri > Tetraodontiformes > Tetraodontidae > Takifugu > Takifugu flavidus. The sequence goes on along the minus strand of NC_079528.1, from coordinate 12,097,543 downwards.
CAGGCTTTGATGGGATACATCTCCGAGTGCAAGTCGAGGGAATCGTCGTCAGCGGTCTCCATGGCGGGAGACATGAAGGGGGAGGGCGGGGAGGACGCGGGTGACATGGAGAAGGGGGAGAGTTTGGACAGGAGCGGATCCAGGTAGAATCCCTCTGCCAAGGAGCTGATGTGCTGGGCGATCAGGGAGATCTCTGCCCTCTCCTTCTCCCTCTCTCTCTCCAGGGAGAAGAAGGAGAGGCAGGGCTGTTTGCCGGGGGACGCCTCAGGGGTGAGGAGGCCCTCGGGGGGACACTGCAGGGGCCCCAGTGGAACGTCTACGTACAGCGGACCCCGGACCTCGGGCAGGGTCATCACCGTGCAGTCGCCATCTCCGGGGCTGTCGGGCGTCGGGGGCAGTTTCTCGTACAAGGTGCTGCTGCAAGCGTCGATGGAGAAGAGGAAGTCTGTGGACAGAGAGGGAAGCGAGAGCGGGGGCTTGGTGGACAGCGTTGTCGGGGGGGCGGGGCTGGAGGTGGTAGTCGGCGGGGCGGAGGAGGACGCGGCGGGAGCCAGCGAGGTGGAGGCCGTGGTCGTGGTGGCAGAGGGGGGAGGGGTGGTGGTGCCCGTTGGGTCGAAGCTGAAGAGGGGCTCCCCGAAGGGGAAGCTAGCCCCGCCGATCTGGGGAGTGTAGGGCGGCGTGCACACAAACTCTTTGGTCTGCTGCGCCTGTGAGGCGGGAACAGGGGGCAGAGGCAGGGGGAGCGCCGGCAGCGGCGGGTCCAGCTGGAAGGACGGCGGCAGGAGGATGTTCTGCGTTAAAAAGTCTAAGTCTGTCACTGTTTCTACGGTGACCGGAGTAGGAGAGGAGGGGCTCTCTGTGGGGTGCTGCTGAAAGAAGGTCTCCTCCTCCAGGGAGGAGATGCTGGAGCGAGGATCGCCCTCCAGCTGCACGGCCTCGGCGGCGGAGCTCCCCGGTTCGTCGGAGGAGCCCACGCTGCAGCCGGCCGTACTGAAGTCGAAGGACTGGCCAGACAGGCCGCTGCTGCCCGGGGTGAACACCTGGTCTGGGCTGGACAGAGTCTCCGGAGACTGGAGGCTCAGGCTCTCCTGCTGAGAAGCACCAGCACCCAGAACCAGCGTGAGCTGGTTCTGCTCCGCGGTCAACTGCTGACGCACCGCCCAGGCCTCCGATTCACTGCGGGGGAGGAGGAAAAACAAAAGGGAAAGGCAACAGTTATCGTGGCTTTTCTCCTGACAAATGAAGACTTTGTCTCCCTCAAAGCCGAGAAATTACCTGATGATGTAGTTGTTGCTGCTGATGGGGATCTCTCCTGGCTGCAGCTGCAGGACCATGTAAAGCCAGACCCAGGACTGGTCCTGCGCTTGCACGCGCACCACCATCTCAGCTCGGCCCTCTCCTCCTTCCCTCACTGTTGACCAAAGAGTCACAGAGTTGGCACCAGCCTGGAATCCTATTAATCATCCTGGTGCGTTTGGCTGCGTGGACGTGCCAGTGGGAACAATGCGCGTGTGGGCCCTGGACGGTTGTAACCGCTCGTTATGTATGTGTGAAAAGTATACTTACATAGGCTGCGGTGCTGAGAGGAGGCATGTGACAGATCCTGTGGGTGGAGGAGGCCGTACCAGGAGCGGGAGCTTAAAGCTGTCACATCAAAGCCAAGATAGGCGCTCACGCTGCAGGGGAGAGTGGGCGGCGGCGCGTTAGTACGGCAACGTTTCCCCCCCCCCTCCGTTAAATCATCTGGTAAACAGTTAGGATCGAGTGGAAGCGACAGACGGAGCTGAACGTGGGCTCACCTGTCCTGGGCGCTCTGCAGCCTCAGGTCCCGAGCGTGCTGCGAGTGGAAGCAGGCCAGGAACAGGTCAGCGTCGGCCCGGGGAGGGGCGGAGGTGGATTCCTTATCTGACCCGGGGCCAGAGCGGGTGGGGTGGGGGTCGAGAGGACAGCAGAAACACACCCAGATGGGGTTGGAGGTCCAGTAGGAGCTGGCGGCCGATTGGGGGGGGAGACACCGGGCTCGGATCAGAACCAGCTTGTTGCCCGTGCTCTGCCTCCTCACTGACTTGGACATGTTGAAACGGCAGCGGAACAAGCGATCTGCAGAGTCCAGGTTTAGAACGCTGATCAGTCACGGTCGGTGAGGAAATGTCAGTCTGTTTCTGAGGTCTGCGTTCTGTCTTACCTGTCTCCAGAGACGTGGACGTGGACAGGTTGGTCCTTGTGATCAAGTGATCGGAGGCGTCGATGATGTCGTACACGCTGTCCCCCTGTGCCACCAGATCCACCTGGAAAAGTGAATCAAAAATACGTGTTTCCCAGAGCCTATGGAAGCTTCCTGTAACCGCAAAGAGATTTGGACCCCATTTGGACTCACCATGGAGTGTCCAAGGTGCTCCGAGACACTGTCTGACAGGTAGAGCAGCTTCCCTTCTCCCGTCACGAGCATCAGAAATCCGGGCAGCGCCTGCATCAGCTCGGACAGCTCGTGGAGGTCCAGGAACGCGGCCCTCTCCTCCACACCGGCAGCGGGCTCGGTTCCTAGAAACAAGAGTCAGGTTCGTCAATTAACCTGAACCGAGCCAGAAACACTGTGTTAGATCTCTGCAACAGCAGCAGCAGCAGAAGAAGAAGGAGAAGAAGAAGAAGGAGCGTCCGCAGTGGGTTTCAGCACCGCGGACAGCGACGATGGCGCCTTCAGCACCAGGGACAGCGACACGTGTTCCGACACCGTTTATCGGCTTAAACGTTCATTCACTCATCAATTATCCCCCCCCCCCAGCCCCACTGAGCGGGGTTTCTGTATGGACAGCAGCCTGCGGTGCCACCAAAGCACTTGTTGATTTCACTATTGCGTCTCTGCGGCGCTGTTACATCAACAGGTCATTTTTAATCGCTTTATTTTTATTAAAAGAAATAAATAAATCTGGGAATAACGTCGATGTTATCGTGATGGAATCTGGGTGGGATCGAATCCTTCTTACCTTGAGTGAAGAAGACGGATTTTCTGGTGTACATGCAGGCGAGGGACATGATGTGCAGGTATGAGAGCCGCGCTTTATCTGCGTCGGTTATCGGCAACAAGTCCTTCAGGTTCCGGATCTCGGCGTTGATCTGGTCCCGCCGAGCCTTGGACGCGCCTTTGGTCGAGCGGTACATGGTGGTCGGTTCGTCGGCGGTGAACTGTCGGAGTTCAGAGTTGGAGAGTTGTGAGCGGCGTGCGGCTGAAGGCTTCGGCTGCGGTCTCTGCCTCTCGGATGTGTTCGGAGACAGGTTAGAGGAGAAGCTCTGCGGTCCCGTTATTGGACATCGGTCATATCAGCTCTCGCGTTCTGTCCAGAGTGGTTTCAAAAGCGTCCCCTGTCTGGTGTAGCTCCGCCACAGCGTCCAGCTCTGATGGCTGCTCGCCTGCTGGATCTCTGTCCACCTCAGGAGCGCAGGTGATTCGGCGGCTGAAGTCGCCGTCTCTCGCACTGAAGTCCGGAACCCGTAAATCTGGTTGAGGGACTCTGCTCGCAGGTGACTTATATAGCCTGGGACTCCGGCAGAGCAGGGGGGCCCCCGGCGCACCAACTCCGACGTAAAACGGAGGGAGGGGGGTTGGAAGAAAGCAGGAGGGGTGAGGAGGACGGAGCAGCCTCGTATCGGCGTGAGCAGCGCCGAGGCTCCCCCTCCCTCCCCCGTGCCCCCTCCTTTCGGTGACTCTCGCTCGACGTCAGCGCTTCCCTCTACTCGCTGATGACGTCGGCCTGGAATCGGGAGCTCCGGCGACGCAAAAAGCCCGATTTGGACAAAACCGAGTAAGGGGCGGGGCCTGCGTAAAACGTAAACGGAGTCACCGGACTCCGGTGTATTTGATGATGAGGGGGATGAGAGGGAGGAGGGGGGGGGGGGGGGGGGGTAGGGGTGCGGGGCTGCATACTAAGGAGGTCTCTGTGTTTATGTGTCTGACACCTGAGCTCGGTTTTGCTGCCTCTTTGCCGCGGAGCTGTCAGAGATCATGTCACGTGTCCCTTAGCTTCATTTTTAACCACATTTTCCCCACATTCGCAGAGCAGCGGGAGGCGGCTGGGAGACGGACGTCGGTGCTGGGGAGGTTTTCACGTCGTCTCCGCGTCGCCTTTTATGAATGAACATCAGCTGAATCCGTAATGAATGAAGCCCCCGATCCCGAACCGCCACAGAGGGAATTCAAGAGCGTCGCAGACGCTCGCGTCTGGAATTTACAAATGGAAACAAAAACAAAGCGTGGGACGTTTACGTGTCTGTTTTTAATACTTGGCCAATTTGCTAATCACGTCACAACACGCACGCACGCACACACACACAGTGTCCACCACTGTGAGCTGCAGCGTCACACACCAGCAGCCTCTCAGAACTCATCTCCGGGTGTGTTACTGAAGGTCTCTGGCGCCTTTTGGGAATGATGATGATGATGATGATGATGATGATGATGATGATGATGATGATGATGATGATCTTCAGAAGCTTCGTCCAGATTTGAATGGAAGCCAGTTCTCGTGACGCGCGACCTGCCTCACGCGAGGTAACGTCGCTGTTACTAAAAATAGAACTCGCGGGTGACCAACTCAAGGACTGGGAGACGCGCCCCCCCCTCACCCAGACCTTGATTTTACATCTTCTTCCCCCCACAAAAATAGATCTGAAGGGTGTGTTTCACGTGCTCGCGCACACGCCCGAGCCCCCTCCCCTACTATTTTGCATCCTGCATGTTTTGTGAGCCTGAAAATCGTCTTTAACGATGAAGGGACGTCACATTTTTAAGGGATTTTGAGCCCCTTGTGTTGTCTGGAAGGAACGTTCCTTAAAAGCGGATGTGAGCGACTGTTCGGTGTTTCTCAGTATGCAGAGGAGACCTGCTGGATGAATCACCCTGCATCTGGCTGGACAGCTTCACATTTACTCGCTTCTGTCTCTGATTGTCTGCTTTGTGTTCTGTATTCCGGGCCAAACTGCTCCTGCCTGCGTGTGTGTGTGTGTGTGTGTGTGTGTGTGTGTGTGTGTGTGTGTGTGTGTGTGTGGTGTGTGTGTGTGTGTGTGTGTGTGTGTGTTTACATCTCATATTTCTTACTGGATGACTCAGCCTGCTCCTCTTCCTCGGCCGCGGCTGTATTTCAGCATTAGCTCGTGCCTGACGATGACCCAAACCCCACAGCGATGCTACCAACCGGTCAGAGAAGAACTGGGACGGACTGGATCCGCTCTGGTTCAGGCGGTGCCGTCCAAATGAACCCAATTTGATCTTTAAGGTGCAAAAGCGAGAGATGTGAATGTGTCATCTGTGCTGCACATCCGACGTGTGAGCAGCACCAGAGCAGAGAGAAGGACATCACACACCCATCTGTTGCTAAAGCTGAAGCCATGACGCCCCCCCCCCCGTGACATTCATTCTTCTTTCTCTATTCTGGGTGCAGCAGCGCTCATTCATCAGCGCTTAACTCAGACTTAATTGTTCTTCTTGATTTCTGTTACGGGTGACCTACAACACCCGCCGTGCTCCCCTGTGATCGCGCACGAGGGTCAGACGTGAAGAGTGACCAAGTCTGTGCTGTTGTTTACGTCCTAGTCAGATATCTGTAGAACTCTCGGTGCAGGTCTGGTTTCTGTCTTAAATGTGACAGATCTAAGTTTGACTGATGGTTAAGCAGCTTATAAGGAATCCTGGGTCTTTATCCCTCTGAGCTGTCAGCTGTGTTTAACCACCAAAAATGTTGCTACCTGGGTCATTTTGTTCATTGTGGGGTTTTTTATTTCGAGCTCTTGAGGGAGAAAAATCTGTCGGTTTATATTTGGGAGTTACTTTGATTCGATTTGTCTGAGAACGTCTGTGACTGCATCAGTTTCACCCGGGGATGATGGCTGTTAGCATGCTACCAGGCTAACATGCTATTTGTCTGGCAATGCTCATCTTAGCTTGTGCTAATAGCCAAGCTAACATCATAACATTTCCAGAGACTTGGAAGATTAACAACATGACGTTAGTGGTCGCTCCAGCGGTGCAGAGCTCCCTGTACTCTCCCCTAGCTAAATGTGCACAATTAGTTGGATCTCTGTGTGTTTTCATTTCATGATGGTGCAGCTTCTCCACCCTCTGATTCTTTGTGTAGCAACAGTGTCCATTTGGACACGTTCTTATGCATTTTCCAGCAGGAGCTGTTTCCCTTTCCTCTGGATTTCCATCCGACCGTCTGATCAAACATTGAGCACGTCTTTATGCAACAGCTCTTCCGCTCGAGTGCTGTTTGTTTATATTTAAATGCAGCAGTACTCAAGTCGTCCCGCTGTCCTACACAATCCCATCTCCATTGTCGTAGTTGTCATGATAATTCCTGCCATTATGAGAGCCGGGTTGTGTTGATGTCATAGGTGGGAGGCAGAGAGGAACATGGCAGTGAAGAGCGAGGGGTCGCGGGCTTGAGTACCCGGTCTCCCTGACAGCAAATGGACCCAAATGAATTCAATTAGTGGGTCGTCTTTGTGCCAGAAACTCTGGTTTGACTCAGCACTCGACGTGGAGGCTCAATTATTCCTTTAACCCTCTTTATGCATCACTCATGCAGCGTATTTCCAGACTGGGGACTTCAGTTTCCTCGTTCTATACCTCCCTCACTTATTAGTCATTAGGAGGTTTCATTGAGCGTAATTAGCATGTGAGCTAATGGATGCGAGCGTCTTCACATGTTTGTGGGGCCCGAAGTTGCAGCACTGACGTGGTTTTAGGTAATTCTGCTGTTTCATCAGCTCAAATGCATATTTCACCTCTTAGCTCCAGCTTCCATTTGGAGTTTGTCTCCTCCAGGATGGAGACATCAGCCGGCTTTTTCTCCGCCTGGTTCTCGAGCGAAACTGCTCAAGAAAGATGTGCGCACGATTCCAAATCACAGCGTCGTGATTTGAGGACAGAGATGTTGAGTTTTAAAAATAGATGTCTTTTAGTCACTTCGGGCAGGGAAAATGTGCCGTGTAGAGCTGTAACGTTGGAAGTTCTCAGGCAGAGCTGAGCAGCTCACGCCAAAATGGAGAAGCAGCCACTCGGCCGGAGTTAAGGGCTCATCTCATCCCTGCAAAATGGCATAAAAAGTGCCTTTAAACAACCAAATCACACTGCAGGCGCACGCTGAATCTATTCTTCCAGCATTTTTCTCCTCCTCTCACACAGGTTTGCTTATTAGCACGGCCGACTCGCATTTCACCCGTTTATTCTCTCGCCACCCTCGTCACTCACTCACTTATTCATGGTTATTCATGCAGTTTCACAGCCATTCACCAACACTCATTCTCTGTGATCTCCACTCAGCAAGCAGATGTACAATGTGCAGGAGCACTCTGTCTCCCTCTGTCCACACACACACACACACACACACACACACACTCTTCAGTAACGCTGTCCAACAGGTGTGACTTTCACAGGTCCGGTCGTTGGCTGACAGAACCGTGGATGAGGGATGAGCATCATGTTCCTCCATAACCTTAGTCATCACGTTAGAGAGAACAGAGAGGATGGATCATCAGGGCGGCAAAATGTCAACATTCGTTCTGAGGACAAGAGATCTCAAATGTAAATGAGAGACCTAAAAATATGAGTGAATTAATACCACATCACTTTGGGATCATGCGGAAATCGGGGATAGAAGAGATTCTGTGTGTGTGTGTGTGTGTGTGTGTGTGTGTGTGTGTTGTGTGTGTGTGTGTGTGTGTGTGTGTGGTGTGTGTGTGTGTGTGTGTGTGTGTCTTTTGAATACTTCTCTCATCTAAGACTGGGGTTTTTTGCACCCAGAGACTCAAGGTCTGCACTTTGCTTCTTGAAAGGAAGGAGCTAATCTGTCGCCTAGCAACATCTTCCACTCCTGCAACAGAGTGAGAAAGAGAGAAAGGATGAGGAGCAAAGAGGAGAGTTGGTGGGGACGCCAACAGGTAGATGTGAGGTGTGCATGTGCTCATTAAAGGGTGGGGGATCAACCCAAACCCCCCAGCTATATTCATATGAATCGATTCTTCTAGGGTGAGTGTTCTTACACACTTAAAAGTGCATCTTTTCATCGTACATTCATTCCTGACATGTGAAGAGGAGCCTTTCTGATGCTGAAGAGGCACAATTTTTAAAATAAGTACAAAAACTAACCAAAACACAACCAGTAATCAAAGGTTTGGTACCACAACAGAACCACTTTGTGCTTAAAGGGAAAAAAAGGTTAGCTATTTTTAGTAGGCAGTAAAATCTGGCCTTTATTTTTTCAAGCGCACGTAGATGCGGAGGGGAAAAGGTAACAAAGAGGATTATATCAGAAGGTGGCTGACGTCTGGGCGACGCACTCGGAGGACCTGAGGTCTCGCTGAGGATGTTAAAGCCCCGTGTTTAAATAACGTTTATCAAAGGTCCTCGTGGAAGCGTTGATGCATCTTTTCTGTCCTTTTCTCCGTCTCCGTGTTTATGAGAGCGTTGTTACTGGACCAGTACGACTGCTGTTACAGCTCGGAGCATCAGGATGGGATGGAAACGCGGGTCAAAAGGTGGGTCAGCTTCAGAGAAAAGGGTCAAAGGTGCAGCAAAAACGTAGCACTGGATGTTGTCAGAGGCAACGTTTGGTGGGGAAACGGCTTTGGTGGCCTTTGTTGTAGTTTCCCACCAGGTTCTGTTTAAATCTGCGATCTGGAAGCTTCTGTCTTTGTGATGAGTCATAATTTACCCACAATGCACATCATTAGAGCCCCAGTGTGTGTGTGTGTGTGTGCGTGCGTGCGTGTGTGGAGCTGGATTGGCATTAACACACGAGAGCCTTTTCCTGCGTCCGTGGACCAAAGTCCGGTTTCTAGCGCGGCGCAGCAGCAACGGCAGCGTCTGGAGCCACCACGTGCACGCTGGCCACCACGTGCACGCTGGCCACCAGCGGCCACCTCTCGGTGCCGCATATGAAGCCTGTCAGACTCCATCCTGCCAATGTGAAGCATCCAAACGCCCACGCGCGCGGCTCCACCCACACTCCTCCTGCTCCATCCACCACTCCCTGCCTCCTCCTCCCAGCAGGGGCTTTGTGAGGCGGCAGCCTTGTACATTTTCTCTTTTCAATATCCAGTTTATTTTTAGCAGCCGCGGCTCACAAAGGGGCAGAAGGGGCCCTTTATTTGCTCCACAAGAGCTCTTAAGGTGCGTTCGGAGGTCCGCATCTCGCCAAGGTCCCTCCGTCCGGCTCGGAACGTTGCGACAATAACTCTGTGAATAGCCGAGATGTTTCTAAAGAGGACGGAGTCCGAAGTCAGGGACGATCCACGAGCACGTCGGCATGGCGACGCGGGTAAAACATCAGCGCTGCAAGAAAAAGTTTTCTGCCGGACTCGTAGCCGTTGCTATGGAGCAACGTGTGCCGCTGCACTCGGGCTACTGTACTGTGAAATACCAGCACAGGCTCTTTCTCCCCACATTAAGTTGGTACTGATGCGGGGTTGCCATGGCGACGCGGCATAGAAGCGTTACATCACAAGCTAACAGCCCATCTTCCCCTCCCGGGTTTTTTCGGGCAGTGGGTCGGGTGTGGTTGGAAGGACAGTCGTGTTTACGCTGTTGTGCACGATGCCGGCGTGCACGCGCTCACGGTGAGGTGTTGCGCAACGAAAGCAGAGAGTAGGTTGACGGGAGGGAGATGTGCTGGAGGGGCTCCACACTGTCCTTACCTCCACCCGTCCCTATTTCCCCTCACGTCCACACTGAATATACACTCTGTTGACCTGGTCACATGACACACACATATACACACACCCATATACACACAGATATACACACATACACACAGGGTGTGTGTATGTGTGTGTGTCTTGACCAGGTCATCCAGAGGTCAGCTAGAAAAGGGAAACCTGGAGGAGGAGCCTAAAAGTGGACACTCACGTGTCATTGTCCAGTTGTCCAGTGTTAGCTTTAAACCATCTGCTCAGCAGATCTTTCACCAGAGTTTCCTTCATTTTGTTTGAGGAGCTCTGAAAGTCTCATAAAAACCTCAGAGACAGACGGACCAACGCTGAGGGGCTGTTGGACGGGCAGCTGCAGAGCAAGTGGAGACAAACCTGGAGACACTGATGCTGGAGACACTGAGGTTGGAGACACTGATGCTGGAGACACTGAGGTTGGAGACACTGACGCTGGAGACACTGATGCTGGAGACACTGAGGTTGGAGACACACTGACGCTGGAGACACTGAGGTTGGAGACACTGATGCTGGAGACACTGAGGTTGGAGACACTGACGCTGGAGACACTGAGGTTGGAGACACTGATGCTGGAGACACTGAGGTTGGAGACACTGACGCTGGAGACACTGATGCTGGAGACACTGAGGTGTTGGAGACACTGATGCTGGAGACACTGAGGTTGGAGACACTGATGCTGGAGACACTGATGCTGGAGACACTGATGCTGGAGACACTGATGTTGGAGACACTGATGCTGGAGACACTGAGGTTGGAGACACTGATGCTGGAGACACTGATGTTGGAGACACTGATGCTGGAGACACTGATGTTGGAGACACTGATGGTGGAGACACTGATGCTGGAGACACTGAGGGTGGAGACACTGATGCTGGAGACACTGAGGTTGGAGACACTGATGCACTGACACTGCGGGAGACACTGATGTTGGAGACACTGATGCTGGAGACACTGATGCTGGAGACATTGATGCGGAGACACTGATGTTGGAGACACTGATGCTGGAGACACTGATGCTGGAGACACTGATGCTGGAGACACTGAGGCTGGAGACACTGATGCTGGAGACACTGAGGGTGGAGACACTGATGCTGGAGACACTGATGCTGGAGACACTGATGCTGGACACACTGATGCTGGAGACACTGATGCTGGAGACACTGATGCTGGAGACACTGAGGCTGGAGACACTGAGCTGGAGACACTGATGTTGGAGACACTGATGCTGGAGACACTGATGCTGGAGACATTGAGGGTGGAGACACTGATGCTGGAGACACTGAGGCTGGAGACACTGATGCTGGAGACACTGATGCTGGAGACACTGATGCTGGACACACTGATGCTGGAGACACTGATGCTGGAGACACTGATGCTGGAGACACTGAGGCTGGAGACACTGAGGCTGGAGACACTGATGTTGGAGACACTGATGCTGGAGACACTGATGCTGGAGACATTGAGGGTGGAGACACTGATGCTGGAGACACTGAGGCTGGAGACACTGATGTTGGAGACACTGATGCTGGAGACACTGATGCTGGAGACATTGGAGGGTGGAGACACTGATGCTGGAGACACTGATGCTGGAGACACTGATGCTGGAGACACTGATGCTGGAGACACTGAGGGTGGAGACGCTGATGCTGGAGACACTGAGGTTGGAGACGCTGATGCTGGAGACACTGAGGGTGGAGACACTGATGCTGGAGACACTGAGGCTGGAGACACTGATGTTGGAGACACTGATGCTGGAGACACTGATGCTGGAGACACTGATGCTGGAGACACTGATGCTGGAGACACTGATGCGAGACACTGATGCTGGAGACACTGAGATGCTGAGACACTGATGTTGGAGACACTGAGGCTGGAGACACTGATGCTGGAGACACTGATGCTGGAGACACTGATGCTGGAGACACTGATGCTGGAGACACTGAGGCTGGAGACACTGATGCTGGAGACACTGATGGCTGGAGACACTGATGCTGGAGACACTGATGCTGGAGACACTGAGGCTGGAGACACTGAGGCTGGAGACACTGAGGCTGGAGACACTGATGCTGGAGACACTGAGGCTGGAGACACTGAGGTGGAGACACTAATGCTGGAGACACTGATGTTGGAGACACTGATGCTGGAGACACTGAGGCTGGAGACACTGATGCTGGAGACACTGAGGGTGGAGACACTGATGCTGGAGACACTGAGGTTGGAGACACTGACGCTGGAGACACTGAGGTTGGAGACACTGAGGCTGGAGACACTGAGGTTGGAGACACTGACGCTGGAGACACTGATGCTGGAGACACTGATGCTGGAGACACTGATGCTGGAGACACTGATGCTGGAGACACTGAGGTTGGAGACACTGACGCTGGAGACACTGAGACGACGCTGGAGACACTGATGCTGGAGACACTGATGTTGGAGACACTGATGCTGGAGACACTGATGTTGGAGACACTGATGCTGGAGACACTGAGGCTGGAGACACTGATGCTGGAGACACTGAGGTGGAGACATTGATGTTGGAGACACTGATGTTGGAGACATTGATGTTGGAGACATGATGTTGGAGACATTGATGTTGGAGACACTGAGGCTGGAGACACTGATGCTGGAGACATTGATGCGGGAGACACTGATGTTGGAGACACTGATGCTGGAGACATTGATGTTGGAGACGCTGATGCTGGAGACACTGATGCTGGAGACATTGATGCGGGAGACACTGATGTTGGAGACACTGATGCTGGAGACACTGATGCTGGAGACACTGATGCTGGAGACACTGAGGTTGGAGACACTGATGTTGGAGACACTGATGCTGGAGACACTGATGTTGGAGACATTGATGCTGGAGACACTGATGCTGGACACACTGAGGGTGGAGACACTGAGGCTGGAGACACTGATGCTGGAGACACTGAGGCTGGAGACACTGATGCTGGAGACACTGATGCTGGAGACACTGATGTTGGAGACACTGATGCTGGAGACACTGATGCTGGAGACACTGAGGGTGGAGACGCTGATGCTGGAGACACTGAGGGTGGAGACACTGATGCTGGAGACACTGATGCTGGAGACACTGATGCTGAAGACACTGATGATGGAGACACTGATGCTGGAGACACTGATGCTGGAGACACTGATGTTGGAGACATTGATGCTGGAGACACTGATGTGGAGACACTGATGCTGGAGACACTGAGGCTGGAGACACTGATGCTGGAGACACTGATGCTGGAGACACTGATGCTGGAGACACTGAGGGTGGAGACACTGATGCTGGAGACACTGAGGGTGGAGACACTGATGCTGGAGACACTGATGCTGGAGACATTGATGCTGGAGACACTGATGTTGGAGACACTGATGCTGGAGACACTGATGTTGGAGACATTGATGCTGGAGACACTGATGTTGGAGACACTGATGCTGGAGACACTGATGCTGGAGACACTGAGGGTGGAGACACTGATGCTGGAGACACTGAGGGTGGAGACACTGATGCTGGAGACACTGATGCTGGAGACACTGATGTTGGAGACACTGATGCTGGAGACACTGATGTTGGAGACACTGATGCTGGAGACACTGATGCTGGAGACATTGAGGGGAGACACTGATGTTGGAGACACTGATGCTGGAGACACTGATGCTGGAGACACTGAGGGTGGAGACACTGATGCTGGAGACACTGAGGGTGGAGACACTGATGCTGGAGACACTGATGCTGGAGACACTGATGCTGGAGACACTGATGCTGGAGACATTGATGCTGGAGACACTGATGTTGGAGACACTGATGCTGGAGACGACTGATGGTGGAGACACTGATGCTGGAGACACTGATGCTGGAGACACTGATGCTGGAGACACTGAGGGTGGAGACGCTGATGCTGAGAGACACTGAGGGTGGAGACACTGATGCTGGAGACACTGATGCTGGAGACACTGAGGGTGGAGACACTGATGCTGGAGACACTGATGTTGGAGACACTGATGCTGGAGACACTGATGCTGGAGACACTGATGCTGGAGACACTGATGCTGGAGACACTGAGGCTGGAGACACTGATGCTGGAGACACTGATGTTGGAGACACTGAGGCTGGAGACACTGATGCTGGAGACACTGATGCTGGAGACGCTGATGCTGGAGACACTGATGCTGGAGACACTGATGCTGGAGACACTGATGCTGGAGACACTGATGCTGGAGACACTGAGGCTGGAGACACTGATGCTGGAGACGCTGATGCTGGAGACGCTGATGCTGGAGACACTGATGTTGGAGACACTGATGCTGGAGACACTGATGCTGGAGACACTGAGGTTGGAGACACTGATGCTGGAGACACTGATGCTGGAGACACTGATGCTGGAGACACTGATGCTGGACACACTGGGCGTCTCTCGCTCACCTTAAACGTTTCATTTCAGGACTGAATGCATCTGCAGCTTAGGTCCCTTTTTGCCGCCACCCGCCCACGCGACCATAGCAACACGTTTCTTGGTAACCACATTTACGCAACAAGTAAAGAAATGGAAGGTAGAGCATCAGGAGCGGTTGGCATCTTTATATCAGTCCTTTTGTCAGCTGAAGTCTCTCGCTGGAGCGACAGAGACACGAGGACGTTGCTCAGCTGCATCAGTGGGACACGCAGGCTCGGAGCAGCCTCCTCTACACGCTCATATTTTTAATTACAGCGCTGTTAATCAGCGACATGTGACCTGATATCCTGCTCGCCGCGTTGGCCTGCGCTGCATTTCCAGGGTGTTGGTGCCAGATTACACCCACCGGAGGTAATGAACAGGCCCGGCAATTGAAGCAGTCATTGAACCAGGCTGATAAGCTAATTATTTCCACAGCTAACAAGAAATGACCCCTGTAGTGATGATTCACGGGGCCCGTCGCCGTGGAAGCCTCGTCCCCGCTCCAGCGATCACGTCCTCGCGTGGACGGTCCCATCTTGGAGCAGTGTCCTGTCCTCCGGACCTCCTGCTTTTGCTTTGTGACGATAATGGTTAGTTTGTTCTTTTGTTTCCTCACCGCTGATGTTATCAGCAATAGTTCAATGCTTTTGCCTGTGGTTGATGTTTTTGTGCACATCCAGGCTGCTGCATTAGCTTTTATTTGTTTATTTAGCATCGGCAGTATGTGTCAAAGTGGGGGACAGAAGTGGCTCCGTGTCCAACCAGAACCAAGCGATGGACACAAATGGTCCCATTTACAGGCTCTTTGTAATTATTGACAGTTCTTTTAGGTAATTCTGCATTTCTTTGTTGTTGTTTAGTTTGTTGTTTACTTTGTGTGCCTGTTGTTGGCATTTCTGCATCAGTTTTTCCTCTATATTTGGAGTTAAAGTTAAACTCTTAACCCTCACATGCACCGTTTTCCCTTCCCACAGCTTTAATAATCAGGCAGCAACACAATCACTCTAGAAGGAAAATCGTTCTGATCCCTGTTAACATCCGTTTGCTGTAGTCACTGAATTTACTTGGAAAAAAGTTTCCTCAGTTTTTCCTCCCACATGTGACTTTTTTTCTAATAGAAAACCAGAGCAAATGTTGGCTCGCTGAACAAATATGTTATAAAACTGCTCTCCTCAGGTTGTTGCTATTCCTGGACCGCTGCTGCGAGAGCAGATCTGTGTATGTGATCTGCTGCCCCCTGGCGGCCGAATGCAGTCTGTTCCGATTACATAAACCATGGATGTGTGTGAGTCATCAGCCCCCTGTGGCCGGACAGATGGAGGTGTGTGTGTGTTTGTGTGTGTGTGTGTGTTGGACTGGGTGAAGCAAAAAGCGTTGGACTGTGAAATGAGGGGTTTCCCCTCTCTCTCCTTCCCTTTTCTATATTTTTGTGGGTCAGTAGAATCCGTCTCCATCAGCGTTCCTGCAACAGCAGATATGGAACAAGGTTCTGCACGACTGACCGTCAGTCGCTGCCTTTGCTTTTAACATTTGAGGATAATTCGG
Source organism: Takifugu flavidus (assembly GCF_003711565.1). Lineage (NCBI taxonomy): Eukaryota > Metazoa > Chordata > Actinopteri > Tetraodontiformes > Tetraodontidae > Takifugu > Takifugu flavidus. The sequence continues at coordinate 12,081,830 of NC_079528.1, read as the reverse complement.
GAGGATTTTAATCACCCTCAGAAATTAAACCTGTTCAGCAGATGTCATGCGTGGGTGCAGGTGTGTGTGTGTGTGGGGGGGGTCCCCCTGTCGTGGATGAAATCATCATTCCCGTCAACACATCAGTCGTGTTCTCACTTTCAAAGTAACCCGAATAAACAGCCACTTATTGCGTAATCATTTTGAAAGTGACCTGGAGATGAAAAGTTATAGAGTTTTATTCAGGAACAAAAGCAACACAATGAGCAACATGACAAACCTTTAAAAATAACCCACACACGCTCAACGAGAAGAAGTGTGAAGACGTCTGGTCTGAGTGGTTTGAATCATGATAACGTGATGTAAACAGGTAAAAACCAATAAAACAGATGCACTTAGTGATGCCGGATATGAGCGACCCCACCTCAACTGGTGTGAGGACATCCTTCAGAATGAAAGTCTTAAGAAGAAATACACACACAAAGAGATTTAAAGTACAAAAAAAAAAAAGGTAAACACGGCAACACATAAAAGACAAGGGAACCACTGACTGGTCTACTGTACTTGTATACCGTGTATAATAATGTCAGGCTTTCTCTGGATGACTAATCATGAAAAGCTAAGAGTGTAACATCACAGTGACTGGTTGACCTTCATCAGCCATTTTTGTTTTACAGCTTCTTTTTCTTTATCTTCATCCATCTCTCTCTCTCTCTCTCTTTCTGTCCCTCCGCCCTCCTTCTTTAAAAGGTGTGCGGCCCCACGTAAATGGAGAGTCTGAGGGCCGAGCTGCTCTGGTAGGCGCCCTGGTAGCTGAGGAGGGGGTTGACGGTCACCATCTCCAGGTCCAACGTGTACTCTCTGGGTCCAGACACGGCGCGGGCCAACACCAACATGGCGCTGATGTTGTTGATTTGCTGGCGAAGATCATATATATTAATATACATTTGTGAGGTTTGGTTTCTCAGAAGCCAGGACTGACAAACAGGGTTGGCAGCAGCTCTTACTCTGATGTAGAAGTCTCCATTTTCGTCGCCGGAGCGGATACGGAAGGTGTTGTAAGCCCCGGGAGAGACGCTGGTGGCTTGAATCTGGAAGATGTCCGACGGGACGGAGCGTTCCGATGTGATGCTCATGTAGCGGTTCACCACGGAGAAAGGCAGATCCCGACAGGCGGGTTTGTTGACCGGACACACGCAGCGGCTGAAACGGGAGCAAACGCGGTGAGAGTGGCTGCACAATCAAACTGGTTTACGTTATGAGTTAGAATACTTTTAATCTAATAGTTTTTATACAAGTGTCGTATCTAAATACATTTAATCATTTACTGAGGGGAAAACACATTTTAACATCAGTTTAATGTCAGTAAAAGCTGCCATTGCCAGGTCTAGGGTTCTGATATAGTACATATACATATTTATTTAAAGAACTCAAACCTTCTTTTAAATTTAACCAGAGAACTTGTGGAAGTTTCACTTTCATTTCAAAGTTTATGTACAGCAGCAGCAGCAATTTTAGTTCAATGTATTTAATTACTGGGGAAAGCAAATGATTGGTGTGGTTCCCAAACTCGCCACCAGATGGAGACATTGCGGTAAGAGCGAGTATCTTTGCTTCCTTTATGTTTTTATAACCACATTTTTATGAGCATTGCGGACCACATCAGGACCTTTTCATAATGACCCTCACTTGCTGCAGATCCAACACTCTGTATTAGTGTTTTACTGTAATGGAGATTAGTCAAAAGAAAATGCTGCAACCTGGACTCATAAATGGACACTGGAGGAAAACTGGAGAGAATCCAGTTTGTACAGGCGCTAATTATAGTCTGAGGTGATGGCCAGTACATATTTAAGTAATTGGGAGAGGTTGTGTGAAGGCGTCTGTTTGCCTATGAGCACACACAGGCTTTCATTAGGTGTCACTCACTTCTCAGACACTTGTACATAAGGGTCTTGGCATCGGTTCTTGTCCACACACTGGTACCGTCCATGGATGTTGACACAGGTTTGTGTGTCAGTACACTGATGCTCACCTGTTTCACATTCATTAATATCTGCGGAGGAAAAACAACACACGGGGTAAGATCGAGAGAGGAGCTGCTGTCGAAGAGTTGGGCTGACGCTAGGACCAGAGAGAGCTTATTTTAACAGTGTTATTTATTAATTTATTTTTTGGGTGGGTGGAGGCGGGGTGCTTACCCTGGCATAGTCTGGTGCCTTGCAGCTGGTATCCTTCTGGGCACACACAGGAGAATTTCCCCGGCTCGTTGACACACTGGTACTGACACAGGTAACTGGAGTAGCTGCACTCATCAATGTCTGAACAGCCACAAATTCAGATTTCAGGTTTGAACCAGGAGCAGAAGTTGGAGCAAAGCAGCATCCCAGAGTCTGTAAATCACTGCTCTTCCTTTAAAAGATGAATCTCTCACCGTTGCACGCGAAGCCGTCCGATCCCAGCTCGTAACCCTGGTCACAGCGGCACAGGAAGGTCCCGTACGTGTTGTAACACCTCTGGGAGCACGGGGCGCCCATGTCACATTCATTCACATCTGGAAAGATAAAAGATGTAGCCGTACGAGCTTTTACGCGTGTTGTCAAACTCCAAAGTCTGACGGACAGATAGAAGTAAAAGCTGCGCAGAAATCTGCTCACCGATGCAGGAGCGGTTGTTTCCTGACAGCTGGAAACCGGGTTCACACTGACAGGAGAAGGAGCCGGGGACATTAACACAGCGGTGCTGGCAGTACCTGTACCTGCACTCATCGATGTCTGACAGACAGACAGAGGGGGAGGGAGGGAGGGAGGGAGGCAGGCAGGCAGACAGGCAGACAGACAGACAGACAGACAGACAGACAGACAGACAGACAGACAGACAGTGGGGGAGAGAGAGAGACTGTCACATCCTTCCAGGTAAAGGTGTAAAAAGAATGATGCTCTTTTTTAACTCTAACTGGAGGTTAAACTGTGTCACATGTCCATCAAACTGTTTTTGAGGCCTCGGTGAACAATCAGCGATGCACCACTTCCGCTAATCAGATCGAGCCGGTAACCAATTTACCAGAGTAGCTGGTTAATCTTGACCTGTGCGGTGATTCACACCAGGCCTGCGGGTCATTCAGGTCATTGAAACATTTCTCCCTCCTCGTATGGGGAAAGGATGAATCCTCACCGATGCACTCTGTGCCAACCTTGCGGTAACCGTCCGGGCACTGGCAGGTGAAGGCGCCCAGGGTGTTGATGCACTCCTGGCTCGGCTGACAGTCGTGCTCATCTCGCTCGCACTCGTCGACGTCTGCGCGGGGAGGTGAAGTGAGACAAGGACACAGGTGTCAGAAACGCGGTCCGGCCGAGCAAACGCGGCGTGGTTTTTCTTGGCCAGACTGAAGCGCGAGTGCTGGGGGGGGGGGGGGGGCGATGGTGGTCACTCTGTTGCCCACTTTTGCACCTGACAGCTGAAAATACCACCAACACCTCACCGTCCTGCGCCCCACGTAGGTTTCTCCTCACAAAACCCTCGTCTTCAGCGCGCTGCAGCTGCTCTCGTACGAAATCTTCCAAATTCCACCACTGTCTGTGCGACCGCCCCCCCACACGGACTCATACTCACTCACACCCACGCAGACCGCAGCAGCGTGCCGCCTCCGGTCCCAACACCTGCTACCGCCACCTGTCCCCCCTCGCAAACTGTGACCGCCGACAGTAAATGTGAACAATCACGCGTGCACAAACATGCGTAATGATCACTCATCCTGTGGCCACCTGTCCACCTCCGACCCCCCCCCCCCGAGGTACGAGGCAGACACTCACCCACGCAGCTGCCTCTGTCTCCCTGCGGCTCGTAGCCAGGGGGGCAGGGGTTGGTGGCGGTGGGAGCGATGGGGGGCTCTGGAGCCGGGATGACGGACGCAGAACGGGGGAGGCACAGGTACCCTCCGTAGTGGTTAAAGCATTTCATTTCCCCTTTGCAGGCATCTGGAATGGTCTCGCACTCGTTCACATCTGAGCAGAGGAGCGGAATCAGGACGCTGGCGCTCCAGAAAACACGTGAGAGCGCGGATCTTACCTTTGCAGTGCTCGGTCCGAGGGTCCCAGTGGTACCCATCTGTGCATTCCTGCAGCAGAGAGGAGGAAGAAAGTGTGAGAAAACAGCACACAGGACACAACCTGCCTCTTTAAGCCAAAACCGTTGCATAATATTATTCAGAGTAAATCCCCAGTAGTGGGACATGAAAAAGAGGCAACAGGCCTGGAGCTGTTGTAGAAAAGTTGCTGAGAAATTCCAGGAATTCTGGACGAACTCACTCCAGATATTATCAAAATATCAGTGCGTGAATGAGAAAAGGGAGCCGAGTGCTCTCACGCCACCGCGTGATATTAAACACAAACAGGGGTTGTAGCGGAGAAGGAGCGACGTGAAGGAGAGAGAGTCGTCCGTCCTTACCGTGTAGGTGTCACTCTCCGTGGGGGGCTGCGAAAAAGCACCGTGGAGCAGCACAGACACGCACACTGACACGCACCACAATGACACACACGCGCCCTGCATACTAACACACTGATTTACGAGAGTTTAGACAGTAACACAAAGGAAACATGCACACACTTATACACACACACACACGCACGCACACTCACACACTCGCAGCTATCAGACAGGTAGAGGAGAGAGGCGGCAGTCGTGATGTGCAGAGCGGCCGAGGAGAGTCTGAAAGATGGATACACACAAAACACACAATCAGCAGTTAGAAAAATCAGAAACACGGTGCAAAAAATAGTCCCTGCAGCTGACAGTGATTAGGCAAACGCACTCAAGACCGTTTTTCCTGAGCGGTCGCTAACGCAAACAGGCTCAGCTCAGACTGCAGCCAAACAGATTCTGCTTTGACTGGAGACGGGAGGAGAGGACGGGATCACCCTGCCAGCTAAACAACGCCGACACCGCGACGTGCTCCATCCTTCCGCTCAAATCAACAAAGTCAACAGGACAGAAATACTTGCATTTTATTGGCTCGCCGACAGGGACGGCGGTCAGGCCAAAAACGGTCAAAGCAAACGAATCCTGGACATTAACTACATATGTAAAAGCAACTTTTGCAGCCGCAGCTGCTTCGGTGTCCGTAATAAACTCAGCAGCCTGTGGCAGACTAATCTCTGAGGATGCTGTAAAGGAGCATCTGTGCTGGAGGGGGAAAATATGCAGTTTTTGGTATTTAACCTTTCTGCAGTTTTTCCTTTTAAGCTTTTGCAAAAGTTCTCTTTCAAAGAGCTGTCATGGCGCCATCACACGTAAATCTAATCCACTTTCTTTTTTTGTGCGGAGGCCAGTTTGGCAAGGCCCGTAGAGTAAACACAGGTGTTAAGGTTCTGTACAGTTCATCATGTCAGACAGAGGGAGAGGCCGGCTCTTCATTCCGGGTCAGTGGATATAAAATGGAGCAAAAAAAATCGAGGATCTTTATTAATTAACATTATGGTTACCTGAAATTCCATGCTAGTATGGCAGCTGGGAAGAAGAGTCTCCTTGTTTTACAACTGCTGATTGCTTAATTAGCAATTAGCATGAGGAAAGCCTGTGTAATAACTGCAGTAATAACCAAAGATTCCAAGCAGGCATCGAAATAAGGTGACATTTATGTCCTACTGGAGTCCAGCGCACATTTGCAACAGCCAAATGGTTGTGTTAGATTTGTTTTGCCGATTGTTGTGTTTCCTGTCAGAGAAGCAGAAAGCCGCAGGGCAGCGAGGACTCAGACACATGACGGATGACAAGGGAGAGCGCTGTGGACTTCTCCGTGTTGAAAAGCAATAACACGGCGGTGGAGACTCGCACCGCTGGAGTACGTGACCTCTCTGAGTCGGCCCGACAGAGGCTGTACAAACAGCAAGAATGCGGCTCAAAACCGGCCAAAAACAAGTCGACCCTCAGTCTGGGGTCTGCTCCCTCGCTGACCGTGGGCAGGAGGGATGCATGGGTGTGGCCATCAAGTGGCGGTGGACCTCTGGAATGCCCGTGGCAAGGATGTGGCAGCCACTTCCCAGCTGGGATGCCCTGCCACAGCAGTGGTTCCCAGAGTATCATGTTCTGGGAAACCCCCCCATGAATTTGTATAAGATAGCGGTGCCAAACCTCCAGCCACTGCCCCCACAGTGACTCTCCTCTCCCCGCTGCGTGGGAGGACGTCAGACAATGAGGCCAAAGCGCAGGAATTCATTGTCTGGTTTTCAACTGCTCCTGATGTGGAGGAACTGGGGACGACTGTCACGGCACAGTAGCGGGGGAATGTTGCCTGGGCCAGGCTGCTTTTCAGTGTTATAAATGTGTTATTACACAAATTACATTGTTTGAGCGCTTCTCGAGTCCAAACTGAATAAATCTTCCTTTTTTTAAAATGACAAGATGGGGAAAAAAAGAGCAAATATGCAGCAAGATGAGGTTTACAAATCCCATATGCGGAAGGGCTGTCATGTTGATATCAGGACCGCCGGGATTAATTGGGCCCAGATCCGACCTCATACAGAGCAGAGGGAGCCGGATGATCACAGGTGCTGCAGGCTTTGGGGGGTCTGTGCTACATCCTTGTTTCCAGTTGCGACACAAAAGTCATATTTTCTTCTGAAGAGCAATTGGCACCAAATTTGTAAAATACTGGAAAAGAAGCGAGCGGACACTTCGGGGGAAACCTCTGAGGAAGGAGAGGCTGGATTCTGAGTGCAGCCACCAGCACATGAACCCAGACACTGATCAGTAGAGCTGCACACTCAGCACAATTTAATATCAGGCAGATCTTAAGAGTGACCCATGAGGGTCGGAGTTCCCCCCCACACACACACACACACAGTGGGCCGGTTGGCCCCAGCTGTGGTGCTGAACCCGCACCGGCGCCGCCTGAGCAGGTCCGTGTTCACGCTGATCCGTATCACGAGTGTTCATGAAACAAGAGTGAGGCGTAAAATGATGCCCTGCTGCTTCCGCTTGCTGTTCTAATCCCACCTGAGTGATTAAGGGCGACGACAGAGCCGTCACATATAAGGAACAGTGTATGAACCAGGAAGCCACAGTAGACCACCAGAACTCATTGTAGTGTTTTAAACTTCAGCAATTACGCTTTAAAAAAAAAAAAAAAAAAACTGACTATTCTTTAAAACCCTGGATCTGTATTTAGCGATGAGAGGGCCGGCCTTCACAGCAGCGTTCTGTGTAGATCAAATCCTGCAGCTGGCACCTGTTTCTCTTTCAGAACTCACCCAAACCGTCTCTCTGTAGTTGTTCCTCCTCCCGAGGGTTCAAACTGAGATACAAGTGGGATGAAGTGGAAGAATTTTGCAACATACTGTAGGATAATACGTGCCCTGTGACTCAGTGCCTCTCTTCCTGTCTAACCCCCTATTATCTGACACACAGAGCCAAAAGAAAGCTCCACAGACTCTGGGCCACATTATCTCAGCTCTTGTAGGGAGCCAAGTTGAGCTGGGAGAGAACGGTGCGACTGTGACATGTAAACGTGGCCAAGAGTCACGTCTCACCTTTAAAACTCCCTTTTAAACACCCTCAGACGCTGCTGTTGGATACACATGTGTTCATACGTGGACACTAAGGAAGAGAAGGAAAACTCACGGATGGTTTTGGGGAGGGGGGGGGTTCCAGCCGGATCTCCCGTCTCGGTCCGTGGGTGTCGTCTGGCCGGCTGCGGTCGTCCCAGCTGGCCTGTCCTACAGCAGTGGTCCCTTAAACTCCCGCCTGCGTGACCCTGAGAGAGTGAGTGAGGAGCCCGACAGCTGGAGCAGCTGAACACATGAGGGAGGGAGGAGAGTAAGAGACCAAGAGGAGAGCGAGGGACAGCCCATTCTTGCCCCCCCACATACATCCCTCCCTTCCTCCCTCTGGCCCCCCTGTGCTGCCATCCTTCACTCTCACCCCCCCCCCCCCTTCCGTCTCCCTGACCCCCCAGGATGAAAATTCCTGGTCTCTGGCCCAAAAAAAAACCCAAATTCCAAATGCATCCAAATCGCAGGCGAAACAACACACGGATTCGCACACTCGGCCCCCCCATCCTGAACAAAATTACCCCCTCTTGCTGGTCCCATAACACACCTGGTTTCATTTAAACCAAAGCTCCCTCACCCTCCCTACTCCCATTTACCCCCCATCTATCTATACTTACCTTCCCCCATCTTTTCCTTTTTTCCATAAGGCAACTAAAGCCTTCGCTCTCGTCCAGCCTGAGATGCAGGATATTTATAGCCGGCAGAGAGAAGTTAATGGAATGTGGACAAAAATTAGAGAGTGGAAGACAGAGAGAGAGTGTGTGTGTGCGTGCGCGTGCGCGTGCCTGTGTGTGGAGACCTCTTCGGAAAATTTGTCATCTCGTTTCGCAGAATAAAGCGCTGGTGTTTTTAAGACAAATATTGTTTCTGACCAACGCACCAACTTTACTGTTGTGAGCGTGCATGACTAATGCGTGAGTGCGTGTACGACTGCTCCCACTGAGGACGGATGTGTTGCAAAACGAGATCCGAGATGTTGCTTAACCCACATCGGGAGTTTGGGCCTGACTCAGCACGGTCACACACCAAGGTCACCCCCTTTGTGTCTCCCCTGGAAAGTAAAAGCCGCACGATTAAATCATCGCGGGCCTGCTAATGCAGATTTGGGGCCTCGTAAATCAAACCTGAGGAGAAGCGCTGTTTACATTCACCGATGTCACAATCGTGATGAATCACAGCAGTGTTTTTCTCCCGTGTTGCTGGAAGAAAAGAGCTTTTCTTAACCTCAGCTTGTTTATCTGTCCAGAGTGGTGGCAGAGATGGCAGCTGTCTTTATAGGGAATGTTGTTAAAAGTCACACTAAGGACCCCCCCAGCTGGATAAACCTCCTCCTACCCCCTGGTTAGTCCTTTATTCCCGTGACCACACAGATGCCACAAGATGTGTCTGGACATCCATGTTCTCCCTCATCTTCCTGCTTTTTAGCTTCCTGTCACATTTAGAAACAAAATCAATCCTGGCTTTGGTTTGGGCAGAAGATAAATAAAGAGTTAACGGGGTTTCTTTTCATTTAAATTTGTCCATTTTATTTAAAAATTTAATGTACAGACATGAGTGCAAATGGGAAGAATGTGACTGCAGATTGATCAAAACTAGACACAATGGAGGGGCCGCTATAATCGGGTGTGAGGAGGGGGAACAGAGGCAAACCAGAAAGGAAGACGCTTTAGTCGTGGTACATTTTGAAGATGCAGCTTTTGACGACACCCATGTATCTGTCCCACACAACCTGGTGTCTGAGGGGCAGAAAAGAGAGACAGAGAGGGAGCGCACGGTAAGTGAAAACAGCAATGCAGCACTGAACTGTTATGACAGACTGTTGTTATGAAATCTGGTGAAGGAGGCGATCTTTGCTTATTCAGTGTATGAATATCTCTTTGTTAGGCTCAAAGTGGTGCAGCGCTGTGCAAACCTTTAACTGCATTCCTGAGTGTACGCAGGAGAAACAAGGTGACTACAGTCTCAGGAACCAGCGCGGGGTGACACCCACTGGTAGAACAGCGACGTCAATATTAGAGCCAAACCCGCCGCTTTCATAAATGACTGCGATTTATTAGATTACTGGGCAGGTTTATCCAAAACACTCGACAGAATCCTGACTGTATTTCAATGTGTCACCGGCTCTAAAATAACAACTGACGAGAGATCGGTGTCAGTTTAAAGAAATAGAAATGTCAGAGACTCACTTGAATGTGTCGAGTATGTGTGCACAGTTGGTGTAGTGAGTGAGGTACAGTCTCATGTCTGCTGCTGTCCAACGGTCCGAGCGACACGGTTCAATAAACTGAGGGAGGGGGAAAAAAAGTAGGTTGGGGTGATGTTACGTCACCTCAGACAGACAGGCTTTTACACCAGAAAACAAAGTATATACCTTCTCTACGAGGTCAATGAAGAAATCTCTGACATCCTTTGTGTTGGTTAACTTGGCAGCTATGTTGACGAGTCCTCTGGAAAGGTTCTTTAATTACCAGATTTACATTATTTTTCTTCTCTTTGAATGTCCATTTGCAACAGTTACATTAAGGTTTAGCTGGAAGGGACTGCATCTCACCTTGAAGTTAGCCTCCATCTCAGTAAACGATTTAGTCTTTCCTCTGAGAGCTCCACACACCAAACTGAAGAGCAGCAACAACACAGAAAAATCAGGAGAAAATTTAATTCTTACATTCAGTGTTTTTTCTCCCTGACAACAAGGTATTTGGTTTTTTTTCCTTGGTACCTTTTGTGTTGATCCAGCAAATCCTTGTCATTGATTAAGATCTTTAACTCTTTCAGTTCTTGTAAAAACTCCTTGTCAAGATCCACATCCATGTCCTCGACCATGTTATCTACAAAGAAAAGCTGTTATTATGCTCATAATTTGCAGACACAGAAATCTCTATTCCTCTGAGCTCTTATGGAGAGGTTATAAACGTGAAGGCCCTCTGGTGGCCACTGCCGGTCATTAAGCCTCTAAACATCATAACACACTTACACACCACTGCTCTTATGCAAGACACTACTTTTCTGGCACTTATTTTCCCACAGAGATATCAGTGCTTTTATTAACTCTTCACTCCTTTCTCTAATCAAAATGTCTCTTCACTCTGCAAGACTCAAACTAAGATAAATTAAGAGGGATAGTTTCTCTCCATATTACCCAGTTAAAAACTGTGTGCATTCTATATACCTATACATCTGTGTGTGCACCAAAGGAACCAGCTGAAATAACTCACCAACAGCCCCAACAGTCCAGCTGCTGATAAGCTGTCCAGCACAGAAAGCAAAGTCCTGAAAAGTGAGATACTGCAGCTTTCTTTTCCCTGTCTCAAAGCGGTTGTTGGCAAAGAAAACAATGGCGGCGTAATCCCTGAAACAGGCCAGAGAAAGAGATATTTGAGGTCTGAACGTCATAAAAGATGAATGCAACTTTAGTGAAAGGGTAAAATGCAAACATAAAAAACAAGTTTGGCCATATCAATGACCCAATAGATCTGAATGGATCTGGTGACTGGTCTGGTGATTTACCTTGAGAGTTTGTCAGACAGAAGAAAATGCTGATGTATGTTCTCCACCAGGGGTCCTTTGAGCTCTTCCACCACTTTAAATACACGTTTGAAGTTGTCGAACTAAAATATATAGATACATTTAAACGTCAAGAAGGTATTCCAATCAAACACTGGAAAAATTGTATAAAAAAATAAAATATTGTACAGAGTAAAGCTGCTTCAACTCATATTTTATGTTTTCATTGTACAGATTTTAGAATACGATTCTACCATCAATAATCTCTATAAAACATGATTTATTGTTGTGAAATTACCCAAATTATTCAATCTGAGGTTAACAGAATACACTGGGTGAGTAGCAACAGTCTGTTAGATCAAAAATGATTCAAAAGGTGCCCTGTTGTGTTTTTATTGACAGTTTCTCAACAAGTGACATAAATTAAGGAGGCTGCCGATCTCACTACTAGCAGTGAGCTTTTCAAAACTAGTAAAACACCTGTCGATGTGGCGTTTACAATGGAATTACCTGTCGCCTGCAGCTTTTCAGCGTCACATTTGTCTTAGCGCTGATATCATCAAGGTCTTTCTTGGTTCCTTTGGAGAGCTTCTTTCCCAAAATCTCACGAACAAATGCATCATCAAAAGCGTAGTATCTTTAAGAGAGAAAAATGAATACTCCGCATAAATGCTGACGATGTCTAAAATGTGATGAACCTTGAAGGCTGACAACATCTGACAACATTTTTACTGCACCTCTCGATGAGGGTGGCTTGTAGATGAGGTGGAATCTGGAACAGAAGCTGGTTGCCTAGTTTAGCAGGGCTGTACAGCAAACGCTCACACATCTGGAAAGTCCTATATTGGTCCATTGTGTCACTCAGCAGAACATCTGCACTTGCCTCACACTCCTCCATCACTCCTCCTTCCATTCGTACCTTTACAGCATCATTCACTACGAGACAATCCATACCATAATAGTTCAACAAACGACGACCCATGTTAGGGTAGTTTAGCAAATATTTAATATAAATGTAAGAATTTTGCCTTTATTTGTTTCACAAGTGATTTAGTTTTGTGTCAGTCTGTTTATAAAATAGCAATAGCATCCAGTTATACCCCAACATACCTGTATATCCATCCAACCAGAGCTGGTAAACCTCCTCATCCATAATGGTGGTGTTTCCCACGAACACATCAAGCTCCACGGACATCTGTGCGGAGGTCAGAAGAGGATATAAGGATAATTAACAGACATTTACCTTGAAATCTGCACAAAGGATCAGGTCAACGATATTAAATCTGAAACACGGCTACTGCGCCAGTAACCTTTACCTTGTTTTGAGTCTTGGCTAACAAGTTCCAAATACGATCCTACAAATACTACGACAGAAAATATACTTTAAGGTCTAACATCTAGGATGTTTAAGCAGAAACTCCACTCTCATTGTGCTGTGTTTCGAAACGCATCTACTCTTCCGTTAGAGGCTAATGAAAATGCTATTTGAGTCGCAAAATAAATTGGCTTTAGCAGAGTGGATTAGCGGATTTACGATTGTACCATAAAATGATTTTTAAAATGTCAAAAAAATGTCACCAGATAGCACCCAGATAGTTAACATGTAGTTTAAAAAAAAGAAGAACAAGACGTGTATTCAATTTTAGCTCCACTACAGTCCTGGAAGTTCGGAGTGTCAACAACAGCAGTGTTCGAACACGGACTTCCGGTATCGTTACGTCACCGGAAGTGATCCCATGCGCCGTTAAAACAAAAATAGACACTAAATATGTTGCTAAAACGTATAAAATAAGTAAGTAAAGTAAGTAAACGTGAGCACCAAATACACGATATATAACTTTGATTGAATGTTTTATTTTAGCCGAATGTGTTGAGATTTAGTGAAAATCACAATTCTATTTCATCACAGCTCTAACTAAAGGTTATACCCCGAAGCCTGAAATTTATCTTACCGAAAAGCTACATAAATGTAGGAAGTGCACATAAATATCAATAATATACAAAAGAAAAGAAATATGTATGCAAATATATATTTATTTATCTAAAACCAATAGACACCCTGAATTTTCTGGCATGCTTTGGTGAACCACTTAAACAAAGATTAAATCATGAATAGATGTTTTCCTTACATTGTTATCAAATGACTTTACATTCATTCTGTATGCCTTGTATGTAGATGCATTTAAATCTAGAACATCAATTTGGAAGTAAATAAATGTCATTTTTTTTGTTAGCAGCCTTTATCACATAAGAGAGAAGTACAGCCAATTGTATGTAGATTATGTAAAAAATCAAAATTTAGACCTATGAGTGGGCATTACGAGGGCTATAAGAAACTTGAAATGGTCTTTAAGATGACACTTGTTTTTTATTAGTTTTTGTTTTGGTCTGTGATACAAACCCTAGAATCATCCTCCCATTTCACATTGCTTACTGCGTGCAAAGGCCTCAATCTGTTCTTTTCATCTGGCCATTAATCTAAATAAATCCCTCCAAATCCCTCTCCTCGCCCTCCCTTTCTTCGTTTCTGCATGCGTCCTTTAAAACAGACAGCACCAGGGAAAACGTGACTTTTTGTGGGATCTCTCGCTGCAACTCAATGGACGTGTTTCCATGTATGACACCCTGATTCCACCCCAGGCTCCCCTTTGCACTGTTAACACCCTGCATTGTTGTGGCCTCAGAGAAACAATAGAGGTGGGACAGCGGGCGGAAGGATGTGGCTGAATGCCCCAGCACAGATATGGGGAGGAAAATGCCTGCAATCACACTTTCCGTCAATGACATTTAAAATAAAAAAAGACGTAAATGACTACAAAACCTGAATTATTTGTCACCCGTACGTGTCCCTGTTTATTTTTTAATGTTCACAGCGTGATGTGATAAAATATATGTCAGGATAAACCAAACGGGGGCGCTCGAGCTCTTTTACTGTCAAAGCACATTGATCTTACTCCAAACTTTAAGACTGATGGTTTTCATAATTTATCACAGATGACTGTGAGTCACTTTAACTGGGCTCACTGACCAGGTCGATTCTATTTTGCAGTTTGGGAAGGGAAAGTGTGGTGATCTGAAAGCTGCTGGAAACCTCAAAGGAAACCACAATCATTTCAGATTACCATCTGTCAAAGCACCATTACCGGGAAAGACAACTTCCGGATACATATATTTAAAAATGACACACAATGATCGGTGGATTGTGTGTTTTGTAATGTTAGTGAGAATGACCTAAAATTAAATGCTTATGAATTAAAATGATATAATGAGGATCAACAAATGCAGATCTGATATGGTTTTAAAGAGCGCGCCTGGATTGAAGCTCTTATTCTGTATGTTCAAAGTACCTACTTCCGGTTGCACATGCAGTAACTTGGCTATGACGCTTGACGCGCAGTTTTCTGCTGAACGGACTCGGTTCAGCAGCGGTGAAAGTGGTGGAGGCGGACATTGTTGTTTTTAACTGTCCGGCCTCAGATGATGAACACAGGCGAAACACTCATTTTAACGCGGTGAAGGGCGGAACGTTTTGCTGTTTTTAATCCAAGGGGGGAATCGTTTGTGAAACAAAAGCTGCTCCACCGCACCACTCACCCTCCGGCGCGACGGGAGTTCATTCAGCCGAGACGTGCGGGAACAACAGCTCGATGAGCCGATGCCAGCGACGTTGAAAATCACAACATCTGCAGGGTGTGCATCCGCTAGATCAAACCTCTGTGGCTCGATGGGACTTTTTTTACGCGCTTAAGAGAACCCAAAATTAGGCGACCGCCGTCTTCAAAACACAGCAAAGAGCAGGTAAAACAAGCACAGTTGCATTTTATAGGCCTTCCGAGAGCGCAGGCTCAAAGCAAAAAAGATGACAGATTGACGTTAACGGTGCTCTTTCGTACGCCAGCTCATCCAGGCATTAACCTTCGGAGGACAATCACAGAAAATTTCAGCGTGGGAACAAAACGGCAGCGCCTTAGAGAACGCAATCTGATTAAATACATCACATGTTTCTGCCTTGCTTTTGCCTTTCTGGCCTGCTGTCGTGATTGCACACACAACATCTGGAGCGCACAGATGGAGACGAGGATGTGATGCCCGTTTCCCGAATCGAACATCCAGCCACATCTCAGTGTTTTTCCTAGTTTCTCAGGTATTTTATTGGAGGTGCGAGATCATATCGCTGGAGATGAGCAGCGAGAGCGAGATAATAAACAGAGAACTGTCAAAGATGTCGGACGATGATTTGCTGGCGTGCTCCAAAGAGGAGCTGGTGAGCCGGCTGCGTAAAGAGGAATCGGATAAAATATCGGCTCTCATCCAGCGAGGGCGGCTGATAAAAGAGGTAAACAAACAGCTGCAGGGACACCTCCTCGAAATCAGGGAACTGAAAGTCATCAATCAGCGCCTGCAGGAGGAGAATGTGGAGCTGCGGGATCTCTGCTGCTTCCTTGACGACGACCGGTTGAAAGTGAAGAAGCTGGCCAGGGAATGGCAGCTGTTCGGCCATCACGCGGCCAAAGTGATGCGGGAGGACCTGGGCGGGTATTTGAAAAAGCTGGCAGACCTGGAGCGCATGCAGGACGGATTAGTGAAGGAAAACCTGGACCTGAAGGAGCTCTGCCTGGTCCTGGAGGAGGAGTGCGTCAGCAGGAGTGACTCTAGCCCAGGAGGCTCCACCGAGCTCAACCTGCCCTGCATGGTAGCCCGGGACCTCGGGGACGGAAGCTCAAGCACAGGCAGCGTGGGGAGCCCAGACCAGCTCCACCTGGTGTGCTCGCCTGACGACTGATGATGGGTTCACCTCCACAATAGGGCTTTTCTGACGCACGGTGAACCTGACTGACCCGTTTGAGACTTTGTGACAGTAGAAACTACATTGGTGCAGAAGCGTTTGGACCTATTGAATGCTGCCAAGACGTGTGCCACTAGGTTTCAGAGATTCTACCACGAGACACCTTCAGGACTTTACAAAGACATTTAATAAGTGTTTATGATTATGTAGCTATGTTTTACAGTTGTTGGGTTTTTTGCTTTCTCCACTTCTCTTCTGAAGAAACTCATTTTCAGTTGTCTGTTAATGAAGAAATGGGACCAGAAAGTAGGTCACATCTATAAATTTATCTCATGCACTGGACTAGACTACACTGGTAAAAGCCTTTTTTCTATTGCACTGGACGACGTTATCCCGGATCTTTAAATCGCATGTTTAAAGATCGGTTTAAATCCAGTTATGAGCCATATTTAGTCAACTGAGTACCAACAGCACTGAAATGAGTTGTGATAAAAGGAAAAAAAGAAACGATTTGATAATTGCTTTTGCTATAGACCCAATAACGTGTAGTATTTCATGCACTCTGTTCCTCAGGATAGGATTGGAGTGCCATATGTGCATGATGATTGTCACGGTTTGTGCGTTCCGGGCCTGTTTCTAAGCGGGCCGGTGTGAGGGGGTTTTACTGTTGTCGTGCATTAACACACGTGTGTGAGACCCTGGGCAGAGCCAGCACACTTGTTGAGGGCTTGGATCAGACGTGATCGTTGTTTTTGGACCTCGAGAAACTTTTAAAACTAGAATCTCTTTGTATTAAACTGGAAGGTTTGCAAGTCTAACACGGTTTAATTTTAACTGTATGATTTTCTTTCTGTTGTTGTTGTTGACGGTCGATTAGCATATCACACAGATTGTTTGCGTTGACTCTAAGCCTCTTCTGTAACTCCTGCTTTGTATTTCCCACGCCACATTAGTGATTATCTTAACTGCGCCCCTTTATCTCGGTTTATGTGTTAACGCTAGCTTTACTAACAGATTTCAGTTGTAGGTGACGCACACACGTTTTTATTTTGTCCTTAGCTGTTCTGCTGGTGGGCTATGCTCGTAGTGCATCGAAGAGCTTTAAATACAGTCGGTATGACACTCTGCGCTGTCCTGACCTTTCTTTGTCTCCAACTTTTGAAAAGCACTGTTTACATTCGCACGCGACCAAATGAAATATCGATCTCTGTGCCTATCGACCGGCCTTGATTGATGAACCCTCCGCGTCCTACAGACTTTATGGAGGTTCATCGGTTTTATTTATGGACGGCTGCTAGCACAGGCGGCACAGCTTCAGAGGGTACTGATGCTTTTATCTACTTAGTTTTGCACCAACGTCCTTTAATAGCAGCGTGAACGGGGACTCCTTCCTCCCCCGCTCTCCAGATCACCATCTGACTGGCATCCCATCTCTGTGTCGCTCTCTGACCCCTTTTCAGCAGCGTTCCCTCACTCATGGATTAATCAGAACCACATTCATCTCAGTCCGGTGGAAAAATGGAGCGTTCACATTTTCGGAGTTTTCCACTTTTTTTGCCGCCATTGAGCCTTTTAGCTGACGGTTAGGCTCCAGCTGACGTAGCATCGCTGCCCCTGGTGTTTACTTTCTTAATCTTTTAAGCTGCGTAAAGTCAGAAAATAAATTATTTTCCTCCTAGGGACAAAGGTTAAGGTTTAAAAGTATCTGTTTTCTATCAACAGCGAGACGGTGAGGTAACGTTCACGTTAGCTCAAGTGGAAAATGGTTTCACGTTCTCTGATTTATTCCCTGGTTTAATTCCAGTGTCTTTAATCTAACGCCAGCCTCACCTTCTGCATTTAGTACAATAATACTACAACGCACAGCTTCCACAGCTATAAATCTGTTTTTAATTTTAGTTGCGTAGTACAGTCCTTGAAAAGATTACAGCCGGGCACTGCCCAGTGAAACTGTGACTTTGTCAGAGGCAAACATTACCAAAAATATATTACACTCTCAGATAAAATAAATACACAATGATGTCATCTGTATTAACTCCTATGGCCCAGCCTTAGTGGTCAATAAATTGCATAGACAATATTAAGTTTCTTAAAAAGATTTCTACAAAAATAAGGACCATTAATTGGTTAGCGCTAGTTCCCTTATAGTGACAAAGCTTCTTACTTCACACAGCGTAACAGTGTAACAGGTCTTTGAATCCAGCATGAGACTGGATTATTGCAGTTAATATATTATTGATAGAGGTATTAATTATCTATTATTATACTCCATATGCAGTGCTTTCCTACAAGACCTCACCCATTTTAGCTGACAGGCAAGCAAAATATCATGCATGGAAATTAGAAAGAGTGTAACATTCATTTCTGGATAATGACTCTGATCTCTAAATGGAATGAACCGCATGCACAAAGTTCACTATGAAATCACAAAGCAACGTTTCCCGGGTCGATTCACACGTGCGCGACCGGGCTGCCCGTCACAGGCTGAGGATGGTCGGGGAGTGCAGGGAGTGGTCTGACTGGTCCCCGCTGCTGCTGCTGCGGCGGTGGGCGATCCCGCAGGGCTCGTGGGCGTGAGGCTGTGAGGAGCCACCCTGCTGGGATGAAGAATGGGATGCACTGGTTTCTGTCGGTGCAGATGGGTAGGTGAAAATCATTCCAACGGTGAAGGGCGTGAGAGAGGGGGTGGATATGAGCACTGGGGTGTGGAGCGACTCTGATTCGCTGTTTTGAGCTGAGGAGGAGGACGTGACGGGCTTGCTTGGGATGGTTATCTTTGGTTTGGGCTTCTCCACCTTCGCTGGTAACGTGGTGGATGGGCCAGGAACCTCTGGGTCCTCTCTCTCCATTTTGATGCCCAAAGAAGATATTGTTGGAACTGGATCCGAATCCGAATCCGAGTCTCCAAGTTTACAAATTGGACGGTGGGCCTCCAGGACCAGCTCCAGCTTGTCCTTCTCCTTCTGTAATGCTGCTATTTCCTTCTGTAGGCGTGACTTTTCATCCTCCAGCTGGTCGGTCTCCTGCAGGGCGGAGAAAAATACAGGTTAAAGGGCGTTTTGAATCTGAGGTGCTGCGTTCATGAACGTGACGTTCACTCACGTTTTGGAGAGTTTCGGTCAACTCCCGACGGCGATTTCGACATTTGGCTGCTGCCATTTTATTCCTCTCCCTTCTTACTCGACGCCTCTCCAATTCTTCTGCCGAAAGCTTGGAGAAATGAGAACATTTAGGGAGCATTACACAGAGCCCGGTGGGGAAACTGTTCAGATTTAGACGCGTCGGGATTCCGCCGGAGGCACCGTGACACCGGAGAAACACCGCCACCGTGTGGGCGCCCTGAGTCACCGCAATCATCACAGCTGGACCATTTTGTAACAAACGCTCTTTTACACCTTCGTAGCCTCCCAACTTCACCCGAAGCCCTACTGAATATTTGCCATTGACCCAATATTTCCCGCCCTTTCTGCGCGGTGAGTCACGTTCTGGCCCCTGTGGTGACTCAGGTGTGACTCACGTGCCCTGTGAGTCACATGACAGTCCACTTCCTGTACCACCAGGGAAGGACACAACTGTTACAGGGCTGTGAGCCAAGCAGTGTGCTCTGGCGGCGCTACCCAATGTGGTGATGGGTGTTGAATTATCTTGTTCCAACATGGAGACATTACGCTAAGTCAACACTGAGTCAAAGTCAACATCAAAGAGCATGAACAGAGAAAATGTTCTGTCCTGAAGGTGGCGAGGGAATGGCAAGATAAAGAAGGTGTAAAACTAGCTCATTTTTTCACATTTCCTTGGGATTTGGGCGGCTTAACGCGCAACCAGTTGTCTCATTCAGCCACACAGGATGTTTAGTGAACTTGCGAGCTCCACGCCTTACGGCCTCCGGTCCCTCTAAGAATCAAAGGTTTCTTTCATAAAAAGAACTCCTGCCTTACATGTTCA
Source organism: Takifugu flavidus (assembly GCF_003711565.1). Lineage (NCBI taxonomy): Eukaryota > Metazoa > Chordata > Actinopteri > Tetraodontiformes > Tetraodontidae > Takifugu > Takifugu flavidus. Next base: position 12,062,069 of record NC_079528.1, on the reverse strand, counting down.
TCATTGCGGCGCCTCGTGGAAGTTGGCGCGGCTGCCCTTATCACCCCTGGTCTGAGGAAATGGGAGTGAGAGGGCTGTGGGCCCAGCGGACGTGCCCCCGGGAGGGTCGGGTAAGGAGGTGCTGGAGATCTTGAAGGACCCGGTGGTGGATGCATGAGGGAGGGCTGGACCAGCCACTGAAGGTCCTGATTGGTTGTGATGGCATTGAGGCTGGGTACAAACTGACTGCTGCTAGCCATCGTAAACTTCTGAATGGAAAGAAAATGACAAGACAAAATGAAAGAAAATAAGGTTAACCTAAAGGAAGCACGTGGGAGGTTTACTGAGGTCTAATTTTTTTTTTTTTTAAAGACTAATATCATATTGTACATGTAGGATATAGAACAATGTATTATATACGTAACAATTGCACTAAAACACCTAAAGGAGTGCAATATATTGAGAAGGGTACTTTATAAAAGTCCACATAGTGAGTCTGTGATTGAATGAAACCTACCTGCTCCTGTGTGGCTGAAGTGCCGGTGTTTCCCAGTGAGCTGGTCCCTGACACGCTGCCCGTGTACGGAGGGTTGCCTCGCCCTTGATTCCCAAAGTTTCGATACATCCTTTCTGTTTTGGTTTTTTAAAGAAAAGAAAATTGATTCCAGTCGGGGCTATATAGCTGTCAGACCTCACGAAATTAGTTACAGATTTAATCCTGTGTGTGATTTCAAACTTGGGGTAAGCCCACCTTATTGCGGTAAGTCGGTAGAGTCCAAAAGGGTGCCTTTCCAAGGGGTGAAACAGGAAGAAAATAGCTCCTCGGTATTTCCTTAAATCGTCCGAAAACTCTATAAAACTCTTTTTAGCACATCTTCACTTCCTTAGTCGGTGATCCAGAAGCCAAAGTCTGGGAATGATTGTGAGGTTGTAAACTCTTAAAGTGGTACGAAAGGTTCACCACGCCCCTCCAGTTACGGGAAATAGTGTTGTCTGGAATCTCTCACCAATGAAACCACGTGGAATGACGTCATTCACCATATATGGAGAGAGTTTCCTCCTGAGAGCGCTCGGGATTCCTTGAACAGAAAAAAATAATATTTTTCACTGACTGTTTTTCTGTGGTTAAAAAGTTTTAATAATTTCCTGCTCCAGTGGAAGTACACTACTGTTTCAATAACAGCACATGTCGTATTTTACCCCCATAACGTGGTGTTAAAAAAAAAAGTAGGGGGGGGATCAAGGTATATCAAATGCTGTGCTTGAAACTCGATAATTTAATGTAAACGGGTATTTACAAAGCTGAACTTAGAATAGAGTGATTAACCAAACCAGAAATTTTGAAAATAGTGGCGATTATTTTAAGTAGTAGATTTTAAGATAGCGTTGAATATTACAAATAATCTCGTTTAGCAATTTAATTCAGGGGGTTGGAATTTAAATATGATGTAAAACAACGTACAAAGTGTACTTTATATTTTTAGACTGCTCAGAGGTATGAAATACAGCATGTTACTAGTTAAACTGCGGGCACAGCTGTGCCCAGAAGTGTTGAGGTTTTGGCTCACTCTCACTTTAAAAAAGCGCACCATTGTAGACATGCTTGTGAAGATGAGTCAGGCCAGAGTCACAAAGCCACTCAATTATTTCACCATCTGCTTCAACGCATGTTTTTCACTTTCAGGCACAATCTAAACCCTAGTACTGATTTAAAAAAAGGAAAAACTCATGTTGTAGCTTCAGTATACGCTTAGTGGGACAAAACAGCTGCTGACTCTGCAGTCCCTGAGGACAGACTTCCCAGCAGAGGTGGATTTAGTCGAGCGGCTGACCTTTGAAGGGGTCATGTTACTGCTAATTGATCTACAAAAGAAAAATACAAGGAAGATGTAGATTCAAACACACATCATTTTAGCGCCTTAAGTCTTTTCATGTCTGATGAATAGGAGAGGGACCTCAACAACACCTGAGCTACCTGTTGCTCATCTGCCACCCTGCATCTTGGATTTCAGACATCAGTGATATCACAGTGTGTAATGATAGACTTGCTTGTTGTGTCCTTTAGAGTCGATTGTAAGGCGCGAGGGTGTAATATAGGGCAAAGGTCTAATGAGCAAAGGCTGAGGAATGCAATGATGACACGTTTGCTAGCCTTAATTGTGCTGTGTCACAACACGCTAACCATCTTTGCTCTTTGACTGTATTCTTTAAATTATTGCTTCCTGGTATTTTCAGGAAAAGTCTCGCACCACTTCTAACAACTCGACGTGTGTATGTTCTCATAGCGAGTGCTGCTACATTTCCCTCCAAAACTTAAAAACTTGGGGGGTTTCTGGGGATGGAAGAGGTTTGGATTCCATTGCTGCGTACTCATATAACTCACCCACACCCACTCATCCCACACACTCATCTTTGTGCCAGATACACTCACATGTGTTTGGTTTAGAGGGCGTTGCAAGACGCACCGTGCCAATTCATACAACAGGTAGAACACAGTACTTGTTAAACCGGGGTGCTCACGTAGCCATGCTGGTGCATTTAGGTGCAAGAACAATGGTGTCAAAGCACACTATTAAAGCTTCTGCATTACCATCATGTTGTGGTTGCAGAGTGAACAGGCATGTAAAGCTACCCCCCACTTTTGCTTTGGTTTTCTGCTCATCTGACCCCCGAAGGGTGCAAGAACGCGCCAGCAGAAACGGGGCAAACCTGGAGACAGGAGATGAACGAGCACGACCCTTTCACACGCAAGCGCCAGCCTCTGTGTATTTGCACATGCCTGCGCTGTGAACAAGAGTGTGTGAGACCTGCACCGTGTTCTGCCACGCAGGCACACACGAGTCAACCAACCGCTGTGGATGGGTGGGATCGGAAAACTGCCTCTGTAGCCCGTAGCTAGCTGTTGCTAACCGCGTTAGCTGTGTGGGTAAGTACTCCTATACTCTTCATTCTCCTTCATTATAACAGTCTCATCAATCAGATAAGTTATGTGGGAATTCAGTGTGCTAGGTATGAGTAGACAGTTAACACACGTGGAGCGTTACTTAACTCTTTCTGCTAAAGAATTTGAAGTTGTTGACTTCGCTTGCAGGCTTAGCTGGTTAGCTAGCGCTAGCAGGCTGTATCAGAGATCATGGTTAGCTCTGTGAGCAGGTAGGTCAGCTGTGATGCCAGCAGGTATTAAGATTATCCTGCTTTAAGTTTGGGTCCTTTACAGTGTTTACAGTCAGTTTACAGCCTGTACATAACTATTAAATGGGTATTGCCTGCGTTAGCCGCAATGCACGAATGCTAAATGTGATGTCGGGTAATCATTGCAACATTATCTCATTATCTGTAGTTGATGTGCCATTATCTTTCTTTTTGAGCTAACGTCAGTGAATATTACGATGGACCTGCCACCTCACGGCTACCGAGCAAGTAAGTGGAAATCCTGACCTCTCATTTAGAAATATAAATACCTAATGTCTGTGTAAATTCTCAGTCATCCAGGTCATTGTATCCAAGGTAGTTTTCTCTGTCAACTGGACAGTTCTGAAGAAGCCTTCTGGATAGAAGGCGAAACGTCTTCAAGAGAAGAAACCCAGTCCAGTTGACAGAGAAAACTACCTTGGAAATACCTAATGTCCACTCATGTTTTCACCTTCCTGTTTATTAACTTTAGATTTCCGAAATGGCTCAATGTGTCACAGGAAATTAAACAATAGCAGCAAACCCTGTTATTATTGGAGCGTGTGTGTGGCCCCTGTGTTTGCGGGAACATTGGCAGAAATATAAATTTCAGTCGTTTGAGCCTTTATTGGTGGTTGTTGAGGCCAACAGATCCCATCCTCTTCACAGCTAAACCAAGAGCTCGTGCAGCTCCCCCCACAGGAGATCCCATCCTCTTTGATGACACCAGCTCCAGTCCACCAGCAATGAACAGTCAAGGCTACTACACCCCCGGGTACAATATGGGGGGGCCCACAAATGACATGCAAGGAGGTCCTGGAATGACCAACCTGTTTGCTGATCCAATGACCAACGCTGCAATGATGTACGGGTCCTCCCTGGCCAACCAAGGGAAGGATATGGTAAATAAAGAGGTATGGAAAAGGACGATGTCACCTGCATCAGCCCTAGAAGCGTGTGCCGGATGTGTTCCGAACGATTTGTCACGTTTATAATCTCCTTTTTATTCTTATCTTGTCCCTCAAAGTCATTGTGCAGGGTCGTTGCTTCATCCTTCGTATCAGTTTGGTGCTCTCTGACTCCTCAGCTGCAGTCCTTTGGCATAGTTGCGTTGTTTTAGCTCATATTTATTCAAATGTGTCTTTATTTGTCGGGTTTATCCTGTAAATTGCATTCGTTTGCACAAGGCAGTAAACTGAATAGCAAAAACAAACTGGATTAGCAACTTGGTTCCTCCCGGTTCAAACTCAAATGTCAGACCAATACAGTCTTAAAAAGGCGAGTGACTGATCCGTCTTTGTGCAGTGCGTTAACTTTTCCCCCCCGGCCGTGTTCATCTGTAAAGGTTATGTTTGCTCTTAATTTGCCTTTCAGATCAGCAGATTCATGTCCATGAACAAGCTGAAATACTTCTTTGCGGTCGACACCAGATACGTGATGAAGAAACTCCTGATCCTCCTGTTCCCGTACACACACCAGGTAATCAGAGTCGCCCGCCGCTCTTCTCTCTGCTGCAGGACGACGTGGAACGTTTTGTCACGCCGGGACTGTGATGATAAGCTTTTATGCAAACGCACGACCGGAGCTGTGAGGGTATCTGCACACCGTGATTGTGCGTTCAGTAAATTCAGTCCGATTCAGATTGTCGTCAAGTTGTGCTTTCGGACGTTCTGTACCCTGATAGCGTGAGCTACACGGTGCTGGTGGAACCCGACTGTCAGGATGAGCGGAGGTAAAGAGAGGTGAGGGAAAGACTGTGGATACTGCAAATCCAAATAGTAGAGAAAACAAACATTAAAAAGAGGTTGATGGAAGTATCGCTGTGGTGAAGTGGAACTATTTATTAAAGTTTCCATTAAAGTGTCACTGTGGAGCAGAAAAGGATTTTTATTTGGGAAAAACTAATAAACAAGCGTGTAAACACAGTAACTTCCAGTAAACAAGCGTGTTTGTGGTATTGAAGCTCACTGGCGCCACCTGTCGGTGTCTGTTCCAGGACTGGGAGGTTCGTTACCATAGGGACACTCCGCTGACACCGAGGCAGGACGTGAATGCGCCTGATCTTTACATTCCCAGTAAGTTTTCCTGTAAATGGCAGCAGCCGGCCTGATTGATGAGACGCACGTTTGATTTGGTTTCTTCCAGCAATGGCTTTCATCACCTACATCCTGCTGGCTGGGATAGCGCTCGGCATACAGAAGAGGTCAGCGCTCCTTCCTCTCCTGTTATCTCCTGACTCGCTGTGTGTGACTCAGATTAAGAGCTGTGTTCCGTGTGTGTGTGTGTGTGTGTGTGTAGGTTCAGTCCAGAGGTTCTGGGATTGTGTGCGAGCACCGCCCTCGTGTGGGTTGTCATCGAGGTCTTGGTGATGCTGTTGAGTTTGTACCTGCTGACGGTTCACAGCGACCTCTCCACCTTTGACCTCATTGCCTACAGCGGATACAAATATGTTGGGTAAATATCAGTTTTTATCCTCTTCAGGTCAGACTGAAGCCTTGATTACACATCGAGTCCACATTGAAATATTCGCTGCCTCTCTTCCAGGATGATCTTCACCATGTTATGTGGCCTCCTGTTCGGCAGTGATGGTTATTTTGTGGGACTGGCCTGGTCCTCCTGTGCCCTAATGTTCTTCATTGTAAGTATTTAGAGCAGGGGTGCCCAGGGTTTATAGTCAGGCAGGGTCCTATCGTGCAGCCAGCCTCAAACTAACGTCCAAAGGCTCTTCAGTCATTGTGGAACAGCATTTTGGGGCTCAATAAGCTTCACGTGGGGAAAGGCTGAATCAAATAAGTGGAAGAAAAAGAGCAGCCAGGAAGGTGGCCCATTTCCCCCTGTTTGGGCTCTTTCCCCCTGCGAGGACGTTCCAGAACAGGCCAGGAGTCGTAGCCTTCAGCTGAGCGTCAGGATCTGCTCCTCCACTCTAGATGAGTCCAACAGTCTTGCAGGTTGAGAGCAGAGTGAATCACCTTCATCTTCCCAAACTGGGCAGCACATGAATGTATCAGTTGGTTTGAATTAACAAACTCCTGAGCGTGTTTATCAGCTGCTGACAGACATTAACCAGCAGTAACCCAGCTGGTTGCTCTGATCTGTTACAAATGCCAGGTCTTGCAGCACCTGATGGTCATATAGTTGGCTGTATCCTGTATCTAACACCCCCCCCACACATGGGGCACCCCTGAGTCGGACTGTATAAACATACATGTTGTTAGTGATGGTGTGAAAATCCGATTTGTCTCAGTCCTGTTTGGTTTTTCAGGTCCGATCCCTGAAAATGAAGATCGTTCCCTCTCTCTCCTCGGACTCCATGGGAACTGGATCCAGTGCCAAACCCCACTTTCGCCTTTATATCACCATAGCAACTGCGGTCTTTCAGCCAATCATCATATACTGGTTAACCTCTCACTTGGTGAGGTGACCATGATGCGTTTCACACCCTGGATTCATTCTCTAAAGGAAAAAAAAGAAAATGTGTTTGAGTGTTTGTACGCCTGCGTTTATAAAGTCTTCACTAAAGTCAAACATCTGGACAGTGGTGAACTGCAGCATTGGCTGAATGTTGGCGACACCGCGGTTGCATCCAGTTAACCTCAACGGGCGCCAAACAAGTTTCGCTCCCAGATTGTTGCCTTCTGCTGTGGGAACATGGATAAATTCTATTTTTGGTGCCCCAACTGACAGAAAAAGGGTCTTTAAAAGTGATATTTGTTTTTCAGATGCACTCTAGGTTTCATTGTTATGCAACGTATCTGGATAAATAAGACTTATCGGAAGAGTGTGTGTGATTTACACGTCGGCTTTCATATACCAGTGTTGATAATTGATCCTTCTCTGTATCTTATTTATCTACGTTTGACCCAGCTTTATTTTGTAGTAAAATATACTGAGTTGTGTGCATTCAAATTTAGACCTTATGGACTCTCTTTAAGTGGCAGCCTTTAACAGAACCGCAATTTTAAACGCAAAACTAGTTCATTTATAAAGTTTATAAAGCTGAATTAGCCTGAGCATTAATAGCTTCCTGACAGTCCGTCATATTTACAGCACATTTTCACAGATGTCAACAATAATAATCTCAATAAATTCCTGCCCGGTGCCAGTTTTCATATACTCCTTTATGCTTCTTATTCTCATTTGGCTCCGCGTTATGGAGCGTGCGCACTGCAAAGCGTCCATTCGGTTCCCATGGAAACCCCGCTGGGTAACAGGGCAGGCGGACAGAGGTGGTCGCCGTCGATCGCACCAATTTTAGCCCAAATTCCTCCCACAAACGTTTTAGGGCGTCCGAAAAGCGCCGCGTTGCATCATATTTGGACTTTTTTTGATTGGTGAGTATTAAAGAGATGAGATTTGATTGGAAGCACGAGCCAGGAGATACCTGCGCCAGTAAGCGCGGCTTTTTATGCCTAAATGAAACTTTATATTCTTCCGCCATTTGCCTGCAGCTTTGTTTTGAGCCATGTGGCTCAGGCATTAAATAAAAACTCTGAATGGAAATAAGAATAGCTTGAATGTTAAAGAAGCGATAATAATGCCGCGTGGATCTGTCAATCGGCCCTATTTTCTGTGGGTTACGACAGAAGGTGTTTGGGTCTATGCTGTGGACTCTGCACTTGCAGGTGACGCTCCTCAGAGAGGAACGGATAGCTAACTTTTTAACTCAACCTTTCCAACACCGACACTTTTAACATGTAGTTTCTCCGCACCTGTTCTCGTTTTCAGTAGTTTCATTCCTTGTAGAATCAATCCTGCTCCGCGGTCACAGTTGATTTTGAAGTAGAAATCGCAGGCTTCTCTTCCTGCCCGTCACTGACAGTATTGACAGCTGCCTCAAGGTTGAACAAGCCTCCCCTGAGAGATGCTCTTGCGCATCTTTCATCCTTTAAGACCTCTTGTTTTACTGGCCATTCACCTCTGACCTTTGGGATCAACAAGTTATCCCTGTCAGGCCAACTGTTCTGGCACCAATGACCTCGTTCCAGTGCATTTTCATCTGGACCAGGTTTGCTTCTAGAACTGCGTCATGTCGCTGTAATGTGATGTGATGAATACATTTGCATTGATAAGAGGTAGAACCTCATTTAATGGGTGTGTGTCCACTTATGTAATCAGCATGAGAATGTTTCCATTATATTTATATAGGCACTTTTTCATGTGACACCTCTGGGTCTATGATATATGTTGGGTCTTCATCGATGGGGGTTAGGTAGTAAATTAGATTCAGGGTTCTATAAAAGTGGTGAAAAGTGACTCCCCAGTAATTTCTTTGGATCGATTTCTGTCTTATGCTTCAGCAGTGGTGCAGCTGGACGATCCTCCTGGAAGAAAGATGGAGGATCTCTTTCACACGCTGCCCCCCTCGTCACCAACAGGATCGCTGCCGCTCTCCTCCCGCCAGCAGACCTGTTCTAATGGCTGTCGCCCACACCCTCTCTCACCCACCTCTTTCCCTCCTTCTCCTGCTTCACTTTCTCCGGCTAAGGCAGAGTGCGTCCAGTCTTCCTCTCCTCTTTTACACTCTGCGGCATCTCAGTGCCGCGAAGAACAGAAGTTTCAGGACCTGGCGAACAAACCAGACGAGGACGACCTGACCTGCCTCAGCTGGCTGCATCAGAGGAACAACCTGCTGCCGCTGCAGCCCCTCTCCAAAATGACCTCTCTTCCTCAGCTAGAGTCCCCGCCACCTGTCCAAACAGCTGCCTCCTGCAAGCCACCGTACTCCTTCAGCAGTCTGATATTCATGGCTATCGAAGATTCACCTGAGAAGAGACTTCCAGTCAAAGGCATCTATGAGTGGATTGTGAAGAATTTCCCCTACTACAGGACGGCCACCGGTGGGTGGAGGAACTCTGTTCGACACAATCTGTCCCTGAGTAAGAGCTTCTGTCGCATCCAGAGGGTCAAGAACCAGGTGAGGTCAAATCTTCCACATTTAACTGACACATTTAATTGGAACAGTTCAATGACCGGGTTTATTTGCATTTGTTTCAGTCGGCGGGGAGCAGTTCGCTGTGGTGTGTTTGTCCGGAGTATCGGTCGGCGCTCCTCGAGGTGCTGAGGAAGACCCACAGTTTTCACTGTAAAAACAGTGGTTTGATACAAAAACCTGCACTGTGAGTAAACGTTACACTGGTTTGCCTGTTTTTACACCGCTTGACCGGAAGTGGGCGCTGTTTAGAACAAACTATATATTGTATTTACTCTTTATGCCCTAATCAAGACAAGACAATATTTTTTTTTATCCCTGCTTCTTTGTTAGACGTGGTTTTAAAAAGGAACATATCCTTTGAAAATAAATTTATGTTTTTGAAGGTGTGTCTGAGGTAATTACTAGGTTGTGTTTTTAACTGTTTCTGCATGCTGTGTGCAGGTTAGAAGAAGTGGATTTCGCAGCTCCTGCAGTGTGTGATTCTTTTGAAATTACAGGTCGGTTCCACATCACACAAGCATCATTTACATTGTGAAACGCTTGTAATATACAATTTGTTAAACCTACAGGCCGCGGTAACAGCCCTGTTTGACATATTTATTAGTTGCAGTGTTTAGCCTGCTCCATAGCGTATTCAGTGTTCAGCATTGTTCTTGTGTTTGTGCTCTTTTGTCATGGCAACAACCTCCTTTTATTGTGGCAGTCCAGGAAACAGCGCGGTCTACTTTACATACCCTCGTCCTGTCTCCTGTGTACTGCATGGACACGCATGCCAACTGGAGAGTCTGAAAAGAAAACAAACACAAGATTCCTCATGGTTTGATAGTAATGATCGTCTTTCTCGTGCAGATCCTTTCTCGCAGAACCTCCTCCTTTCTGCAAATTCACCACAATCCTTGACCAGTGACAACTCAACCTTCTCTGACATTCCACCCTGCGCTTTGACCCCGGATCACGAAGAGCTGGTAACCATAGAGGCGGTGGAGTACCAGCAGGAGGAGGTCAGCGGGGGAATGGAGAACGACCCCCTGTCAGACAGCGGGTACATCGAACTGCATTACTATGAGACTCAGCAGTATCTGGTTCTGCCAGGCGACACCCAGTTGGACCTGGAGACGGTGGAAATCCTTCAGCTTGATGCCGAAGCCCAAGAGGCTGCTGGGTCTCTGCTGGACTTAGCAGGTGGGGGGTATTAATGTTTGTTTAATTCAAGAATCACAGCTGGTGATCCTTTTAATTTGTTTCTAAGAGAGTAATTGCATTTTTAATGCCTTGTATCATGATTATGACATAAGTCAAAGGCATCAGTTTAGCTTTGCCCATTCCTGAAAATGCAGGATGTCAGTTGAGGTCATTTCCAATCCCAACAGAGGTTAGATAACCAAAGAGGATGGAATAAAACCTCTTCAAGTATTTTTAAGATCAGTTTCCTTCGGGTACTTAAAGTACTCTGAGTACTTAAAACTGCGACAACCCAGATGACACAGAGTGATGCTTTTTGGGTTTTACTTGATACTCGCCATTTGTGTGCTGATTTCTAGTTAGATAAACTTGTATTTAGTCAGCTGCTTCTTAACAATAACTGGGGTCTATTCACATTTTCAGGGAATTTCACTGCTGAATTTATGACCTCATCCTGGACAGAGACTTCAGTGTAAACTTGATACTCTGGATATTTTGAGTATTGACACAACATACCATATGGTCTTCAATAAAGTTTATTTATATATTTACAACTCGATTAGTAACATAAGAAATTCAGCCTCAGGGATGCATAATTCACCATAGAAAGTGCATGTAATAATGAAAATATTGCATAAATGTACAGTCATTTAATAGTTCTTTTTTTCTGTTTCTAAACATTATAAAAGTGGTCACATGTAGTACTAATTAGTCTGTATATTAAACATATGCTACAGTTTTGACTGTAGATTGCACTCAGTATCGACAGCACATATGCATTGATCCTATGTCCTTTAGAGGTTTTGAACCTATTTTTCTTGTTCAGATAAATGTTCAATTTATTTTGTGTAAAATACCCAGGTATTGAATCGTAAAATGCCTTAAGTTGACTCTTGAAAACCTTGTTACTATCTGATCATGTTAAAGTAAGTAATGTCAACATAAAATTGTGTTCTTTTTTGACGATATACTGCCGTTTCACCCATTCTCCTCCATTATGTCCGTCTGTAAATGTAATGTTTGAAATGCATATAGTTTTGTAATCTAAAAAATAAAAACTGACACACTGTTAAAATTCTCACTTTTTTCCACATGCGATGGTGTCGTCATTTGTGCACTGCTAATATATGTGAAAAGCTATATTGTTATCAAGCGACGACGTCTTTTAAAGACATTGTTCACACAACAGACCTTATGTACAAAGTATTCATACTGTAGCTAACTAGTTCCGTCGTCGTAACATCACAAGAAAGACTACATTTCCTACAATTTAGAGGTGTGGCGACACGAGAGGCACATTGGATAATGTAGTCCTAATGGGCGTCATAGTTCAACAGGAACTAGCACCAAAACTACGTTTCCCATGAGAGATTGCGGCTCCAAAAGACGGAAGAGAGTGTAATCCGTGGTGGAAAAAAGTTCTCATATAGTTGTTTTCATGCCAATATAAAAAACCTCCTGTTCCTGTTGTTGCTCGGCTGGTATAAATTTGTGTTGAGGATACTTGAAGACATCAAAGGTAATGAAAATACTGGGACCACTGAAATACTGACCACGGGCGGTATACGTATTATTTTACACGGATTTAACTTGAATACAGGGCATTGCTGCAACGTTTGCGTGAACATATCCAGTCATAACAGCTAGCAGATTCAGGTTTGCAATGTTTTCCTTTTAAACATTTACTACCCACTGAAATGGTGTTAGCTTCTACTTTCACCCTCTTGGATAGGGGGTTGATTAACATAAGAGGAGTGTTGGGCTCTGCTGGGGCCAACGCCAGCATCCACACCAACCAAAGCGGCAGTTGGTTTCATGACCGGGCGACGACTGTGCCGCTTTTTTAGGCGTGAAGCGATATTTCCTCACAAGCTGACAGCAAGCTGTATAATTGTAGAATATTATTTGCACTTATTGTTTGCTTTAGTGCCTCAACTGGCTTGTAGCACATTCACTGCCCAGAAATGTCAGGTATGCTGGTGCAGGGTGCCTCGCCTCGAACTTTACCTAGTTTGTGTGTAGTGCAAGTTTTTAGCGAAACGACAGAACTTTGGGCAGTGTTGGTGCAGGCAAAGGGGTTATGAAAGCAATTCCACAATCACGAGTTGGAGGGGGGATTATCATAACAATAACGACCATTGAAGCAGCTGAAATGAGCTGTTTGTTGCAAAGCATGGTGAATTCACTCGCCAGAGGCCAAGCAGCGTGACAGTCTGTTCAGCATTTACATATACTGTGGTCTGATTCAAGGTTCTGCACATTTGTTATTTTTCAGTGAGCACAGACAAGCTTTGTATGCCTATAATGAAGGAGAGATTATTCTTTAAGGGATGTGTCCCTTTTCGTAATGGTTCATTGTGCAAATATTTTAATGACCAGGCTATATTTAAAGGTTCATGGTAAGCAGAACAGAAAATAGTCATGAAAGAAATTATTGGAATGCCTTTTGCCCAAGCCAACAAAAAGGTTGATGTAATTATATTAACTACACAATAACACTCACCCCTCTTCTTAGAGGATTCCAGTAAATGGCACTGATTTTATATTGTGTTGTGATTTTCACAGGGACCATTAATGATGGGAAGTGAACCAGGCCCAGTTCAGATTGTCACAGTGTGTAAGGAGAACCACTCTTTCGCTTTGGACACCGAGGCGTTGGCTAAGGTTCTCCTGGCTCCTCAGGTCCGAGACAAAAATGTGGTGGTGCTGTCTGTGGCCGGAGCCTTCAGGAAGGGCAAGAGCTTCCTGCTTGATTTCATGCTGCGTTACATGTACAGGAAGGTAAATCACACCTTGGACTCAAACTGTGCTTAAAACGTGCGTTCTGGGGAGCAAAAAGCCTGACCCAGTTCTCCAACTTTAGTGATCCTCCCTGCATTAACATCTGAACAGACAAGTTTACACAAGAGCTGTAAGGTGTAATCTGCCCTACAGCAGTAGGGGGCAGCACTTCAGCCCTTCCTATCAACAAAGTTTTAGGTTGAGTACGCATAAAAATATCCACAATATGCATGGTGTCCTTAAAAATATATATTTTCCTTTAAGTGTACGTATAAGTATGAGTTTCTGAGGGCTTTGTCTTCATTGTGTTATTTAGTCAATAGAAATTCTTGAACTAACATTAGTTCAGTAGTCAGACGCATGGCGTCTTCTTCTGATCTGATATGTTTTAATATAATACAGTCCTAACCCTAGACATGCTATTAAAAGAGCTAATTGTGTTTCTAAAGGGCGATGAAGATTGGCTCGGCAAGGACGATGAGCCGCTGACAGGGTTTTCCTGGAGAGGTGGTTCTGAACCTGAGACGACAGGCATCCAGCTGTGGAGTGAAGTTTTCCCTATTACAAAGAATGATGGAGAAGAGGTAATTTTAAAAAAGGAATCATGGCGTGCACACAGTAGGTGATAATAAATGTAGATCACTGGGCACACATGATCCATTTGGTTGGTTCAGCAGGTCCCTGATGAATGTCCTGTACTTCCCCCTCTCCCCCTGTAGGTGGCGGTAGTGTTAATGGACACCCAGGGTGCCTTTGACAACCAGTCCACTGTGAAGGATTGTGCTACTATCTTTGCTCTCAGCACCATGACCAGCTCAGTACAAGTAAATATTTCCACCTGATTATTACTATCAATTCTTGCTGCTTATATTTGAGGGTTTTTTTTGTTTTTTTTAGATTTACAATCTGTCACAGAACATACAAGAGGACGACCTGCAGCAGCTACAGGTGAGTGTACTGTGATTAAAATGCTGTTTCATCACTGTTGCTGTGGAGATGTTTCCTTCTCAGTATTCATTATCAAGCATCACTGCTGCCTCCCCCTCACAGCTGTTCACAGAATACGGCCGTCTCGCCATGGATGAGATCTTTCTGAAGCCCTTTCAGGTGAGAGAAAACCTTGACACATTCTTGCTGATGTCAGATGAGGTTTCTCAGATGGAGGTGTTGAGTAAAGATTTTCTTTTTCTCAGTCGTTAATGTTCTTGATCAGAGATTGGAGCTTTCCTTACGAATATCCGTATGGCTTCAATGGAGGCAATGATTTCCTGGACAAACGATTACAGGTACCAGTTCATCAGTGAGCCTACCAAAACTGGTGGTGTAGGAGTTTGGCCACAATATTTGATTTGTCTTTAAAGGTTAAAGAAAACCAGCATGAGGAGCTGCAGACAGTGAGGGAGCACATCCACTCGTGCTTCACCAAAATTTCCTGCTTCCTGTTACCTCACCCTGGGTTAAAGGTTGCCACCAACCCATCTTTTGAGGGACAACTTAAAGGTATTTTTATTTTTTTTAACCAAATATGTAATATTCTGAGCTGCGTTCTGATGTATGTGTGTCATGTCAGACGTGGCCCCAGAGTTCAGAGACCAGCTGCAGGTTCTGATTCCTAAACTGCTGCATCCGGATCATCTGGCTGAAAAGGAAATAAATGGAAACAAAGTCACTTGTCGCGGCCTGCTGGAGTTTTTTAAGGTAACATTTTTAGTTGTTGATTTTTTCCCCTGATATACTCACACCATTGTTTTTAAATGATTAACGTATGAATTATTGCCTTATCAGGCTTACATCAAGATCTACCAGGGGGAAGACCTGCCACAGCCAAAGACCATGCTCATGGTATTTACAAAATTACCCATAATTAACTCAAGCTTTGACAAGTTTCTTTTATAAATAAATAACAACACCTGCCCATTTCATCTCGCCAGGCAACGGCAGAGGCCAACAACCTGGCAGCCGTGGCAACAGCAAAAGATCAGTATTACAAGAGCATGGAGAAAGTAAGTCGCAGAAAATGATGAAGAGGCTTTCTAGACATGAATGTTTCGTATTAATTCTTTTTCTCAGGTGTGTGGTGGAGACTTGCCCTACGTGTCTCCTGAATCTCTGGAGGAAAAGCATCATTTCAACTTCAAAGAGGCCCTTCACGCCTTCTCCTCCACCAAGAAGATGGGTGGACAGGAGTTTTGTGACCGATACCAAGCACAGCTGGAGAAGGAGCTGGAGGAAATGTGGCAGTCTTTCTGCAAGCACAATGAGGTTAAAAGACTCCAGAATTCCATCTGGTTTTGATGTTTTGGAAATTGTCTCAATCTGTTTTTTTCCTCTCTCCATAGTCTAAAAATCTCTTCAGCGCCTTCCGGACACCTGCGGTGCTCTTCGTCCTCGTGTGCTTTCTCTACGTGCTGTCTGGCGTGCTGCTCTTCATCGGCCTCACCACCTTTGCCTTGGTGTGTGATTGCACTATGGGTGTGGTCATGATGTCCATGCTGACGTGGGCCTTCATTCGCTACTCTGGCCGATACCGCAGCGTTGGAGGCGCCATCGACCAAGCAGCAGGTGTCGTTCTGGAGCAGGTGAGTCTAATGAGGGTTGGATGACAGTCAGCCACTGTTATCTCCTCTCTCTTATTTATATTTCATCCCTTCTGACAGCCAAGATAAGTTAAATTAACCTTCAGTTGTTGCACAAGGCACATTTTATCCTTTTATATAGACAAATATAGCAGCTTTTAGGATGCTTACGTACTGTGATTTATATTACTGTGATTTATAATTATGTATTTTTGTTTATGGCCTCGTTGCTCTGCATTTACTGCACAGTTGCTGCTGGAGGCCGTCATTTATTTTAAAAGTAGAATAAATAAGTGTTTTTGCTCCCACAGGAAGATTTATGTTTCCTGCTGTGTTGGCAGATTATGTAGAATGTTCCATGTTCCACACTGGCTGACATGTTTGGCCCATTACTAATGTGTAATTAACTAGTGGAGTTATAAGCACCTATAAATAGTAATTATTTTACATTTAGAGGAAATATCACCTCTTTTAGTACCTAGTACCTTCGAAACTGTCCCTTGTAACACTTGTCAGCATTAGTTTCAGCTATAGATGACAAGTTTGAGCAATCAGTGGTTGAAGAGTCGTCAGTGTTCCTCATTTCTGTTCTCTACTGTTCTCTACTGATGGCTGGTCAGAGTTCACATTGCGCAGCTTAACTGTTGTTTTTTAAATACGTTTGACTGTCAAACTTGACTTTTTCTCATGTGCCCATTGTGGTTTTGAAGTGTTAGTGCTTTCCCAGAAATACGCAGGAGCCCACAAGTGTATAACGAAGTCCGAAAGTGTTGCGTAAGACTTGCATCCAGTAAACCACCCTCCCTGTGTGCTTTTAGGCCACCGTGATGGTCAACAAATCCAGAGGGGCGAGCGCCATCCAAGAGAAGAAATCTAGCTAGAGAATCCCCGAATCCTCGGTGTAATATTGGTGCAATGCAACCAGCACATGACACAAGCACACACATCGAGCACTAAAGCCTTATCATTCCACCCACTTGAACAAACAAATGGCTAATGGTACACAAGGCAAAAACATGTTGATCAGAAACACCAGCATCTGTAGAACACGCCACAGTTTGTTAAAGTTCCAGGTTGTATATAAGCTTGATTTGATTTAAAGAGGAAGGAAATCAAAGTATCCCAACCTAGCGGTTTATCTTATATAGACACTGCTATCGAGTTTACAACTGATCTAAAAAGACACGTCTCTGTTTACCTTTAACCTTCTGCAACGCACATTTTCTTTTCAAAGCTTCACTTTCAGCAGGGTCAGTCAGGGTGCTTCTCGAAACATCTGCGCCGGATCCTTAAAACATAACCTTTAAACCAGCTAGCTTTAATGCTTATACATTTACATTTATTGGCTAAAAACTTTATTTTGTGGCCTTAAGAACATTCCATTTCATTGTAATATTTAGCTTTAGCAAAAGAGGACACTACACATTTTAGCTAAAGTGTTTTGGGAGATGTTTGTTGTTGGAATTCAGTTGAATCTTATTTCTCTTTTTTTTTTTTTAGCTCATTTTTTGATGGAAAGTGTTACAATTTGTAGGTTGTGACGGTTAAACTGTCGAACATTTTGGTTCGACAGATAAGCTCATTTTATGTAGCATATTCCACCTCCAAAGATATCATAACAATATTCAGTATATTTAAACTTGTCAGCCAAAGAGAATAGCATTGTTCTGAATGTTTTAGAGAAAGAATAAGAAAGATAAATAATCTTTAGTCAGAGTTTATGGAAAAAACACCTGAGTGGCTTTTTCAATGTTTTATTACAGGAAGGAGAAATGATACATGTGGCCTGGCTCATCCTCGTTTAATTTATATCCACAATTCCACCGTCTTTTCAGCAACGTAAAGGTCTTCAGAATCACTGTGATTATTCCATGGTATCATAGGTCTGACTCACAGTCAGACCACAGGACCAACAAAGAAGTCTGGGAATAAGGGGGCTCTTAATCTGAAACCACATTTATCTTGTTGCACAAGTCATTCCCATTCCAGAGGACACTTCCATATTTTGACAAGCATGTGGTTTTACACTTTATCTCCTCTTAGGTGTTGTTTTCCTGTTCCGCCTCACACAACTCATTCAATAAACACGCTGATGCCAAGTGTAGTAAAGCCTAATGTAATCATCTCCTGCAGGGCTATGGGCACCTTTCTTTTGGAAAGAATAAAGTTTGACCTTCTTAAATGTGTCTCCGCAGTCTGTTCTATAAACCGTGGTTTTCAGTTCGAGTTTTATCTTAAAAAAATGGACTCAGAGGATTTCAGCTGCCACACCAGTAAAAGGGTCACTGTGAGGGTTTTGGCCAAGGAAACCCTTCATCCATAGAGCAAATCTTCATTAATGTGGTTATGAAAAGGCCACCGTAGCTTCTCCAAGAGTCTCTGACAGTTTGTAGATATTCTACAATCTGTATTTCCACAGCATGGTGGTGCCAAACACCACACAGCTGGAAAATGTCTACGGTTTCTATTCAATGGATGTCAGTAGGTTGAAGCCTTTATAGACACATTAAAAAAACAAAATCAAAATAAGCCAGCCAAGACAATCTGACTCTAATGTAAACGGTTAAGCAATCACTAGATTTTTTTTCCCTTCACATATTGGTGTTATAGGGCGTAATGAACTTACATTACATCTCGACCCACATCATATTAAATTTAAAAAACAACAACAATGACATCACTTGAGCTGGCCTGTGCTGTAATGATATGGCTGTACATTATAATTCTCTTTGGGGGTTGGGGGGTAAGGAGCGTTCGTGTCCGCGTCCTCGCTCACACTGACCGGCTGTGTGTGGCGTCTCTCTCCCCTCGCAGAGGTGGACAAAAATCCGCTACGGCGATATTTCGTGTCCCTTGTTTCCTTATATGGCGATCGGCGCCCTGGCCCCGCCCCTCCGGCTGCTGTGAGCGAGGCGCGTGCACCGAGCGTCGCTGCTCGCCGTTCGCTTCCATATTTGGAAGTGAGTCCAACAAAAACCCAACGGAGGAGGCGAGGGGAGGAGGCGAGGGAGGGGAGGAGGCGAGGGAGGGAGGGAGGGAGGGAGGAGAGGGGACGACACAGCATTTCCTCCATCCTACAAGTCGCTCTGTCTGCTCTACGGCGTCCTAACCGGCCTATTAATGATTCACCGCGCCATTAGGGTCATAATTGATAGAACGTACTCGCGACGGTGCGAATGTGCGCGCAGCGATACAGAAACTGGCTGTAATGGATCAAAATCTAACGGCGCATTAGTTTAATTATTCATCAGGTTCCCGTTAATCGCGTGTCAGGTTTCGCACAATCACCAAGAAAGGGTTCCTTCCGCTATAAAACACGCGTTCCCATCATGCTCTCTGCTTCCTCATTCACGTCCACTCCTACGGTCCTAAAATGTAAACTAGCATTGAAAATTCACTATTAGGGGAAAAAAATGTTTTATTCAAAGTAGTGGCACCACGTGATCATTGAATAAACAAATCCCGACACATCAATTAACATTTCTTATTCGTCTCCAACACGCCGAAAATAATCGATTTGATCGATAAAAAAATCGAATTCGATGCCCTTTTAAGGAAAGCGGCAGGATATATAGGTCAATTGTAAACACAATACGTATAACCGGACAGTCGGTCGTGCACGCGGCGGGAACGCGCTTCGAGGCGCGTCCCCTTTATTATCCAGTGTGTGAGCGAGAGCGACAATTCATCATCACAGTCCATTCAATTTCTACTCAGACGCTGACCTATCCACAGCTACAGCAATGGTAAGTCTAACGTTACACCAGTCTCTGCCCTGCTGACTTTCACTGGCGCACACTCTTTATTTCTTAAGCGTGCTCGGTGAGGTTATTGGACAATTTATGTAGAATCTGTCGGTAATTCTGTCGGTTTTAGCACCCGAGCTCAAAAGCCGGTCTTGTGCCGCAGGATCCGCCGCTAGCGTCATTGCGTTAGAATCCTCGGCAGCGATGCTTTAGACGTCCAATAAATGCGCCTTTGTAGGGGTTTTAAAAGGAATGAAAACATTTCCCTAACAACCCGTACAGGACATAACGGCGTTGGGCCATAACACCGGACGCCATTTCATTTATCTGCCCGTGTTTGCGCCACAAAAGGAGAAAGTCCTGTCTGTATTAATTCAGCGGCGTTTGAGCGTCTTGTAGGCCGCATCGTTGGCACCGTTATTTCCTCCCAAGCTGGCCGATGATTGAACAGAATAACAGCTCGGCGCTGGATGATGGCAGGTGCAGCAGCGCCCCGGGGCTAACTAGCTAACTGTATTGTTAGCCCAGCTAGCTACATTAGCAGTGGCATAAAATGAAGCCCATTATGGCCGGTGCTAGCTGTGATTTACTCGCTCTTTGTCTCTCAGCGGCTTCATTGCCTCACGTATATGCGCCGCTGTGTGTCCCCCATTGCTCCCAATCAGTTCACTTTTCACTCGCATCAGCTCAGAGGGATAATTACGGGTTTATTATCGAGTTACGCTCGCTCACAAAATGAATGAATCGACAAACCGAGGGGCTGTCGGGGTGCAGCCTTCCCTTATATAGCAAGCTAGCGCTCACATGTGCGCGTGCTGCATTCATGGCCCCACCCTGAATTTGGTGCAAGGACCATTAGTTGTGTCGTATTATGGCGGAAACCGCAGTTTGGGTGACTTTACTAACAAACCAGCTCCGATTTCGCCTTTTGGGGGTTAAAACATAGAACATTGGACCGAATTCTCGCCATTATGTGACGGCCGTTTGCTGTTGTCTGCCTAGCTGGAGCTAACGGGCCCCGAATCCTCGTCACTGCTGCGCATCTTTTTTTCTTTTCTTTTTTTTTCCTCTTTTTTTTTTTTGTTGCGCATGTGAAATTAAAGACGTTTAAAGACTCGCTTTCTAATGTCACCTGGAAATAAACCATCGACAACATCAAATACATGCATCCCTAGTGGCGTAGTACGCATTTATTATACGTAAATACCGCAGGTTTATCCGAATTAGCTTATCTTTTCATTCTGAAAGCGCACGATAATAACGTCGTTCCTGTTTGTCGTGTCGTTTTAACAGCTGTGGCTATATAATCAACTGACAATTTCAGCCATAAAAGATGCAGCAATATCATTTTAACAGGCTGCAGCCCCCCACCCCCCAATAAAATAAAATAAAATTGGAAAGGCCAGTACAATGCAGAATGGAAACTTTTTTGCAGCGTGTGTGAAAAACACATCACACAATCTTTGGGTCCATAAAATGATTGTGATAACACAAACAAAAGGTGTTAAGATCTGTAAAGTAGCTCTTTCTGTACAGCTATATTAAGGAACCGGGCATGGATGTTTCCTCATATCTTCCTCAGGCCCTGAGCAAACACTCCTCCATACTGCTTTGTTTATTGCCGTCTGGGTTCTTTTCCTTCTTTCCTGCCTCATGATTTCCTTTTCATTATTGTCTTTTCTCCCCCCCTTTGACGCCCCGCGGGACAGTAGTTTTCCTCCACCTTTTACCGAGCGAGCGTTCCCCGTTGATGGAGGCCTTAAACTGAGTCAGAAGACTTGATTGAATGGAGCTGCTGTGACTGAGCGACGTGACTTCAATTCTATAGTCTGACAGACGCTCCATTGTCTGCCGCTGAACCCTGAACTGAAACCTTATTTTCCTGACTGTAACCTCACCCACATGCCGGTCTCTATGGCTGTCACTTGTGCTCGCAGGGAGAAACTTATGCAATATTTTTATGCCCGTTGCTCACGGCCACACCTGTTTGCTCAACTTTCATGTGTGAGGTGAACTTTGGACACAATTTGTGGCTGCCACAAATTTCTTTTTCACTTCATGTCCTGGATCCAGGAGAAATGAAATCCAACGGGTGATAGCTGGAGCTGTGTTGGCAGTGATTTATTGTACATTGTGTTAAAGAAATCAACACTATTAGCGACCTGGTCACAGCCAAACCTTTTCATTTGAACTGGGGCTCATTAGTACGTGTGGTTTTGCGGTACTCACGTGTTCTCCTCTCAGACTCCTTTTCTCCTTCGCAGCGTCTGTGTTTGCGCCGGTTTGCTCTCATGACCTTTTCAAGATGGTTGCAAAACCCTTTCAGGCAGCTGTGACCGCAGTAAAGCCTAAACTAACAGGTTTCATTGAGCCATAATCGATTTGTGACCTCCCAAATGTCAAGAGGCTCGTTGCCTTTTCAATGTTTTCTGATTCCTCCAGTGTTGATGGAGCTTTCTGAAACAATTTTAAGTAAATCAAGAAACATCAGGCCGTGCAGGGCCTGTAGATCCAAACCCAGGACACCGTCTACTTTGGCCGCTACAGCGCTCAACACCACAACGTACCACGTGTGCGGTGTGACGTCAACCGCTGCCGACTTATAACAAGCAGACAGGAACGGAAAGAGATGCTGTATCACATGTCGGCCTTCAGGACATGGCCCTGTTGCAATGTACATCCACATCTGGCCATCTATGCGTGTGATCATGTGTTCTGGAGCCGTGCACGGATTATTCAGAAAGGAAAGTGAACGGAATGTTATAGCAGCATGACCATCACAGCAACCCTCTCTCTAATCAGCTATTAAAATATGAATCGTTTGGTACATAAGTTAGCGTGTGGAGCTAAAAAGTGGTTTAAATATAGAGGGTTGAAATGAGAAGAACAGGCAAATGTCAGAGCAACCACAAGGGAAACCAACGTACTCCGAGCTCCTTCCGGTACGATGGAGGTTACATCAAGTTGAAGCTTCTTCCTCAAATGAAACCAGTTTTGGGCGTGCACTTTTCAAGCAAACTTTCTTTTCAGATGTAACGAATAGTTCTGTTTTTTGCAATACTGACGGCTGCTCTCAGCTGCCAACCTTTGCTCTAACTTCTTCACCTCTTCTAAACAGATGATCAGAAAGATTCCTGCTGAGAATCACAAGTGTAAACTCACTTTTCTCCCCTCAGACCTCCGGCGTGAAAGTCACAGACGAAGTTATCGCAGTCTTCAATGACATGAAGGTGCGTAAGGCCTTTGCCAACGAGGAAGAGAAGAGGAAGAGGAAGAAGGCCATTCTGTTCTGTCTCAGCAAGGACCTCAAGAACATTGTCCTGGATGAAGGTAAAGAGATCCTGCTGGGTGAAGTGGGAACCACCGTTCAGGACCCCTACCAGCACTTTGTGAAGATGCTGCCGCCAGAGGACTGCCGCTACGCCCTGTATGACGCCACCTATGAGACCAAGGAGACAAAGAAGGAGGATCTGGTCTTCATCTTCTGGTAGGAGCAAGGTTTTTCACTCTTCAGGTGACCCATGACGCCATCGGAGATCTTGTGTGCTTAATCGAAGCTTTTTTGATTTGCAGGGCTCCTGACAACGCCCCCCTGAAGAGCAAGATGATCTATGCCAGCTCAAAAGATGCCATCAAAAGGAAATTTGAAGGTGAATAAGCAGACAGCATATGGGAGACACAAACCTAGCTCAAATCTATAGGTTTGGCACCCTGTACTGACAGACTTATCTTTGTCTTAGCGTCATAATGACTGAGGGTTATTCTTTTACTAGTGGTAGCCAAGGTCCTATTGATAAGTCAGAGCAACGCCTATTTATATATTGATATATTGATAAAGATGTAGGCAGTACCACGTGCACTGTTCATTACACAAACTGCACATCATGATTACATCATAATTGTATGGATACTTGTATGGTCAGTCTGAATGGGTTTTTATTGTCCTGCTAGGTGTTAATATCAAGCCAGAGCATATTTCACAGAGGTCATGGGAGAGTTTCTCACTCTGTCTTTTTGAGGTCTTTAAAACGCCATTATAGCAGCTTTAGCACTTGCGACACCTAGTGGTCGGGTTTGGTAACGCACTGCGGATGGCAGAGACTGGTGTTTAAAGAGAAAGCCTGATCAGACTGCAATAACGTCTCCATCAGTAAATATTATACCTCCGCCGGCCGCGTCCCAATTCCCTCCTTCCTCCTCCACGCTGTCCCAAAGCTCTTAGGCCTGCTCTTCATCTCTGAGGAGCCGCAGCACATCAGTCGCCCGCGCTGACACACTTCACCACGCTCCCTCGTTATATACTTACTGTATCATCTCTTGATACCTTCCTCTCATATCTAATGCAACTTTCATTTGTTTTATTTAGGTATTAAGCACGAGTGGCAGGTGAACGGTTTGGAAGACCTCAAAGACCGGCACACCCTAGCAGAAAAGCTCGGTGGCTCATCGGTGGTCAGCCTGGAAGGATCTCCTATATAAATATGCCCCCCTCCCCCTCAGCCGGCTTCAGTCGAGGCCTTTCAGACACATCTGTTGAGTTTAGCTGTTCATTCCTGTGCGGTTTTTGGAGAAGGGCAAAATACAGAATCAGCACCAATCATGGGACTGTGTGGGTGGGATGACGTGGGTGGGTTCAGGGTAAAATCGACTGACAAAAAAGTAAATTCCACAAAGGCAGGCTGTCATTTTAGTCCACGCAACTTGGAGATTCGCAAAACGCGCACTAAACGAAAAATTAAGATACGATTAAAGATGGAGGGATAAACAGAGGTGACACACTGGTTATTTTTCATGTGTATGGAGGGATTTAGTTCCATGTTCCCACTCAATGATTCCTGGGGGAGAAAGGGAAAGTTTTCCAAATATTGGTTCCTTACACATAATTGTTCCAACTACCTTTTTTTTTTTTAAAAAAAAATGATTATTTTATCTTGCCAAACTTCTAGTTAAGTTTTTTTAAGTGTGTGTAGGTAAGGGTAGGTGTAATGTGATCTAATTCACTCTGGATTGCACAAGATGTAACAAAACATTCTCTGGGGAACACAGTTAAATATATATATCTATATATATATTTTGTTTTGTTATTCCACTGTCGTTTTTTTTCCCCCCCATTTTTAAACATGCAAATTCCAAAACTTGAGCGATTCCTTTTTATTTCCAGTCCGGGGTCAGCATACCGCAGCATTTGATGTAGTGAGAAGACAACATTCCTTGTACCTGTTAAAACCAGGATGCTTGATTAAAAACAAACTCTGGTGTTATGGTTTGATGGGGAGCGATGTTTATATGAAGGACCAGCGTTCAGATTTGAGACAGAATATTGAATGGTGGATGTTTTGTATCGTCTCCTTATCTCTAATAAAAAGCACTAAACTACTGACTCGTTATGCTTTTTGTCGACTTCTGTTTGGAAATGCGTCTCTTTCGGAAACAGAAACAGAATTTAAAATAATCTGCAGATGAAGATTATGTAGGGTTTTTGTTATTTTGCGGGGGGGGGGGGTTTGTTTTAAATATCTGGGGCGGTGCAGTACCAGTCGCCACCACACGGGAGCGCCACAACCCTCCTTAAATGAAGCTCAGCGTTGACCCCTGCAATAACGAAGGTTTATTAAAATATATCAACCCTTTTCACCAAAATATAATCACCACTTTTAATATTCAACTCACAACGAGTTTAACATATCAACAACAGTGTCCTTAACACCCTAAACACCTTTGTACCGATGAAAACACCGCTCAGAAAATCATAAAACAGCGCAAATGACCTCAGAAAAGTGTCCAAAGTGGGTTTTTTCACTCGTACAAAAAGGTTTGTGTTCGTACAGTGGCAACGTGGAGTTTATTATTAATGTGGCTGAACGCGGTCAAAGATTCCGTGGTGATGATCTCATAGGAATATGTGTTTAATGGCACCAGAAGCAGAAAAAGAACTGTGAGTTCGGTCTCATTCCTGGCTGCAGTCCACTCTGTTGCCGTGCACCCAGTAACAGATCTGGGCGAACTTCAGAGGAGTGATGCGCACGGCCACGTTATAGTCGCGGTTCTCCCCGTCTATCTCCAGCCACTGGTGTCCAGAGAAAATCCCGATGACTTTCCTTTCCCAGCGCTCTAAACTGTTGTCCCACACTCTCCCGTACACCCCAGAGCCGCTGGCGCCGGGTCGGGCGTCGCAGTGCTGGTATATCAGGTCACTGGACTCTTCTTCCACGGGACAGAACCTGTACACCAGCTCGCCGGATCTGTCGCTGTCGAAACCTGAGAAATGGATGCGCTTCCCTGCCAGGTCGTCAGAGGAGGGGGCCACCGAGAGGCGCATGAAGGGACGCCGGTGGGGCCAGCGGAGCTCCAGCAGAGCGTAATCAAAGTCCATGGCGAGCTCCAGAGGGCCCTGGATCCATCCCTTCGGCACGCGCGTACGTTTGACCCTCGCCCAGCGCACCAGAGGTTTCTTGGCGGGCGCGCGACCGGCTCTGGTGCCGTTCACGGATGGGGGCGTCAGGAAGCCCACCCTCAGCTTCCGTGCCCCCTTGACGTAATCCTTCCCGTCGTGCACGCAGTGAGCGGCGGTGAGGACGTGGTGCTTGGACACGAGGACGCCGGTGCAGCCGGTGGAGATCTTCACAGCCGTGGAGAAGGGGTAATCCAGCAGGAAGTCGTCGCCTTGAATGTTGAAGCGTCCGTCGGCTCCGTAGATCTGCCTCCTCACGCGTCTGGGCCCCGGCCTCCTCTTGGCCAGAGGGCGGGCCGGGCGAGCCGCCTCCGGCTCGTCCTCGGCCTCCACGTCCACGGTGGTGAGCGTGCGGGAGCCGTCGGCGTACAGAGTCTCGAAGGCCAGCCTGTCGGCCAGCTGCTCCCGCCGCGTCTCCAGCTCTCTCCAGCGGAAGCAGCTGGCGTTACAGTGGGAGGTGAGGTCCAGCTCGGCCCGGGCGCTGAACCTGGAGCGGGCCAGAGGCGTGGGCGCGTGAGGGAGCAGCGCCGGGACGTGGAGGGGTTGGCGCTGGGGAGGCTGCAGGAGAGACAACGCCAGAGGGAGGAGGACCAGGAGCAGGTGAGTCAGGAGGGAGGTCTCCCAGGGGGTCGTCATGGTGATTGCAAAACACTGCAGATAAAGGCGAGAGAGAGCGGAGTTCGAACCATGACTCAAACGCACAGTAATCACAGAAATGTGGAGGCCGGGCTGCACAATCTGAGTGCGACGCAGCAACAACGGACCTCTTGTTCCCGCAGGCGAGATTAACCAGGGAAATCCGATTTCGGAACGTCGGAGAGAAACACGTTTTTTTTATGAAATTCCCCCGGGACTAAAAGGAGGAGAGGAGGCTGCTGCTGCCGGCCTGTAAAAGAGCCCCCGCAGGGATCCACCCTGAAAGAAAGCTCTACAGCAAAAACCACGGAGACGGGATCCATCAAACATTAACTCTGACACTCGATCCCCTCGGAGGAGCCGCCGGCCCCCAGAGAACAGGTGTGTTAAGTGAAAAGCAACAAGTCGAGGCAGAGACAGAGACCTAGATCCTGACACAAGACAGGCTGGGGTGTGTCCACACGTCTCCTGTCCCACTCGAGGCTACAGGAGAAGCAGAGGACACAGATGTTCCTCCAGACCAGGACAGCAGCTGCAGGAACACGGGGACAAGAGTATTGATCATATCCATGCGGAAAGTCATTAAATCGGAATTTCAAAGGGCGGGAAGGACGTAACCTGTCCCCTGAGACTGGGGTATTACTGAAGAGCAAGCTGGGGGGGCAGAACTGGGATTTGGGCAACCGCACTAACACAAAACACCCTTTTCTGGGGCAGAAGGTTGACTCTCCAGAGGTGATCCACTTCCTCAATTGAACTCAGACTTGTCAGTTATTTTATTTTTTTTAAAAAACAGGCATGAAAACACGATGTCAAAGAGATTATTGTTGCATCTGAAGCCTAAAAATGTTGCAATTCTCTGAATGTCTTGATGGACTTTCCTCACATCAACTCTCCACGGAGGT
Organism: Takifugu flavidus; assembly: GCF_003711565.1. Lineage (NCBI taxonomy): Eukaryota > Metazoa > Chordata > Actinopteri > Tetraodontiformes > Tetraodontidae > Takifugu > Takifugu flavidus. Next base: position 12,034,710 of record NC_079528.1, on the reverse strand, counting down.
CCAACATAATCTGAAACCATTAAATCTGATCTGGTACCTTCTGGTCGGAGGTGAGTGGTCGGTGTTCACATCCCAGTCGCCTCTTCTGTCCCATAAACCGCGTCCTTCGGGATTATTGCCCAGATTGTCCGCCTCATCGCCGCTACCCTGCAGGTACTTGGTCCTGGTCCTACCTGTCCCCCACAGGGAAACTTCTTTCTACACTTCTACACTACAGACAAAAGGTTAATTTCTCAGTACCGTCCGTACCAGAGCACCGTCAGAATTTCGTCGAAATCCTCCTCAAACTCTGTCTGAGAGCCACAAATAAACGGCTGGTGTGGAGAGGAGCGTCTGCTCCCCGCGCAGCGACCCGCCTCCCGGTCCTAACGCCCCGGTCGCCCGGGCTGTCCGCCAGGGGGCCGGGTTAGCATCGCTAGCTGCTCGGTAGAAAACACCGAAAAAAGCTCATTACTGCCCAATAAAAGGCCATTATTTATCATTTACACCCACCTAAAATACCATAGTTATGTGGGGATAATAATCCTGGGATGCCTTTGAAAATAAGAGTATTAATATGTTTTAAAATTAAGCAAAGTCACGATAGCTACATATCAATTCACAAACACATTTGGACAAAGCGCGCATTTTAGCTACCTGCTATTAGATAATATATGATTTATTCCTTTATTTATTGCCTTTATTTATTGCCTTCATGTCAGCATTTGCATCGGAATGCATGTGAAATCTAAATGAATAAAAACAGCAATTGCACCAATAAAAACAGCGTAAACATCAGTGGGCTGCATTCATCCCAATGATTTAGTTCATCTCTTACTTTCCTTCCATGATGCTTTATAAGGTCCCAATCATGCAAACATATAATTGAACGCTCCAGTACAAAGCGATTGGCCCTATTATATGTTATATCGGCTGGTTTGAGGTTTTGCAGTACAGAAAATAATAATCATCTATGACAAAATGATTTAGAATTCCCTTACCATTTTCCCCATTTGATAAATGATTAAACTCCAGGGGGATATCTTGCGTGACCCCAGCAGGTTAACGTCACTCCCACCTCCATGAGGTGACAACATGTGGAATTTGAGAAGTTGCGCCTCGGAGGCTGCTTGGGGTGTTGGAACAGAGCGCTCAGTCACAGCGACAGCTCTTTCAGGAATGCTGAGGAATCTCCCAACAAGGACACAACTCGGGCTGTCGGTACAATGCCGTTGCTGTTGTCCCCGGAGAAAACGCCGTGCCTGAGAAGTCACGGCCTGAACCTTGCTCCTGTAATAAAACCTTCAGAAGGGAATCTTTCTGCACCGGGACTGTGTTGTGGTGGCAGATCAAGTGGAATTTACGTTAGTTCTAAAGTACACAGAGAATTACTGCAGCGTGTGACCACATATGTGTGCGCTTGTTTGTTAAACTTGGAATTTGGAATTCTCTTTCCCTTTTGCAGCTTTTTCTCCTAAAATGTTCCAAAAATGTAAATTACATCAGTTGGGAATGTTGTTGTCATCTATGATGTAATGGTGCATCGAATATAACTCGCGTCCAATTTGCACAAGATGAAATAAACAGTTGTCCATTTTATACTAATGATAGATCGCCTGCGTCTTTAAAGCTAAATGCTAACATCTGCACAATATCTGGTGTGTGTTGGATCTGCAGAAGAACAGATGACACCATAGAAAAACAATGATAACTGTGGCGACATGTCCATTAGTATCAGAAATATCACCCATCGACGATTACACAATCTAAGAAGCTTTATCCCCTGGAGACTAATGAACATTTAGTCTTGACGGGAATCCAAAAGCTGTCCAGCGAGACTCAGAACAGAGCTCGTAACGGATGCCGTCATCTCCCGCCCTGTGTTGCAAACACATCCAAAACCCACTTTGGGATGAGCTCGGTTCAGCATTCAGAGTCCTTGCTACTCCTGCAGATGCTGACTTATTAGCTTGTGACATTAAAAACAATGTCTCAGACAAAACTGTCACAAAATTAGCTACGAAACCACCGGCGTGAGCTTGTGTTGCTATGGTAATCTGCAGCTCAAGATAAAACTCAAGCTGTGCGGCTGGTTCCTCATGAAGGTCAGCGACCCCTAAACTCCCCCATCCACAACACTGGGAGTCGCTCTCTGTGAAGCGTGCTCACACTCCAGGAAGATTCACTTAGGAACAGAATTCCTTACACACCTCAGCAGAACCGCGTGTTCGTCAACGTGTGACCGCCTGTCGGGACGCTGCTTTATTGTTCTATTAAAGCCTGCATGTTAGCGCTCATCTCTGCTGGCTCCCGTCACAGTTATTCAGAGTTCAGGCGGTGGGTAAAGCCGCGCTGCCTCTGCCTGCGCTCCGGCCGTCACGCTGGGCCGAGGGATCAGGATCTGTGTGACCGTCCGGCTGCCATGCTGGGAGGGCCCCACAACAGTTTCTGTAAGCAAATGGGGATTTAGCAACTGGATCACAGGCTTCTCTCTGGACTCTTTAATCCCATAATTGGTTTCAGATTCAAACAAGTGATCAAAACAGCGGCGCGAGCCTTTGCCGGAGCTCCTGATCAGAGTGTTCTGGCCGAAGCCAGAACTTTCCTTTAAAGAGAGACCGTATGAATGCAAAGAATGTTCCAGCCTAGCTCGTGTCACTTTGAGTGTGTTTGCATGCACAATACGCCATTCCACCGGGCCACTGACCTTGTCCAAGCCTACGTGCATGCAGGGGGATCGGTCTGGATGCCAAAGTATGTTGAGCTCCACAATAATAGCTGGCGGTGCACTTTCAACTAGCTAAGAAGTCATGGGTGCAGGTTTAGGCAGCATCAGCTATGTTGCTAGTGCTAGCCAAACCAACTATAAAACATTGACTCCTTCACTGATTTTAATTAACTTTCCTCCTCCTGCCACTGGTGCCTGGTTCTCCTGCAGGGCCTTGTGGGTACGTCCTCAGCTTCCCTTCAACATGATGTCATTTAGTTTTTGGCTGCCTGAACCGCGAAGAGAAGAGGAGGGGGAGAGAAAAAAGGGAAAAAACACAGTTAGAAATAACAGAACTAAGGAATGTGAACTGGGCTGTGATGAAATCCACCAGGAGGGAGAGATGGAGGGTTGCTGCTCGTATCTTTAACCAGTCTGGGCAGATTGAAGGCTGCAGGAGAGAAGTCTGTGGTATTGGAAGTCATAACGGCATTAATGGAGGCTGAGTCAAGTTTCAACAGAAATCGAGTCTCCAGAGGGGGAAAATATCAACCTGATCACGACTGATTCCATCCTCCAAACACAATAAATCACAAAAGTACAAGTCAAATCTTGATTAAAAAAAAATAAAGATGACGCAAGCTGCCTGTTGTGTCGTTGGATGGATGGAAGTGACTCTTTAATCTGTTTATTTTTAGTCGGATCATTTCACCACATGAGTCACGATGAGCCTGACAACAAGACATATAGGAGTAAATAAATTAGACGCCCTTCATGCCTCCCCAGATCGTCTCTGAGTGGAGCGACCGTTGCTTTTAATTGAAACCAGACGGCAGATCAGGATCGGAGGAGTCTTGTGAGATTAGATAATACGGACGAGCCCCTTGTGACGGGCCAAGCGTGCGGGAGCAACGGGTGGCCAGAAAGGCCGCTGATCTGGGAGCCACGTGAGAGGAGATGAAGCCACTGTTGCCACGGAGGGGACGGAAACAGAGCACCCGGGTCGCTTGGCTGCAGGAACAAATGCGGTGTAAAGGATTCAGTAAACAGAGCCAAATATTTACAGCCTGAGGAGGGGACGTTCCCGCCGAGGCTGCGAGACGCCCATCACCCTGCACAGGACGGGAGCTTCCAGCCGCACTCGCAGGGGTTTTTCTCCTTTTCTGCCACTGAAAAGCTGCCACACGCCTGGAAACACATCGTTAGCAGCAACGTTAGCATCCATTCAGGGTGGCGAGAGGCCAATATTTGCTCTGCGGAGCTCTGGCGTGGGCTCAGCTGAGTGTGTTTGGACCTTCCCTGCTGTCAAGCGTCTGCTCGGAACCCAGCAAGGATCTGAACCTACACCTGAAACACTGATGCCACGACTAATCGCGCTGATCTCTCAACATAGCCCTCAACGTTTGCACCGTCCTCTTCACTTGCTTAAACGCACCCTGAAGCGTCAGAAACACTGACAGAAACACATCGTTTGGGCTTTAATCCTTCGTTTTTGAGCTGCACCCTAAAGTTTCCAGAAGGAATGTTGCAGTCGGCCACACTGTGGTTTGTTAGGAGACGATTTCAATCCTCTGTGTGTGTGTGTGTGTGTGTTCCACTTGCTACATCATGCATACAGAAATACAAGCAAAATGGGGACATTTTTGGGAAGCAAGGACTGTTCTGCTGGTCCTCACAACTCCATAGGACTGTTTGAGGCTTAAGACTTGGTTCTAAGGTTGGGTTGGACCTGGGTTTGGGTCAGGGGGTTAGTCGGGAGGGTTAGGGAAGGAGATGGGCACTAGGTTATGTCCATGTAAGTCCCCACAAATATAGAAGTGCAGGAATGTTGGTGTGTGTTTGCTCTCACTAACAGCAGAAAGGAGCTTTTGAAGAAGACACGATTCTTTCCTGTTTCCTCGTTTATTCTTTGTTTTCCGCCACTCTGCAGCTCTGCGGCCTCCTCTCTGAACCTTCCTGCTCTGCGTGAACGCACGATAAACCAGCTGCAGCTCCGACGCTGCCAAATGTCGTCCCTTTGTTCTGGGCTGCTGCTGCTAATCCTCAGTTACACATTAATCTGGTGGCGGTAAAACGCTCCCCGCCATCGCCAATTTTTCTCGCAGTTTTCTGCCGACGGACCCGCCCTGCTGGCAAATCCGAGGCCCCGACCGATCGGCCCAGCGAAGGGAAAACATTTTCCCGCTGTTCTTCCCCAAGATGTCGAGTTCAGGGATGTTTTTAGAGACGTTTCAGCCTCTGTCAGAGAGGAGCGGGCCAGCTCTGGAAGCTCGCTGAGGTTTCCAACGCTCAAGAGGAAGCGCGCGGCTTTCCTGGCTGCATTCTTTCCCTGGTCAGGAATTCACTGAGGTTTTGGCCGTCTGCTTTTTACTGGAAGCTTTTCCTGCACTTCTGGGAACTGGAACTGCCGCCATCCCTGCACGCCGGGAGCACGCTGTGGAAGAGAGGTGGAGCTGGGCATCGCCTCCGTGCCTGGTGGGGCTCTAAATCCAACCGACAGTTGGGATAATCGCCCCACACAGACGTGGAGGCTGCAGCGCCGCCGCCGAAGTGACAGCTGGTTAATTGGAAACTGATCCGGATGAACAAAAGGCGGAGGCTGCTCGGGAATCTTGGACGGTCACAAAAGCTCCGTCTGTTCATCACTCAGAGCCCAGAGTTGGACGGAAAAGCTTGAGCTGCGTTCAACAACCACAGATCCACACGCAGGAGACGTCCTATAAAACCAGGAAGGAAAACAAGCTCGCGTCTCCACGGGGCCCAACTTGTAAAACCCATCTGAGTTCAGACTCACAGATCTAATAAATCAACCACTTGGAAGGATCGATCAGGGTTTTGCCCCGGAGCTTTGGCGGTGGGACAGAGAGGGGGGGGTGGGGGGGTCAGAGGGGGGACAGGCGTCTCTGATGGAGCCAAACTGTGACGTCAGGCCGAGGCTGGGCCGCAGCTGCACGTCCTCGTCCTCGTGTTTGCGTCCGTCCTTCCTGTCACGGTGATGGATGGACGCTGAAAATGAAAACCTCTTGAATTAGGAGGGTTTTTCCTCAGAAATGGGAACTCGACACGTTTTTTTTCACGAAAAGACCCAAACAGCCTGATTGTAGACGGTCCAAAATCACGCCTTCAGTGTCTGTTGGTCGATGAAACGGTCGTAAAGTGATCATCACTGGAGGATCCAGAGAACATTTTGGATTCCTCTACAGGAAATAAAGCAGCTTCTGTCATTGATAGAATAAAGAAGGCTTCAGGATTCCCTCAAGATGGAGGAATTCCATCTGATCCGTCCTAAAAATGCTGACTTTATTTCTAATGATTCTGATTTCTGGAATGTGTCACTTATATAAGCTGAGCAGTAGAATCGTTCAGCCAGTCAGAATCAGCTCGTTTTCCCAACCCGGACATGAGCCCGATGGCCACAGAGAGCTTAGCGCGTTCTGTTCCGCATTAAAGGTCGCTCAGACCAGCAGCTCGTGGCGGTCAAACTGACCTCAACCCGCAAATGACATCACCGTCCCGAGATGGCGGCTCGCGTCTCTGCCTCCTCACCGGCCTCACTTCACCCGCCGGGCGTCCTCCTGGCTCCCGGTTCAGCAGGTGCTGCCTCCACGCCAGCCAGGCCGGAGGCGCTGCTCTCCGCCGAGCCCGTAAACTGGGATGAACTGTGTCAGAGTTGCTGGTTTGCTTCCTGACCGTGGCGTCTCCCATCAGCACGCCGCCCTTCCCACTGCGTTATAATCATATCTTTATCCTTTGATATGTGAACCAAAAATATGGAAACAGCGAGTTCAGACACCTGCTTCCCCCGACTCACAAACCTGGCAGCTCTGCAACGATGGACTCCACCTGACCTTTCCTTGTTGCTGCTCTCAGCACCAGCGAGGCCGCCGCCGCCACCGCCGCCGCCGCTGTTGCTGCTGCTCGGCCCCAGAGAGGAGCAGCGCTGGTTCAACACAGAACATGGGCCATAACAAATAGCAATCACCTCTAATTAAATGCCAGAGCAGGAGGATCCCGCCTGGCTCCTGGAGTTGCTATGGAGTCATTATCAGAGGGAAACACTTGTCGGCATAGAGGAGGATCAAAACGTTTGATGAACAGTGGGAAAAAAACCAGACAGAGGCGGCTCCGAGCGGCCCGTGAATGACCTTCAGGGTGCTGCTCGGGGACGCAGTGAAGGTTAAATTGTGGGCCTTAAATAAAACGCTCGGGAGTGATTTTAAATGACTCTAAAAGAGCTGGGATAGAGTCCACAGGCTGCCAGAGGCTGTTGACGGCCTCCAAAATGACATCCGAGACCGTACCCTCCGTCTGCAGCAGGAGCTTTACCTCCTCTGTTGCAGGTGTGCCTTTGAGATTATGAGTGAGACAAATTCAGCCGAATCTTTGTCGAATCTTGGCCTCACAGGAGGCCTCATCCACCCCGACCTTGACTGCCTACTGCCGCCTTGCTACACGTCACTGTGCAGTAAAAAACACCTTTGTGCGTTCACCACACCCGACAAACAAAGGAGCACAGACTCGGAGCTGTTCGGCCCTCCTCTCTCCTACACAGCCTGGTCTCTGTAAGACCCACACAAAGAGAACTGGGACCAGCTCCACCCTCCTTTCTCCATTCGCTTTAGCGTTTCGTCTTGTTTTTCCTGCTTCTCTGGTGCCAGGAAACTTCCAAAACCGGCCCAACAATGTCACAGAAGCTCAGAAGTTCTCGCTCAGCGTTTGGAGCCGCTCTCGTGCCTCCGTCATCCGATCCCCTCGTGTCAGATCCAGCCGGGTGGAGGCAGAAATGCTGCACCTGTGCACAGGCGGGGACGGGTGCAGCGCGCACCCCCGGCCATCTGGTCCTGACACCCCTGGTTGTCTTCTATCTCTCCAAACATGTAAAGGCAGCAGCCTCAGCATGCGTTACATATTTGCCCCACCCCTCATGGTAAGCGGCGCGTGGGAGCGAGGCCAGGTATCTTAATCCCCATCACCCCGAGGATTCCCCACCAAGAGATCCCATTAGTGAGGATAAAAGCTGTAATGTAGTCCAGAGACGCTGGGTGGACTTGTGGTGCACTGCAACCCCCACAGGCCGGTGCTGACCTCCATCTGATCCCTCACTAACTGGAATTACAGCTCCAGCTCCAGCCGGCGGTGTAAAAGAGCAACGAAGTGTAAAACATGATGTCTTAATGAACAACATACACACAGCAGGTCCAATATAGTTAAACAAAAAGCAGCAGATCACTCAGAACCCGAGGAGGAGGGAATCGACACAAAATGTGGATTTAGCATCCAAGAGTCCGCAAAGGATGGAAACAAGGGCACGGAAGCGTGTTTCCATTGGCCTCAGACACAAACGGGCCCGGGTCAGCGTCCGGTGTGACTGAGCAATAATCATACAGAATGTGAGCACGGTAAATAATTCAGCAATTGGAAACGTTTTTTTCCACTCCAGCGACGTCAGGGAGCGTGTTGGAGCGTGAGGATGGAGAAAGCAGAGGCACCTGAGGGCCAATCACAACCTACAGCCCCAACGTAAACACAGGAGAAGCGCTGATCACATGATCCGACGGGACAAAGGGCTCGTTTTAACGACCTTCCTGTTGGGTTAGAGAACTTTCAAAGAAGGCCGTCCCGGTGTTTGTGCAATGTGCTCGTTGTTGATTCGTTTGTTAAAATGTTTTATGGGGAAAAAGGAGCAGATTATGAAGTTGGTCTTCAGAAGTCGATGTGCAGGAGGGAAAAATCAACAAGTCAAACAGAAAGTGGGACATTCTAATGAGGAAGATCCTGATGGATCTCTAAAAGTCACCCTGATCCGCTGTCCTTCTCCCAATTAGGAGACAAAGGCGGCGCCGGGAGATTCACACACACCCCCCCCACACACACACACCCTGCTGGGCTAATTCAACCTCTGCATCAGTGTGTATGTTTTCACACTGGCCTCCTGAACCCTTTTATTCAGGGGCCACCAGAGGAACACGGGTGTGTTCACACCAGGGGACACATGATGACACGTGGACACACAAGCTGTCCTGACGTGCTGAACGTCAGGATGGGACAGAAGTATTAATATCCGCCTTCCTATATGAGTGTAAGTGTGTGTGTGTGTGTTGACAGCTGGTTTTAATACAAGAGTAAATTAGCAGATAGCAAAGTAGTCAGAGCCGGTTTTATGGAGTCAAATCCCCCCTAAGAGAAAATAACACATCAACAGCCCCCTGTTGACTCAGCAGCTTTTCTATCATTCATTTATTCTAAATAGACGAGGCTGCACTAGATTCCAATCATGATACCAACTACTTCCTTCCTAATAACCTCCCCTGTTTGTTGTTCTTCATCTGGAAGATTTTAATGAGATTATTGAAACACAAGTAAAGAACAGTTTGCAGGAAAAGAATCATCTTAGCTTTGCCAAATATTGAATCTAGCTCCATTAATCCCATTCAGTTTTGTTTACACAGTGTCAGACACGATCAAGAGACCCAGAGTCTGACCCCAGAGGAAGCACCAGTAGCAGGAAAAAGTCCTTTTCAACAGGAAAGAACCTTAAGAAGCCTGGTCCTGACTGGGCTCCTTCTGGGGGGGGGGGGGGGGGGGGGGCTCCTGCTGACGGCTGCTGAGTAAGAGCGTAATTAAATGTTAAAATGAAATCAATAACATTGGGTTTCTTTCATTTGCTCTGAAGGATGACGCCGAGCCAAAGCTGCAGCGTCATTTTGGGTTGAACTCTGTGGTTAAGAGTTCACATAACTAGTACAATGGATCATTTTAGCAGTTATTGCGTGTGCCTTTGTGCTACTGGGCAGAATGTTTTCTCCTTTTTTTGATTCTAAATGGCAGTTGGAGTCTGCCTGTAGCAACATCAACACATGAGCGGTGATTGTGAACTGATCCTCGTCCTGTTCCAGCAGGATCCCAAACACACCCCGAAGTCGGGATCAGGAGACGGGGCCTGTGTGTCGGGAGCAGGGGAGGTGCAGACATGCCCTCCGGCGATGAGTGCGGGCTGGACCGCAGCCCGCTGCAACACCCCCCTGACTGGCTGCACGCGTGCTGGACTCATGTCAGCCACACAATGAATCCATCCCCCAGCTGCTGTGGTGGACTTGACCAGCAAAGGATTCCACAGCGATGAATCCTGCAGTTTAAAGAGCAATAATGTGTCAGAGGTCAGCTCCTGTTTCAGCAACACTTTTCCACTAAACAGTTAAGGTTAGTAGCGAGTGGAACGTGTGAAGAGGGACAAGAACAATGGTGCGTCTGGAAGCAAGGCATGCTGGGAAAGGTGTGGGTTGACTGCACTTTTCCGAAGGTGTGCAGCCAGTATCAAGTGGAAACCTGGACCTACTGCAGCTACATGTCAGAATCACATTCCTGAGGCAGCTGGTTATCAGCTCAACAGAAAAGTGTCTGTACAGTTTTAGGGTTCTCCCCCCCACATAGGAGGGTTTTGTGGAAAACTATTTGGGAAATATTTTGTTTGACGTCTGGTGCCTGCTTGGAAAATTCTGCCCCCCCGAGGAAACAAAAATAAAGAGTTTTTAAAACACCAAGGAAATCCAAGAAAAGCCTGAAATATGTGTCTATTAAAGATTTTGATTATGAAACAGGTTTAAATATTCAGTTATCAGGAGAGTCAATGAACCGTTGGTCACATTCACGTAACCAAAATAAGTGTTGGTTTAATTTATTTCACTATATAGAATACTTTTAAACAGTTATTCAAACAATATTTAAATTATTGAACGTATTAATGATTCAGCATGACGCCCTCATTGTACCTGTACAACACTGACCTCTCCAGGCAGATATGGGGTACTACACCTTACTTACCACCTGGGTCTTACGCCACAAAATGTTATTTTAGAATAAATCATGTCCCAAAAGGTACTGTGCACTATTTAAAATAAATAAATAAAACAAACAAACAGTTGGACAACTACCCACAACCCACTGTACAGATACGAAAGCAGAACTAGGTTATATGCAAAACATACCCAACCACTTCTCTCACAATTATACACACCCCACATAAAAGAAACCCAAATAGTTCAGACATACAGAGCTGAGATTGAAGGAATTTGCCTTATTTAAAGATTTATTAATTTATAATACAACCTTATACAACATCAACCACAGCGCAATTTAGTTATTTTTACATTTATTCATACTGAGCTAAATTTCATAGCTTTGACACCGACATAACACAAGCCAAAGGACACTCGATGGAAGGAATCAAAATCTTTCTGAAGAAACCACAGCCCATCGACGCTCCGCAGTCGCCCCGCTTTTTTTAAAGTTTAAAATAACATCAACGTGCACGCCCTAATCCCCCAATTCCCCTTAGGCACACTCATACACAACACTCATTCACACTAAAATACTTATGCACAGATAAAAATCCATATATTTAAATTTCAATATTAAGGATGACCGAGTTCCACAATAAAGAGGAAACGAGAAGCAGAGGCGGCTTCGAACGAAAGAGAAAGGAAACAACCTTCAACTCTTCATCAGGCGGGAGAGAGCCGTCCTCCCGGCCTCACCTTTGTCTTCGGTTGTCTCTCCTCCCCTCTCATCTTCACCTGCTCCTCCTGTTGCCTTTGACTGGCCCAACACGGCGTCACGCCGGAACATCGACAAGTTCGTACAGTCACACCCAGAGGTGTTGGGTCCTCATCACTGGGAGTCTGTCCAAAGTCTTTTCCGCACTGGCCCTTTGTAACGGCGCAGACAGAACCGTTGTGTTTGTAAGAGGCAGGAACAGTCCGAAGGGGAAGATGGCCTCCTATAACAGCCATCCAGGAAGAGAGGATGCAACACAAACACTTCTGGATGAACAGAGCGGTTAAGTGCATTGAGAGGGTTAACGCCGTTCCTTTAATTCCTCTTGGCTAGCAGGGAAGGCTTTTTAACCGGGCCAGCAGCGAGCAGGCCCGAAGTGAGGAAGGGGGGGGGCACAAAAAGAACAGCGACGGAAACTTCTGCGATGCAGATAAAGTCTGGAGGCAAAACATGATCATACTGGCACAAAAAAACTCGGCTTGGACGAGAGTTCAGGAAATTAAGCAGGTGAGAGCCCAAATCACACTTCCTGTGATGTGCTCTGCATCCATAGCTGACAGGCAGGTAGACAGAGTGTATGGGGATCTGTAGGGGTGTGTGTGTGGGTGTGTGTGTGTGTGTGTGGGTGTGTGGGTGTGTGTGTCTCTGTTGGTTTACAAGAGCAGGCAGCAGTTGCTCTCTGTAGTTTTCTCTCTGTTCCTCTGACCTGCAGCAGACATCAGCTAGTAAACATCAGGTAGTAAACAGTGTTTGTGCAGGCAACACAACAAAGAGCCTCACCGTGAGAGTTGGGCTCCGGTAGCGTCTCTCTGGCAACCAAGTGCATAACCGTTGTTCGGCCGGGCGGCAACTTTAGAGCTTTAAACATGGAAGCAAGTCATTACGTTAGAACGTTTCTCACCACCTACAGCAGTCATTTTAATGTTGTGGCAGCTCAGACACGGTCTCACCCCCCAGGGTAACGTTGCCATGAAGAAAGCGCCCCTGGAAGATGAGGCGCAGTATGCTGGGACTGCTCACCCTCTCCTCCTCCCACCCTGTCACGTGTGCAGGGAAACAGGAAGCTCATTCAGAACGGCCTAAACTAGAGGTCGCTAGAGAGGTTCGTATAGACCAGATTAAAAAGACAATAAGCGTAGGGTTGATTTACTAGAAACGCTTTAATGTGAACAAAAATACAGTTTCTGCTCTAAAATTATACGTCCTTAACATGAAACAGCAGCAATACCTATTCAAACAGCCCCAAAAATAGAATTTGAATTCAAGCATCCATTTAACAACTTTAATAAAACTTAATTTCTATAGTTTTGCTTTTGAGTTGGTCAAAATCCCAGAAATAAAATGTTCGTCATCTGGCAAATTCACAGTTGAACTTTTGCCTTGAGGGTCAAAAACATCCCCAATTCCCATCAAACTCCAGCAGAAACAGACTTGACCATGAACCGGACACAACTGTAGAAACTGTTCGTGCCACAACCGACCTGACAAAAGCATATTGGGTTAAACAATGCAGCGTACCTTCAGGCCAGTTGTCGAAGACGTGCTTGGCGATGTCTGTCGCCGAGTCGTTCGGGGAGAAAGTGAAGTCTTGTGTTTTCCCACTGACCAGGATGAGGCGGAGATGCACCTGTGGCAAAAACAAAGACAGTTCACAGGAACGTTCCGGGACCCACACCCCCATCACAGTCCTCTCTCTGCCGGCTGTGGTGGAATTCCTGCACTTCCTCTAACCTCTTCTGACACCAGGTGACCTGCGGAAGGCCGTGAAGAGAGCGGCATTCCGGCCTAATGGGATTTATCCACACCAGATCTCCACCCTCTGACCGGCCTGCTTCATTCACTCAGAGCTTACGCTCAACTGAAGGGAGCCCCCGTTTACAGAGTCGACAACAGATCTGGGTGGGGTCGGGCGGTGGGGGACCGGCCCTCGAGTTCCCTGGGTGCTGCAAGCCTCTGTCCCGGCTGTCGGGCTAATGCGATAACCCCAGGTGTCCCAGACAGCTCTTGGCCATGTTATTAAATTTACATGGCCAGTGCATAGCCCCCAAGGAGACCGAGTGTGTGTGTGTGTGTGTGTGTGTGTGTGTGTGTGTGAGGGGTGTTAACACTGGGATTTCCTTAAGAATTATCTTCCACTTTATATGAACAAAGCCATTCCCACCAACCGTTTCTGTCCCATATTCTGGCCCCAGAAAGCCTGAACAGCAGCAACATGTTGTAAATATTAGCAGCAGTTTCTTTTGTGAGCTGAATGACAGAATCACAGAAATGAGGATTAATTCCCACTGAAACAGAGACGTGCTGAAAGATTCTGACTTGAATTATGATCCACTTCACAGCAGCAATAAAAGGGCCGATGAAACGAAGCCAACGCCTCTGGGCCGCGGCAGCGTCTCACTGTGGCAAAAATGGAATGGATCTCTGCACGTTTCAAACAGGCAGAACCTCAACTTTCTTTAGCTCATACACCACTAAGGACAGAACAAAGGGGTTTAACCATGAGGTGGGGGGGCAGGGAGGGCGGGGGGAGGGGGAGCCACTCTCTGATCTGTTTACAAATACAACCCTCCTGCGGTGGCGGTCCTCCCCCTCCTCCTGAACCGAATAACCCCAACGTACAGTTGCATACCCATGTCATCATTAACGAGCTTTGTCTCCATCCCTTCTGACCCCAAGAGAATAAAAACAAGTCAAATCTGCCCGGTTGCCAGTGGCAACATCCCACATGATCAATGTCAATAATTCTCCACTCCAAAGGAAGATATTAATCACACTCTCTTTCTTGTATTGCCCATTTTGTAAAGGGAAACAGTGCCTTAAGGCCTTATTTATTCCCAAATTACATAAAGACATTAATCAACCATGAGTTCCTTAACTAGTTGTTTTAGAATTTAATGACTTTTCTTTGTTCAAAACCTCAGACTCGATTAAGGTATGAGTCTAAAAACCTTGAGATCATTCAAATCTTTTCAATAATTGAAATTGTGGCATTCAATTACTGGATCACTGATTTATCAATTCATTTCCTTGAGCAGTCATAGCTTCTATCGCTGCCCACAGTTGTAAATAATTATACTGCCTAAAGCCTGCTGCCACATCTCATCATCTGATAAGGTCGACTTAACCGCATTCTGTGTATGACTACAGCGGTTTCAGATGCGTCTCATCTATAGAATATTGTCAACGTTGATGGAGGGAGGGGCTGTGACCAGGAATTAGTAAAAGGCTGCCATCAATTGGCATCTAAACCTTGAAAGGAAAGTAGGGCAGCGTTTTAACTGAGATTAGACAGATGGTGTTCACAGGAACAGCAGTCGTTGTCCTAGCCAAGTGTTGCGTCTGGCTAATCCATGACTCCTGCCTCGATGAAAGTCAATTTATTTAACCTGGTGAACGAGTCTCACCGTGTTACACGTACAATCGAATGCAGCCAGTGTCTCTATGGATGGACACATCCCCGGCAAACCTGGGCTTTGTGTTGCCAAGAGGAACATTGTGGTCAGAGAAAAGGTGGCTCACCATATCCAGATCCCTCTGAGTGGTCATGGCTCAGGAAGACTTGGGTTCTTGGTGCAGGGAGAAAATGACCGGGCTGCTTCAGCTGCTGCACAAGGGTCCAGAGCCCTGGAACAAACAGGGACTTCACAGATGAAGCTCCTTCCTGACACCACGACATGGCTATCATGCCGCAGCCTTGTTATCCCGAAGTCAACAATGCATACAGGTTTATTCATTCAACAACATAGAAGTCCATTACAAGATTTACAAAAGACTCCGTCTGTTTCGAGGGGAGCAGAGTTGAATGTCTCCAGTCTTTCCTGTTATACAGAGCTAATAGGCTAAATGCATCAAATACTGGCCTAGACTCTTAATGAGCTTCAAAACCCGTCGCAATACCAGTTGATCCTCGATAACACAACAAACGTAACCACTGGAAAGACGTTGAGACCTGCCGAGTTCTACCTGAGTGACTTGAACACCGTGCGCTGTGGAAAGATCAGCTTCTGCTAAAGGTAGCATAAAAAGATGTGTTAGCTTAGGCTAACGTTTCTGTCGGAAGCTAGCTGCGGAGTGGCAGGTTGACTGAACGCACCACGGCGATTTTTGACCTGCCGACCTCACCTGCATCTGATGATTATGATGTAATTGTTCGGTTTAATGGGCGAATCAATGGTGAGCGATTTTCCTGGAGGAAATGTCGAATGGTGACGGATACCGTTGGCTGTAGGTGTCGGTGCGCCAAACGGACGAGAAAACGCCGGATGTCAGCTGGTTGTAAACACCAAATCGACCGCAAAGTCACCTGGGAATTGAAGTAGGAAGCGCTGATAGAGGGATCGATATTTCTCCGAGGTATGAACGCGTTGCAACAACGGATCTTCTTTTTAAATATACAATTATCCTTGTTAATTAGTTTACACCGTGAAGCACGTATTAATAGAGAGGCACAAATAAGTAAACGCATACCCTCTTTAAATAACGTGTATCTCTTAAAGGGCAAGGTTATGTTATTTTTTTCCAATAAAATGTTAAATGCAACATTTTTGTTCTGTGCTATTGTACTTTGTGTTCATCAAGAGAATGAAATGGCCCTTTCAGAACTGAGTGGTTTATCACCTGTGCCAAACTGGGAGAATGAGCTATTGTTAATGACAAGTGACTAATAACATGTGTGATGCAATGGAGAACAGAAAATGGTACATTTTGAGATCACAAACAATATTGGACTTTTAAATAACCAAAATAAAAAATATATTTGTTTTGAAATGTTCAACATGTCTAATTTCTTCACATATTGTGACTTTCACCAAAAACTAATACTCCAACTCTGTGAAATACCTTCAGTGAGTTTGGCTGCCACTGTATATTACTTATATTTAAGAATGACAATGGCTGGGACGATTAATGACTAGCAGCAGATTATAGACTATGATGCTGATTACAGAATCAAGGCACTTGGAAAATAAGATCTTTGTTATCTTCCTTTATTGGATAAGATTAACAAGTTGATAACCAGTGCAAGTAGTGGGAGCTTGAAAATATAGCCCCTGTGGACCATTAGCATGCTAATGATCTGGGTGGTCACCTGAGAGTTGTTAGCAGGGTCATTGGTAGTTGGTAGTCACCTAGTTTCGGTTGAGGCGTCTCCCCTTTGTCTGCTGGATCACATGGTGGTGAGTCACTTGGTCTCCTGGAATGGTGTGAACGTTTGGTTTGTTTTGGAAGGAGTGGAGGACTGCATTGAACGTGGGTGATAGGAAGTGCCTCAGGCCACCACCTCTGTTTAAGGATGGGTTTTCCTATTTGACATGGATAGCTTCCTTGACCCCCCTTTCAAACCAGCGGTCTTCTCTGGCCAGTATCCGTACTTGGCTGTCCTCGAAGGAGCGCCCGCTCTCCTTTAGGTGTAAGTGGACTGCTGAGTCCTGACCTGAAGAGGTGGCGCGTCTGTGTTGTGCCATTCTTCTGTGGAGAGGTTGTTTGGTTTCACCAATGTACAGTTCCTTACATTCTTCCTGGCACTGTACAGCATAAACAACATTACAGAGGTGGTGGGCTGAGGCACTTCCTATCACCCACGTTCAATGCAGTCCTCCACTCCTTCCAACAACAAACCAAACGTTCACACCATTCCAGGAGACCCAGTGACTCACCACCTGCAGACAAAGGGGAGACGCCTCAACCGAAACTAGGTGAATACCAACTACCAATGACCCTGCTAACGACTCTCAGGTGACCACTCAAATCATTAACATGGCAATGATCCACAGGGGCTATATTTTCAAGCTCGGTCCCCAGCGAGTTCAGAACTGAAGAAGCCTTCTGGACAGAAGGCGAAACGTCTTCAAAGAGAAGACATATTGTGAATCACACATCACCAAAATCATCTCTTCATTGTTACATCAACATTATCAACATTTCCTGAAGATTTCATAAAACTCCATTCATGATTTTTACTTTGCAAACAGACACACAGACGGACGGAAAGAGGGACGGACGACGGGCAGATCAATGCTGACTACCGTATTACCACCATGGCGAAGGCAATAATAAGAAAAATCAAGCTCGCACTCTGGTTTGAAATGATCAAAACATCCAAAAGCAGTTGTGGAAAGAGTATTCTTGATGCTGATCCCAGATTAACAGCAGCATTTACACAGGGTGTCTTCCTGTGTAAACGTCTCACCTTCTTTCACTCATGACTCAGCTAATGGAGCACAATACTCGGTTTAAATGCAAATACCATAAATGCAGTTCAGCTCCAGAGCTGAATCAGAAAGAGTGGATTAAGTTTGTTTTCCATGTGATGAGCAGAGCACAATACATCCCATGTGACTGGTTACACTTTCTCAAAGATCATACACTCACATTTAATTAAAGAAAGAAAGAACCTTGTCAGTTACAAAACATAACTGGAAGCCATCCCATTGGCTCCAGCAGCAAAAGGCTGCTCCCCTCAGAGTCGTGGAACATCCCTCTGATTGTAAGTACACAGCTTTTCATTAGCAAGGATATTCACTCAGCCCTGAGATTGTGGTGATTGTATATCAGTGATTTTCTGGGAGGGTTTGCTTCTCTCTTCTGCTCTTTTATTGTTGATAAATGGGATATGAATGACTAAATAAACTTCATAAACTCAATTAGGAAAACACAAAGAATGTATGATGGAAATGACTGAAACTGACTTCATTACACTTGGAAATAAACCCCAAGTAAACAGCTTTTCTGAACGTTATAACTAAATGTCACAGCTCTTCTTTTAATCTTTTTGTGGAAAATGCAATTTAAAGAAACTCCGTGAAAGCATTTTTGACGTATTATATGGTTGACCTAAAGGAATCATGCCTCCAGTCCTAATACTCTGGCAAAAATGTGTGCAACGCTTAACAGTTAGGAAGCAGTTCATTCATAGGCTGGGATTGTTGTCTTTCGCTGTACTCTGTGTTTAGTAAAGCTGTTTAAAAATGCTTGTATTCATAGTGTGCTGCTGATGAAGTCATGCTTAATTAATTTACAAATCAGTTAGCCCATTTAGATGTAATGCAGCATGCGGCTGGTCTCTGTTTAAATGGTTTACTCTGTCTCGCAAAGAGCATTATAGGTCTCAAGGTTACGTCACATCTCGACCCAGGAGAACAGAGAGTTTTCTGGATCTCCGCTGTTAGAATTACACTGAGTACTGATTGCATGTGTCAATGTACACAGTGGGCTAAAATATCAGCGATGCCCATGTTATACTAATGGTAGCCCCATTGACCATCAAAACTGGTATATAGAAAGCTCAGTGAAATAGTATATTAATGTTAAATTCATATTTGTAAATATTTGTAAACTAAATGTAAATTTACAGCATGTGATAGAAGCTTTTGATACCTTAAATGCCCTGTCCGGGAATTAGTACACGTTCACAGACTGTTACATAACCAAAGATTGCCTAAGTTGCCTCCTGGGCCGGTGTTTATGTCCGCGCTGTCACCTCAAATCCTCCATTTCCCAGAATTCCCCGTTCGCGCATGCGCAGCGGCCGTTATCTGACAGTGGTAAACAGCCGTCAGAAGGGAGGCTTCGCATCGAGTCAAAACAAAACAAGTCAAAAAGACCTCGAACCAGCGGCTATTCGGGTCGGCACAACGACATAAAGTAGCAGAAAAGTCCTCGCGGAATAGAAATCGATACTTTGAGCAAGTTACCGGAGACGTTTGACGGACTTTCCACGGATTGTAAACTCTGTTGGAGCAGGATCTTAAGCGGCTAACGCCGCGGTGGCTATCGGGCTGCTCTCACGAGTGAGTGGAAGCCGACAGACCTCCGAGACAACTCCACGGAGCAGCTGGGCGATTTCTCTCCACTTCGCCTAGGAGACGGCAGTGGGAAGTTCGTCCCACCTTCTGGCTCCGGCCAAAGGGGATCTAACCGCGACTTGATCGAGCATCGTGCGCCGCGGCTGGAGCGTGGAGGAACATGGCAGATGGTGACATGCGCCCGGTCGCAATGTGGCGGATCGCGCACACCTCAAGCACGGACTTTTGAAACTTTTGTCTTTACTGGCCTGGACTGATTCGCTCGCCAATTGATCGCGATCTAGACCCGAACTCTTTAATCTCGATCGAGTCTTTTTTGTAAGTACTTTGTTACAGCGGCTGTTACGCACAGGCCAGCGGGACGGACGTCTCTCCACGTTTTACACTCTGGCCGCCCAACAAAACTGTTTCTGGGCTCCCCGGCCCCCTTTAAACGTTGATACCGGACCGACTCCTGACTTTGTGCGCATTTCCTGTATACATTTTGGAGTTAACGCTATTTTCCTTTTGCGCGGGGACTGACATAACTTCGTTGTTTACAATTGGAGGCAGACAGACAGACAGACGGGCTCTCCCGAGAAACTCATTTTTATTATTCAGATAATCCCCTTTTATTGTCTTCATACATTTACAGAAAAGAGACCGTATCCTTTCTGTCTTAGGTGGGTTTTACGCCGTGATCAAACGTGGAAATCCACTCAGTCGCAATACGAAAGAGACACGTTTTGGTCTTATTTTCAATCACCCCTTAGTCCCAATTTATTGACCAATAGACCTTTGCAATATTTGACATTACAAATGTTTATCCATTTGCGTATGGACGGGAGAGGCATGTTCCCCTGATCCCTGCGCCAGGTGAGCCCCCGCGCGTCTCCGCCGCGTTTCTTTTTATTTCATTCAAACAAAAGGACTTCCGACCTTCCTTCCTTTTGTATAAATCAGAAGGTTTATGATAGCTACTATTAAGGAGATTATTTGGGTTCCCTAATCTCCAATCTGAGGATTAACAGAAGCTATTGGTGTGCCCAGATTATTACGTCTCTTTCTAGACCCTCTGTTTACGCACCGCGACCATATTGTTTTTATGTCCGGAGACTCGTCTTTTAACCCACCAGCCGCGCCAAGTTACATCTACAAGTAGATGGTTTAAGGAGTTCCCTGCTTTTTCTTTTATTACGTTGAGTGGAAGTTCAAAAGAGCGTCATGGAGGAGTCGTCGGTGCCCCCGATTGACCCAGATTTCGAGCCGCAGAGCAGACCCCGCTCCTGCACCTGGCCCCTGCCGAGACCCGAGATCTCCGCCGTCAAACCCGAGGGAGCGGACGGCACGGAATCGGCGGCTGGGACGCCGCCCGCCGACGAGGACAAGCCCGAGCCGCAGCAGACCACGTCTGAGCCCGAGAAGGTGAGCGCGCTGGCGGAGGGCGGCGTGGTGGCCGGCGTGGGCGGAGTCGGCGCGACGCCCCGCAAGGGATCGTCCCGGCGCAACGCGTGGGGGAACCAGAGCTACGCCGATCTGATCAGCCAGGCCATCGAGAACTCCCCGGAGAAGAGGCTGACCCTGGCGCAGATCTATGAATGGATGGTGAAGACGGTGCCTTACTTCAGGGACAAAGGAGACAGCAACAGCTCAGCGGGCTGGAAGGTGCGTGAGCGAGCGCGCGTGTTCCGTCCACTGGGACGTAAATCTGACATCAAGTTCAATTTGTGTGATTTAACAACCCCCCCACATCAAAGGAGCAGCGCTTATTCACTGTGCTTGGAATAAATACATAAAAGAAACGAGAGAAAACTATTACAAAGTCGTTTTGTGTTCTATTTAATGTAAAGATCCGGCTCATTAGCAACAATGTTAATGTATTTATGTCTACCAGACATTAATGAGATTAATATTTTGTTCTGTTTATGAGTTCTCCTGACTTCTTTCTCTTATTTTCAGAATTCAATTCGCCACAATTTATCACTCCACAACAAGTTCCTGAGGGTCCACAATGAGTCGACAGGTAAAAGTTCCTGGTGGATGCTCAACCCGGAGGGTGGGAAGACGGGCAAGGCTCCTCGCCGCCGAGCGGCGTCCATGGACAACAGCAACAAGCTGCTGAAGAGCCGCATGAGAGCCAAGCAGACCAAGAAGCAGGCGGGGGCCGCGGGCCTGGGCGGCGCCGGGGGGGCGCTGCAGGGGGACGGCGGCGCGGGTGGCGCCAGCGCCGACAGTCCCAACTCCTCCCAGCAGTTCCCTAAATGGGGGGTCAACAGCAGCAGCCCCTCGTCCCGCGGCAGCTTGGACGACGCCGACATGTGGACCAGCTTCCGGCCGCGCACGAGTTCAAACGCCAGCACGCTGAGCGGGCGCCTCTCCCCGATCGCACCGGGGCAGGAAGACGACGACAACCTGCCCGACGAGTCGCTGCTGGGGAGATACACGGCCAGCAGCCTGACCCCCACCCTGACCGAGACGCTGATGGAGGAGCTGGATCTGATCGACGGCCTCACTTTGATGACCGGGTCTCAGGGCGGAGCCAGTCCCAGCCCCGCCCCGCCGGCCCCGCCCACTCCCCTCCCCTCCGCCTCCACCCTGCTGCCTCGGGGCTCCAGCTTCGGGGCGTTCGCTCAGCTGCAGCCCTCCGGCCTGACGCAGCCCCCCCCCCACGCCGGACCCAAGCCCCCCATCTCTCAGTGCGGACCCAGCACCAAAGAGCCGGCGGCGTTCAGCAACTCCATCTTCAACCCCATCCCCAGCTCCAGCTCTCTCGGGAGCGGCCATTACAACAGCCACGTGCCGTCCAGCCTGGAGGCGCTGCTCACCTCTGACTCCCCCCCGCCGAGCGATGTCCTGATGACTCAGGTGGATCCCCTGATGCCCAATCCTGGAGGGGTGGGTTTGATGTCCCTAAGCACCTCTATTGTAGGTGTGGGGTCCAAACCCAATCAGCTGCTTGTGGGTAAAGGACTGGAACCAAGCAAGGTGCCCCCCATGGCGCTGCAGGCTCCGATGCAGCCGCCGCCGCCGCCGCCGCCACAGCAGCACCAGCAGCAGCAGCAGCAGCAGCAGCAGCACAGCAGCAGCAGCAGCAGCAGCAGCAGCAGCAGCATCACTCTCCGATGGGGCTGGGAATGATCCTCTCAGGAATCTCTCAGGACCCACCGCAGCTCTCCACCCTCAAAGTCCAGCACGCCGCCGTGCCAACGTTGGGCTCCCATCACGGAGGGCCCGGCGCCGCGGCCAATCCCGGCGCCCTCCTGCAGGGCATGAACCCCTTCGGAGCCCCGTCCTGCTTCCAGAGCCCTCAAGACCGGCTGCCGACAGACCTGGACATCGACATGTTCACCGAGAACCTGGATTGCGACGTGGACTACATCATCAACAGTGACCTCATGGACGCCGACGGTATCGACTTTAACTTTGACCCCATGATGCCGGGAAGCCAAGGCTACGCGGGCCCCGCGACCACGCAGGGCTCCACTCACAGCTGGGTGCCCAGCTAAGTCCTCGCCGGCGCCAGGCAGACAGGTAACCGCCCGCCACCCTTTGGTTACCGGCGATTTGGCCGCTTCACGCCCGTTTTGAACGCGCTGTCCTCCTTGTGACGCAGGAACCGATCTCCAATCAAGTTGACCTCACGGACGGCAGACGAGCGGCGGCGCCTTTCTCCTCGCTGCTGCCTGGAAATGCTCCTGTCTTGTGTAACGTGTGTTTTTCTCCCCGGACTCAGACAAAAGCAGGCATCAGCGATGTCACGTGCCAACGCCTGCGGAGGACGGGCAGGTCCAGGCTACTATGCACACTTTTTAACCTTTGCAATGATCTGACTGGCAGCCATCCTGTTGTAGATGATTTTTAAAGACCCCCCCCCCCCCCCCCCCCCTTTCCTGCTCAGACTTTATAATACGCCTGAATAGCTGTAGGGAACTTTAAGGTACTCGGTGGCTTTGGTATTGACGGCTCGGAGGACAGAGCGTTCCTGGAGACATGGCCAGTTGTGGCCGCTCTGCGTCAAAGGCGTAGGAGGCGGCGAGCGCAGCCGGGGGCCGAGCCGGACCCGGCTCACGCGTACGAGTCGGTTCTTTTGAGAGAAATAATGAGGAAATTTGACGTTTGCAGTTCTGGCGTGGAGGTAGATGGTTAGCGCGTTCTTAAACTTAGTTTTTAACCCCTGACGTGCAGTTAATCTAACAAACTGAAGTGATCGGTGCGCATACACACGGGGCATTCGAGGGTTCATTCATGCCGTCACGTGACTGGTCGGCCCAGTATTACCGGGTCTCAGCAGCACACCAGCCGATCGCGGTCCTCTCGTCAGCACTTATGGTTCCTGCCTCGCCGGCGTCCCAAACTCCACGACGCCCGCGGCAGGTTTGACCCTGGTTCAGAGTTTAACTCCTGTGAAACCGACACATTGCACACAGCGTCACACTATGCAGAGCTTTCAGGAAAAGTCGTCACCTTTGAAGGAAATTTGATTTGAAAAATCTCTTCTTGAAGGCTTTTGCTATTTAACGTTTTCCTCTCACACTTTAATTGTTCAGCGCTTCATTGATTTAGTTTACAGACGAATTCACTGTAAGAGGTACAAAAAAAAGAATATATTTGATTATAGTTTTAATATGGAGGTAATAAATGATATATTAGTACTTATGAATATATTACTAATGACAATGATGTTTTTTTACATTGGAAGAAGCATTTTCAGATCATTTCTATTGGTGATTTTCTACACTTTTATTTTTGTAAAGGATGTAATGCATGTAGATTTTATACATAACCAAAGGAACACTAATATTCGCATGGCATTTAGCGAGCGCTTCGACTTGTCTCAGTAGGCGTACGCTTCTCAAACGGGCGCCTGCATCACCGAATCTGACCGTCAAGGGTGAATTAGAGCTTAAAAGAAAATCCAACTGTTGAGATGCAGCAGGCAGATAAACGTCGCCCTCCCAACGCTGACAAAATTACCATCTCAAAAGAGACTCTTACAACCGTTACCTCTCAGGGTCACTCGCAGGAAAATAGAAGACAGGAAGTCAGTTTGTGCACAGATGCAAGCAAAGCCGGTGCAAATCGAATCAAATAGCAACACTTTGACTCCACCTGTTTGGCAGCAAATACTGGAAACACACCGCATCTTTTTTTGGTTGATTTTGGAGATGTTTCTGTTGAGTTGACCTCAAAGTTTCACTTTTTTTTGTACAGTAGTCCTCCAGCCTTGTATATCAGTACTAGCTTCTCCCTTTTTTTATTTTGCTAATATTTAAAACACTATAGCATGATGTTACTCTTTAGACAGATGGGTTTCATTCTGTAAACACCCCCTCCCCGAAGCTTTGTGTCATATATGTATTTGATTCCTCCCTCAAGTTTAAATTTGAAATCATCTTACTGTAGCTGTAAAATACCTTAGCCTGGTTTTATAAAGCACTCTTCTCTTTTTCAGACATTTCTTAATGGTGCTAGATATATTTTTGTGATGTATGACATCACAAACATGCATTCATATCAGGGCCCTTAGAAATTCCACCGTGCCCACAAAGATTTGACCCCTTGTAGAATCAGAAACCAGCTTTCCCCCGCCCCCCATGGTTTGTTGTTTTTCGTCAAGTTGGAGTCATATGTTCAGCAGACCCTTCCAGTTATCCTGGAACTAATGTTGGAAGTGTTGGAAGCAGGTGTTGTCTTCCCTTGTGATTATAATTATCTTCATATTTGTTCTTAGTTTACTTAGACTAGCGGCTAACCCTTGTATGGTTTTCATTTGATATGGCCCCAACTTATGCATTTTAGAGCAGGAGAAGGGTGGGTTATGTTTAAATTGTTCCCACAAGAGACGGGAGGGAAGGGTGGTCACGTTCTTTTAAGTTCTGCATAATCCAATTATGTTTCTGACTTTAATTCATGTTGATAGTTTTCCTTTATCTCTCCCCCTACAGTATTTTTTCAAACTTTACAGATTGTATAATAAGCCGGACATGACAAACACCTCTGAATAAAATTGTTTAATCCACTTTGAATCTGTGTCGCGATACTTTGTTCCACTAAGATGTCAGTTCTCCAGGGTGACCACCGGGGGGCGCTGCTGGCCACTATATTGATAAAACCCACCAAATTATACAAACGAAAGATGAGTTAATACATAAATATATAACAATACAGACATATACATATATAATCTACATGTATGTGTGGATATCAGTATTCATTATAGAAAGTACATTCATAAGGGTTACAGTGAAGCAGGAAGAGTTTCAGGCAGGTCAAACTCTCTTTCCACGGCTGGAAATTGGCCTCTGGGGAGAAACATGCACGTAAAAACAACACAAAGGAGGCAACTATCATCTTCATTAGCATCTTTATTAAAAAACACAACACATTTTTTAATCTTTGTCTCGCGTTTTCTGTTTTTTTTTCTTTAAATAGTTACCCATGTTTACGTCTGCTAAACTGCAACATTTTTACATCCTTCTGTGTCAAAGGCTCTGGCCCAGCTGCTGAGTCTCGGGGAGGTTTGTAATACAACTTTTGCAGCTGTAATATGCGAGACACGCCAAAGCCATCAGTGGGGCGGCGCCTTCCCTCAGTGGCCCTCCAGCTTTAGCCCAAGGCACCTGTGTCGATATGCACTTGTTTCTTTTCTAGATCAGGCGGCTTCACTAAACTAACTGCTACATCTACCAGGGCTGCAGCACAACAAGCAGGTCCAACGATCACACCCGGACAAAAATAAAATACTGTAAAGTTTACAAAAACAGTAAAAAAAAAGAAGAGAGAAGACAGAATGTACATGAGTCTTAACTGTTGTTCTACTTTGCAAATTGTACCGTGGATTTTGATAATCTGCTCTAATACAGCTCACAAAAGACTTTGATCAAGACTCAATCTAAACTCATGACTGGTGCAGATTTACTACCCAAATGCATGTTTTTAATGACCTTTGGCCTGAAATTCAGTCGGATTTCATCATTTCCACATCAGTGGAAAAGGGAAAATGGCTCAGCTTCATCATAAGAAACACACCCACCTCTTCAAATACAGTCCTTATCGGGTAAATTGTGTATATTCTTGTAAATATTATTGACTTAAATTGAACATTTTTCATTTTAACTTGCGTCTCAAAAATCTGTCTTTGAATATCAAAGACAGGACAAACTCTTTGTTACAGGTCCTACAGTAGAGAAGACCGACACCGTGCGGCGCCATGTCGAATAGCTACCTACAATTATAAATATATAAAGTTTTTTTTTTTCTTAAAAAGTGCTTATTAAAAGAAACTATAGTGATGTCTTCATTTCCAGCAGTGTCACTTGTTTGTTCTCGACCAACATCGGTACAAAAGGAGGGGGAAAACGGCGTCCTTTGCAATCCAACAGTCAGGGATCGTCCTCGAAAAGTAACCGAGCCCCGTTGACATTCATTTAAACTTGTAGAAAAGGTGTTGATCTGGGGAGTGGGAGGCAAAGCGATGCAGGAGGAGGCCGGTCAGACCAGAGGAGGAGCGGATTTGGCGAGCGAACGCTGCTAAAAACGAGCAGGTTCTCACAGACGGAGCTGGAACACAAACGGGTCAAAACTAAAACCAGTCCTGCAATAAGAAAACAAGAATTGCACGTTATCTTGGAGAGTCTGCAGGATGGGGGGGGGGGGGGGGGGGGGGGGGGGGCTGCATCATACTGCGGCGTAAATGCATCAAATCAGAGCAGAGAAAGAACATTCAGAGGCGCAGCGATGAACAATGGAGCTCTGTGTCCCGCAAAGTGTCTCCAGCACCATCCAGCCGCCGCCGCTCTCCAGCCTCCTGTTTCCGCGTCTCTCGGTACCAGAGGAGTGTTTCCAGTCGGGCCCCTCGAGCACTTAGGTGACCATGAACTTGGTGATGGCTCTCAGGGCGTACAGCAGCTCGCCCTGCAGCCGGGCCTCCATGATCAGTAGATTCACGTGTATCTGAGGGAGCCACAAACGGGAATCAAGCCGAGGCGGGGGGGGGATGGCCGAAGGTGAAGCGGCCGCTGCCGGCGCTCTTACCCGTTCTGAAGCTGAGAGCGGACACACCGGAGTCTTGGTGGCATCTGGAAAACAGGCTACGGCTTTGATGTACAGCTTCAAATCTCGCGGCAGCAGCTGGTTCACCTCCCCGTAGTCGTAATCATCGTACCTGTGGAGACAAACGCGCTCAATCCGGCGGCCGGCGGGGGACAGCGGGACCACGGGGTTCCGCTGCATGACAGGCGGCAGCTCACCGTATTCCGATCACACACTGGATGTAATTCCAGATGGCTCTCTTCAGGTCGGGGCTGTGCAGGGAGGGCAGGCTGGTCACGCTCCTGAACCGGTCGTCCAGGAAGTGCCCGATGTCCGAATACAACCTGTTCACCAAGGAGAAGCCGTGGTCCTCCCACGAATAGTCCTGCGGGATTTTTACATTTATTTTGGAGTCTGGCATAAAAGTGAATCAGAAAAGTGCTATGAGCGGATAAACCGGCCCCACCTGAACTCTAAAGACTTGAAAGTGGTCCTCCTCTCGTCGCGCAAACTCCTGATAGCAAAAGTCCGGGTCAGTAATGAAGCGCGTCGGGTCAGCGAAGCAAACCGTCTCCTCCTCCTCCATTTCTAAAAAAAGACACACGGAGAGTGAAGCAGACGTGGTGGAGGCGGAGCCTTCCCTGGGTTTGGCTCGCCGTTTATGGGGAACCAACCTGTCTGTTGGCTCTGGAACAGATGCTCTTCTCTCCTCTCACGCTCCTCCTGGATCCTCTCCTTGAGCCCCAGAATGTCACAGCTGGAGTCCAGAGACTGTTGCCCGACAGGGAGAACAACAGGATCCGCATTGATTCTCATCTCATAAAGGGTTAGGGTTACGTCAGCAAAAACAGAGACAAGCGGTTTACCCGTCGATGCGTTTTGTGTTCCGTGGGAGCGGCGGGTGTCTGAGGCACGTTGGTGTTGCCGTTGGCAGCGTCGAAGGGGCAGAAGGTCGGCGGGGTCCCGTTGGGAGATTTGGAGAGCGGGACATTGTCCGCGTTTGTATCGCACCCAAACACAAAACTGCAGAGGGAGTGGCAGTGGGCCAGGATGACCACCGCCTGCACCAGCTCAGCCAGCGACCAGCACTGCTCGCCCAGCAGCGTCTGGAACACAGAGAGGAGGTGAGCGCCCGTCCTCACGGGGACGCCAACAACCCACCGGGACGGATGCTCTTTACCTGGATGTGTGAGCAGGCGGTGAGCCAGGGCTGATGAGCCAGCACCTTGTTGATGTGGTCGAGGAGGCGCAGGCGCGGCGGCGCGGCCTCCAACCCGTGCAGCCACAGAGGGTCCCCGCCCACCCGCAGGAAGTGAGCCGAGTGCCGGTGGACCAAGTAGTTACAGTGATGACGCGCAGCAGCCTGAAAGGCAGGGAGGGAGATTTAAGAGGGCCGGCTGGTGCCGTTAATCAGGGGGACGCGTCCAGAGCGTCCACCCACCATGATGGCGATGTAATGGCGGTATGGCAACGGGAGGGGCCCGTCCATGTGCAGGATGTAGTGCTGTGTGCGCAGGAAGCTCTCCAAGTACTGAGGGTGAGAGGCCATCTGCTGGGACACGGCGTCCACGCTCCCTGTGCTGACCAGAGCCTTGGTGAAGAGCAGCGACACGCGCTCCTTCTCCCCGTTCACCATCACCTGCGTGGGACAGACGGACGGTTTAAAAAGATAAAGGATCAAAGTGGTTACACCGGCGGCTCAAGGTCATTTGGGAGGACAACTACTGCCGCCGGCCCGCACGGCTCGCATCACACCAGGCACCGACGGTGCTCAGCCAGCAGCTCCGTGGGTGCACGGAACCCACAGGTTACACATTTCTGATTCGCTGAGGATCAGTTTCTGAGAACTGAAAGTGAATTCAGTCAAAACCAAAACAATAAACAGCTGTGAGCTAAAAAAAAAAGAAAAAAAGAACAGAAGTCTGACCTGAGGAGCCAAGAAAAACAGACCCGTGCGGAGAGGAAAGCTGGCCTCTTCCTGGAGACGCGGTCACCTTTTACAGTACATTTCCTGCCGACGTACGAAAGGCCGCCACAGGCCAACCTTTGGGGGCTCTATGAGCTGTAACTCTGGTTACAGTGCTGATGAATCACACACCGCTATCACAAAACAAGCAACCTTTTAACTGGCTTTAGCTTAGCTTCAGCATTAGCCAAAAGCACAATGTATTCACTGCTATTATCCTGTATCTATCCAAGCCTCTTAGCTTTCCTATACTCCACACTCCTTTGACACGGACATGTGGTCATGTGACCTTATGTGATGTCATGTCATGTGATCGCCGTACTGTGCTATTAGAGAGAATGCAAAAATTAGTGAGAGAGCGATGCAGCCGTCAGGGACGTGCTAACATGGTGCTACTGTAGGCAGCTGGTCCACTGAAGACACAGATTAAAGACCTTCTGACAAGAGTCCGTGCAAACAGGCATCTTCCTGCCCTCAGAAGAGCTGCTGATCAGTATGCAGAGCGGCACCGTCCAGGTAACTACTCCAGCATGTGGAAGGCCTTTCTGACATGAAATTAAAACCACAGATCTGACCTGAAACAGAATAAATGGGGTTTCCTTTAGTTGGCCTGCTGGCTCCAAACCTTTGGGCAGCTACAACGAAGCTGAGCAGCCGTTCAACAGTGCGCTTATCACAGGAAATGCTAACGTCTGCT